>NC_056726.1:1551178865-1551248865 GCF_019279795.1 Protopterus annectens
ATTCCAGGAGTTGACACTATTTGAGGTCTCCAAGCCTCACTGCATCTTTGCTCTCAAAACCTCCATGCTGAAAGGTTGCACACCACTTCTTCACAGTTGAATTAGAAGGGCACTTGTCATTCAATATTTGCATCATACATTCATGGATTTCCTTTGGAGTTCTCTTCTGCAGGATCAGGAACTTCATGATGGCAAATGACTGGGATACAACCACCGTGTCCCCATTCATCACTGAATGATCCATGTAGCTAATGCTCTCAAAACCTCACATATGATGCTTTCCACAGGAGCAAATACTCTACGCATCCCCAAGGTCTGTATATGAGGGCATCACATCTCAAGCAGCTCATACATGGTATCTCTATCCACATGGCAGTGGTCCATAATTTCTGTGCCTGTTGAACTCATGATATGTTAAGCATAGCTGGATGAGTCAGCGCTACCAAGGGTGATGGCAAATAACAGCCTCTTGCATGTACATATTTACTAATATGGTGGTTACCTGCGTCTATATCAGAACATCGAAGTATTAAAACTTCGAATGTTCTGATATCGAACACTATTCAATGAACGGTAAGAATAGTGAAGCTGCAGAACAGCGAATTCTTTCTTCAGGAAAGAATTCGGTTGGCCGTTTCTATGGCTTCGCTATTCTTAGTGCTGTGGTGGAAAGTTACGGGTTGGGTTCCGGTAAGTGTGCGATTGTTTGTACATTAGGGTTAGCGGAGGGTTAAGTGAATTAGGGTTAGGGCGCGGGTTAGGTGTGTGTGTGATAGTGACAGACTTTAGGGTTAGGGGCGGTTTAAGTGAGTTAGGGTTAGGGCACAGGTTAGGTGAATGTGGGATAGTGAAGGACCTTAGGGTTAGGGTTTGGGTTAAGGTAAGTGGGTAGATAATAGTGTATGTTTAGTTTAGTGTAGCATTACATGTAGGAATTTAAGTGTATGCATGTGCTTGCTGTTTGTTTGATGTGCTTGTGTTGTGTGTATGTGTTTCGGAGCAGCAAATTTTTTCCATGGGAAAAAATTCACTGTTATGAATGTTCGATATTTTCATGTTTAGATGTTTTGGGGCCGATGAAATAGCGTTCGCTATTTTCATCTTTCGATAATGTGATATAAATGCGGTTACCCAGTATATGTTTTCTGCGTCTATCTCCTATAGCTGAAAGATTTAGGTGTTGTCAGCAACACCAGAGATAACATCACCATGAAATATACACTCTGTCATGGTGTTAACCCTCATTTGAATCTGTTATCGCCCTAATTTTAATACGATTGCTCATTTCCATCTCCTTATACCACAATTTGCGTATTATGCAAGTGGCAAGATTTCACGGCTTTCCACAATCACACTCATTATGCTTCTGAAGCACCCACGTCCTGAATGTGGCATTTTACATGCCAAATCACCTACCGCAATATGAAAACTGCTTCTGAATGTCAGTCTAAAACTAAAATTTAGGATGGAATATCTGATGCACATAAAAAAAACAATTCTACAGAAGTAAAGAGTGATTTTTTATAACAGCAACCATAACAAAGCCAGGTAAAAATGCTACTGCATTGCAACTATGTTAAACTAAGTTTTGAGATGAGGCATAAAGCATTATAGATTAGGGACTGATATGCTCAATGTGGCCCTTGGTATGATAGCTATAACAGCACAGAGTACAACCTGAACAAAAATGTAACAAATGTTAATAATATTCACCCAGTTAGGAGAAGGAGGAAATGATATATGTAGTAACACTACATTTTATTTAGATATAATACACATTTTACATATACTAAGAGATCCTAGTGCTGAATGATAAGCTTGCCAAAATAGGTTTAATCTATATTTAATGTAAGTCCCATATAATTTGAAATTCCTTTGCTGTGTACTGTTGTATGATATATTGCAGGTCATGTGGCTCTAGATGATTGTCACTGAAGAAGTGACACCCTGACCCCATGTGCAAAAAAATGGGAAAAAGGAGTTGTGGATGGATGGATGGATGGATGGATGGATGGATGGATGGATGGATGAATGCATGGATGAATGGAGGGATGGATGCATGGAGGAATGGATGGGTGGATGGATGGATGGCTGGGTGGATGGATATCTGAGAATGTGTATTTAAAACCTTATAAATATCACCTCTATTGGTAGGTAAACAGAGTTTAAAAGGCATATATGGTGACTTGGTTTTACTAATTTTAAAGACAAAACGTTTTTTTCTTGGACAAAATATTTGTGTTATTTTATATCCATATTAAGTCAGCTGTATGAGATATCAAGTGCCAAATCAGTAAACATTTGAAATGTCAGGATCTGCTACAGTGAGTCCCAAAACATGGAGACTGAATAGCCAAAAAATGGACTTAGCTATGTTAAGTCCGAGATATCCATTTATTCAATTTTCTCTGAGGCATGACAATCTCGGAGCTGGTATATATGTTTTTGAGGGGTCAGGGGAGCGAAATCCCTTATTTCTACACTTTGCAAAGTTAAAAAAAGTAGCCTGGGGTTAATAGCCATTATAAAAACTGGAGGTGATAAGGGATATCCCTGTCACATAACATTTGCCATGGCAAGAAAAAATAAGAGAGCTATATAACCAGTTTAAATTATCAAAACCCTTAGGCACAATGTAGGAAACTGCACATAGAAATATGCATACTTGTACGCATAATTACTAACTGTAAATATTCATTCACAAATGGCAAGACATTTCACTAAAACTCAAACTAAAAATGGCATATGATAGCACAATGGTCGTGTGTGTGGTGTTGGTGTGTCAAATAACTTGGGTATCCAGTTTAGTCCTTCTTTTGGGGTGCCTACTATGTGTAGTGTACATGTTCTCTGCATATCACTTGGTTTTAAATGAGTGTGCTACCTCCCCTAACATCTGCTACACATTCTGTAAGTGAAATGATGATCTTCCAGATGTGGGTGAGTGAGTGGGTGGGTATTTGTATGTGTATCTTTCTGTACATACTGTAATAGTTTAATGCCAAATTCAGGCTTATTTTCTCTGCTTTCATCCATTGAGTACTGGGTTATGCTCCAGCTCCTTCATAATCTTGGATTGGATTAAGTAGAATGTCAGAGAATTAATGAATGAATGAATGAATGAATGAATGAATGAATGAATGAATGAATGAAAATGACGTAACATTTTATACAACAAATGCATTACATTAACATACACAACTTAATCAATGTTGTTGTAGTCAAGGTTTGAAATGAGAACAGGAAGACAATCAGCCAAAAAATTACTAGCATTACTTATATTTTAATTTCAAAAGCTTTAGAATCTCTATTAGTATCAGGAAGAAATCACTTGGGAATTTTGTTTAGCTATATAATTTTAGAAACAGAAAGAGTGATACCTGCCTACCATCAATTGTCTGATAATGTTTGGCAGGAAAACCACCTGACCAATAAGACTAACCTTTGATCCACTTCCTGTTTTGTATCACAGTGTCTTTTGATATGAACAGCTTACTGACTGATTCCATTTCTTTCTCAGGGTATCATTGAATCATATATCAATATTCTGAACCTTGCATAAAGAAAATAAGGAAGGATATATTGCGTTAGTGTATTATCTTGAAGACTGGGATTATTTCACTCATCTCTTAGACATATAGTACCATCCCTAGTTTCCTGATAATAAGTGTAATGCAAAAAACATTCTTATCTTGGATGCTTAGAATTATAAATCTTTATTTCATAACTATAAATTCTATAGGATACTTTTTTCTAATAACTGATTCCATCTTTCTTTATATTTGAATGCAATAATATCTATAATGACCCATGTGTTAATCAACAACACATACCTCCTACAATTACCCATTTCTATTACTTTTACAATACCATGTCTCTGTAGCTCAACAGGTAAAATGCTCCCATTTGGTATTGGCTGGTCACAAATCTGTGGGTTCTATTCCCACACCAGATAGCTGAATTAATTTTTTTTGGATGGTGCAGTGGTAGCATTGTCCCTCACAGCAAGAGGTTCTCCAGTTCAATTCTTGGCTAGGGTGCCTTCTGTGCGGAGTCTGCATGTCCTCCCTGCATTCATGTGGGTTTCCTCCGGGTACTCCGGTTTCCTCCCACATAATAAAGACATGCGTATGGAGCATTTCTCCCCAGGCCTCCGCTGAAAATTGGCTTCTTTCTAAGTCGGATTTTCCCAGTTAACAAATGTTAAATAAATAAAAATAAATATTATAACTTCATTTTGTGTCCCCCCAGCTGACCATCACCTGTCCAGCTGCACCATTTATCCTTGAGTGTCCCTAATACTTTTCTTAGGGACTGGGGATGCAGCACTCTCAGGCTGGGCATGAACTAAACTTACTTTATCTAATTCAGCAAAACTGGAAAAAAAGATACAAAATTTTTTGTTGTTGTTATTGTTTTTAGGACCAAGCACCCTGCACCCCACCACACACATCCGACTGCCTCAAAGTAAAAACTCCATGGTCACACAACCGTGGGAGAAAGTGAGAAGCACAAAAAGTGCACCACCAGCTAGCACAGAAAACTGCAATATTATTTGTAAATTGTTAAGAAAAGTCACTTCAGTGATCAAAAAATCATAAACTTTCCTTACAATAAATGTCATAACTGATAAACTGTATTGAAGAATATTATGAGATAAGATGACATTAAACATTTTTTTCAATGACTTGTGATTGGATAATGTGATTGTTACATAAGTTGTATAACATCTATCTATATCTACATCTTTATAGATAGATAGATGTAGCTATAGATATAAATAGATCTATATATGTACACACACACACACACACACACACACACACACACACACACACACACACACACACACACACACACACACAGACATACACACACACATATATCTATGCCTATATCATATATATATATATATATATATATATATATATATGTGTGTGTGTGTATGCCTATGTGTGTGTGTATGTGCATTTCAGTGAGTGAGTCTTTGTGTGTATATATATATATATATATATATATATATATATATATATATATATAGATATATATATAGGCGTTAGAACTGTTCTCCTTTCTTCACGATGACATGACATCAAAGTTACTATAAGTAGCAGGTTGTGTCACCGTGTCACCCACAGGGATGATGCCAATTTTCAATTAGAAAACATCACAGTTAACCTCTTTACAAGTTGACATTCAACATGTTTGACAATTGCCAGGAATTTTGCCAGCCAGAACTTGATTGCGATAGAGTCAGCACCCTGACTGAAGAAATTATGGATGAGATTCTTTTAATTATACTTTCTTACTTTTAAACCATTTCTTGATTAAGATTGACCTCCCACCAGTTTTAGTTACACTCTTAAATCATTTTTTTTGTGTTTATATTTTTTGTCTTGTACCCTAATCTAAGCTTTCATTTATAATATGCACATTTATAAAAGGTTCGTAAGCATGTACTAGGCTAAAGACCACAAGAGCATTTTTAAGCCTAGCCATGCATCCCAAATCTCTCACAAGTTCTGATATCCTTGATAAGTGTAAGCAGGGGCTTGGGAGATGAAATATTTACTAGCAGGGTGTTGGGAGATGAACTATTTTCAGGCTGCCTGCATCCATTAGAGACACAGATGCCAAACCAGAGGTGAATGTCCTGTTACCCATTCCATTGTCCAAGTTACACTGGAGTTAGGTTAATGTGGAACTCTGCTTCACATGGATGGGCACCTGTTCTAGATAAGGGATAGTCTCTGGGATATATACCTGTCTCTCCAGCAGGTCCTAATTACATCACAGGCAAGATTTAAGTCTTTTGAATGGGTAATTATGGTGCTGTTTTTTTTGCAGATATGCAGGAGGTCCAACACAATGGCGGCTGACTATATCTTGTTTGCCAGGCATAGATTTCTCCTCAACAGCCTGTAGGAAACACACAGGGATAGGGCATTGAGGCAGTTTGCATAGGACATGCCACTTACACCCTGTATTATTTTAGTGAGGAGAATTTGTGTATGTTCCAGTTGTTGGATATGTCTAGTTAAGTACACTCCAAAGGGAACATTGTACTTAGTGATAGGTCTGATGAATGTTGACTACAGTGGGATGATGACCTCCTTGGACCTAGACACCATATCTTTGTTTATAAGTATGAAATGATTTCCTCACTATAGTAGACATGATGGCTAAAGTCTAAATTACTGTCTATGTGTGTCTCCAAGTCTTTGACTTCTAGGTCAACTCTTAGGGGTGTTTTGTCAACATAATAGTTTCCAAGGGTGGATAACTTCCTGAAGGATACTATTATGCATTTCTTGGCATTTAATTTTAGTCCATGGTTCTGACACAAGTTATTTGTCTGTGTCAGCCCTTCCTGGAGAACAGTGGTATTGGTGGGGGCTTCTATGACTTCTCCTAATTTTCAATCATCTACACATTAAGTTGGCCAGAGGCCCTTGACATTGGCCTTGACTTCAGAGAAGTAAATTCCAGAAAGTAGCAATCCCACATTTGATCCATGAGGGACTCTGCTTATTGGGATCTTTATAGAGGTAGAATCCTCAGATCTGACTTCCTGAGTCCTGTCTATGAGCCAGCTGTCTATCCACCGGGTGACATAAGGCTTTATACCAAACCTCTTGAGTTTATAAATAATCCCTGCATAGGGAATTGTGCCAAATGCCTTGGTCAGGTCAAGGTAACAGTGTGAACCATTTTGCCCTCATCTTTTGCTTTGGTAATCTTTTCAAAGAAGTGCACAAACCGGAGTAGATATAACCTGCTCTTGATGAAACCAAATTTGGTTGGGTCCAGTGGTTGGAGTTTTCCTATGTCATTATTGATCATTTCCATGATAATTCTTTCCGTGGCTTTGCATATGAGACTAGTGATATTTAAGGGTCTGTAGTTTCGAGAGATTGCAGATGGTCCACCTTTGCACAGAGGGATGACTGTTCCTGTTCTCCATTCATGAGACACAAAGCATGTATTGAGGCTACAGTTAAATAACAATTCCAGAGGGCCTGATAGGTCATGTTTCATGTTATTTAGAAGGCATCCGGCGATATTGTCTGGGAATATCCATACAGTGTTCTTGGCCTCAGAGAGAGCATTGCAGATTTATTCCCTAGTGATAGTAGGGGGTATATTTGATGGTATTTCCTGAGGGGAGATTGAGGGGGAGAGAGGGGTAAAGTTAGATCTAATTCTATCAGCCAGGAAGTTTGCTATATCTTCTGGTTTAGTATAGGTAGTTCCATTTACAATGGGCTCTGCACACAGTTGTGTATTGTCTTTAAGGTTGCAGACATAGCTAAAGAATTCCTTGTGGTTGTACTTGGACTGCGAGGCCAAATTTAAGTCAAATTTGGCTTTGTAGACTTTATTTGTCCTCTAAGTTGTTTGCTTAGTTTGATGAGAGTGCTTTTATCCTGCTGGGTGCTATGCCTCCTAATTTGTGACATGATTTTCTTCCTTCTGTTATACAATCTATTGATGTTGTGATTCTACCAGGGTGGCTTGTTTTTTGAGTTAGATATGTATTTATTCCTGTTGGGTACAGCTGCCTCTATGCAGCTATTAACATACTCTGTAGGATTTATGTGAATAGTGCTACATAGGTTGAAATTTTGCCATTTTTTTAATGTAAAGGTAGGAAGTTAGCCTTAGAGAAGTTCTAAACATTCCAGGGTTAGCTGGGGTTCCAGGATTTATTTTTACTTCAAAGGAGACTATTTTATGGTCTGACCTTACCAGAGAAGACATTACACTAGGGGTGTGCAGCCCTTTCCCATATTATTGAGGATGAGATCCAGTATGTTTGTGCCCCTGATCATCTTTATTAAATTGCCACATATGACGTAGGCAATCTTACATTTATGTAAATGAAAAACAAACAACATTGACACCACTTTAGTTGCCAACATTGTACATCACAGACACCATTGAAACAACTTTAGTTGCAAACATTATACATCACTTATAATCCATCCAGTCATTGTCAGTTAATGATTATATGGTTCATTCAAATCCTGCCTCTTAAACCTCATTCCTTCTCTGCATATATTGTTCCCACAATTCACATTGTTTCTATGTAGTTTCCTCTGTCTCTTTTCTAAAGATCCCACTTCGAGCTGTTTTATCTCTGTTACTATATTCACTAGTTCTAGTAAATCTGGTCTAGACTTTGATTTCCATTTTCTAGTAATTGCTTTTTGGCAGCCACCATAATTAGACTCAGCAAGGCTTTACCATGTCTAGTTAATTCTGATTCTGTATCACAGCTCAAAAAAATCATCACCCCAGTCAATCCAATCCATTCAACCAGCATCTCCGACAGAGTGGTCTGCAGGGAAACCCCAAAGTCTGCCAGCTCATTGCACCACAAAAAATATATTCCCAGCCACCTCTTTCTTGCCCATCACACCTCCAACATTTGCTATCCAGCTGAGGAAAAATTCTTTGGAGTCTACTTGGGGTATAAAAATACCTTTGTATATACTTCCAGGCAAGTATCCTAAATCTTCTAGACTTTGTTGCATATTTAGGAAATATACATATATCTCCCATTGTCTCTTTGTGAATTGCTCTTCCTGTCTTTCTTCCCAAGCCTCCAATCCTTTCTAAGCTCCTGTGATTGATTCTTATAATTATCATGCAATATTTTATACGCTCTACTAATTATTTCTTTTGTAATGGCAGCTTCTGTTCTAGATTCTATTAAAAAGTCTGCAAGTGCTGGTCTTTTATTTAGGATTCCCCCTATTTATTTTTCTTTGCCTGTACTCTGATATCAATCTTTGATATGGAAGGCAATCTCTAACCTGCAGTCCAAATACATTCTTGGCCTCTTCCCATTCTATTACCTTTCCCTTTCTAGTTATTTGCTCCCAAAATCTTGGTTCCTTTGCCAGTTTTCTCCAATAAATTCCAGCCCACATGGTGTAATTCAAGTTGCCCATGAATTTGGTATTGGGTTGGATGGTGAGTGTTTACAATAAGCTTAAATACATTATGGGTTTCCTGGGTCATAGAGAGAGGCCTATAGCTTGCAAGGAAGTGGTATGGGATGTTTCCTATGGTGATTTAAATGCAGAGAACCTCAAGTAAATTATCCTATTTGACCAGCCTAGAGGTATATTTATTTTTGATGTAACTCACCTCCAACTTTAGTCCCTTTCTGTGTAGTAAGTAGTGTAAATGTGTCAAGGCTGGGTCTGAGATGACATTATAACCTTGCACTGTCAGTGTACTCTCCGCAGATTTAAGACATGTCTCAGTGACTGTACAGTCATCAAAATTGTCTAGGGTGAGGAGAGCTTGTAGGGGTGGAGTTTCTTGTTTAGACTCCTAGCATCCTAGGATTCCTAGTAAGACATTGAGATTTTCTTGGTTTTGATTTCCTGTGTTGGAGGTACTTCAGTTTGCCATTGTGTAAAAAATGCACTATGCGGAAGTGCAGTGTTTTACCTAATATTCGGAAGCCTAGAGGGGAGAGGTGAAGACCATCCCTGGCAGAGCAGATTGGTCTATTGACCATCTCCTTTCACGCTAACAAATATTGCACCCCCCCCCCTTAAAATGACTTCAGACACTAAGCCAGATATTAAAGTCACTCATCATCTTTTTATATTGTGGCATCATCCCTGGAGAAGGTATAATGCTGCTCAGTGCTGGGCTCATACTAGTCCTGGATACATATTCCAAGAGCTCCATGATGTCGCTCTTCATATAGTCTAAGGAGGTACTTCACAGGTCATTTACACCCACATGGACTATTACTGAGTCATACAGTTCTTGTGATCCAATGACCTGAGTAAGTGTGTAATGTGGCAGATCCTGGCCCCTGATAAGCTACTGACCATGACTTTCTCCTTTCTCCGCCTCGTGACACTGACATCAGTGTGGGTCTCACAATGGCTCTCCAATGACCAGAATTTTGGATTGTGTGCTGGCTTGCCTACTGGAATTTGAAGAAGAGGGTCCAGGACATGTGGCTGCATGTTTTGATGTGGGTGGGATTTTGAAAGAGTGCATTCAGGGCTGCTGAGAGCATTTGTTATGTGTACTTCATCTAGGATGTCTTTAGGGTTTAGGAAGGTTACACTTAAGTGTCTCCACATATGTGACTCTACGTGTCTGCTTTGAACTGTGTGTGATGGGTGCAGCATGTAAACTACTGACAACCAGATTGAGTGCTTTTTGTGAAAGCTTTGCCTCCAGTGACATTGTGCAAATACATCTCTCACATACCTTATCAGTTTTTTTTAGGAATTAAAAGGTTGTCAGTAAACATGAGGCAATTTCTACATTGCATCAGGATGCCCATATCCATCAACATGGTGACAGAGACAGTGGCAAAGTTCATATCCATGACAACAGGACCTTTTTTATTGAATAGAAGGTTGCAATGCAAATATAAAGCAATGTATCTGATTTGCAACTCTTGGAGCAGTGCTTGTCACTGCAAACTAATTGCCCTGCAAGTAGCTAGGTATTGCTGAAATATCAATAGCAATTTTACAGGGAAAACGTCAAGTCAAGGTGTCTGCATCTAAACTCAGTGCTGCCAAACACTTGAAGGGAAAATAATAAGTAGACCCTGATCTATGGATGAAGTATTTAGTCAGATATCCTGAAGTAAGGCTAGATAACAGCTAATTAAGCTGTACTTATTGAAAAGAAAAATAATTAACTTTGTCGGGCACAATGAAAAGAGGGGATTCACCTGATTAGTTGTCGGAAGACAGTTGCCAGTGCTGGTCTAATCACAGCTTCACACTGCTGGAATACAATACTCCTTTGCTTCTTCTCTTACAAGAAGCAAAACAGTAGCACCAATCCCAATACGTGAAGCAGCCCACAGGATCTTTTTTGATCAACACTCTTGTCTCAGATTATGCAAGGATTTGTAAGTGTTTTGTAGCCTTTTCCTGATAAATGCCTTAAATAGCAACCAGATCAATCAGGAAGGTCCAAGACAGAGACTCACTGCCCAATCAGAAACAGTCAGGAATCAATGTACTGTACTCCTTCTCTCACCAGGAGCAAAATACATGCACAAATTCCAAGCCGGCACCAATGAAGCAGTTAATAGTCTTTCTGGTAATCAGCAATCTCCTGCAAATAATGTCCCTATGCTCCTTGAGTCACTGGGAGCAAATCAGAAGCACTAATCCCAGGACAACTACTGAGAGACAGAATGTGATTCTCCAATATTCCGTGATCTTGGACTAGATGCTGTAAGTTTAAAGGTAATATTGAAATAAATGGGTTGATATCGTGAGTTGCAGTATGTATTACGCAGTAGATATGACAGAGGGCACCATTCAACTTGTAGCAATCTAAGGACAGAACCACTAAGTTTAAAAGAAAATTGAAAGGGGAATACAGTGGGAAGGCCAATAAGTTTTAATAGCTGAAGGGAAGTGATTTCATAAAATGATCATTTTGTGATTACTGACAACAGCCAATGAAAGAAGAGAATGAAGGAAATATGTGGTCAAATTGACATAAGAGGCAGGCAGCTAGAGACACAGTTTTATTTAAAAGCATAATACCAGAATGGGAGGGTGGGAGAAAACTTAATTTCTGTGTGACTCACAAGAGACAGAGCTGTGGTCTCTTTCTTAGTTCAAATATGCAATTGAAAGCAGAATACAAGTAAAGCATAGTGTAAAGAACATATACCACAATGAACAACACAGAAGACTGCAATGAAAAGATACAAATTACAAAAAAAACATAAATAAGCTAACCTTTCCCTCATAGCAATCTATGACAGAGCCTGAGCGAACTTTCCTAGTAAATACGCACTACAGTTGCAGATTCCTTGATTAAATTATGTTCAGACCAGCCCACTTCCTTCTCAGACAACATTTTTCTATCCAGTTGTCTATTCTTAGTTGGTTGCCTTATCAAATTATTCCATTACACATCTTCTCTCTGCACATGTTCACCTTTTCTGTGTTTCTCCTAGTTGGAAGTTCCTTATTTCATACCCCGGCCGACTTTATTATGTTTACTTTACCCATCATTGTGACACTTTGCCTTTCAATTTCTTTACAACTTGTTATCTTTCAGTTTCAGTCTATGACCTTCCAGGTCTTCTGCATTTTCCCAGATTAGCATTTGTAAATCTTTTTTCTGTTCTGCCTCTAGTCCTTCAAACTGATTGAGTCTTTTTTGTGTGTGTGTGTGTGTGTGTGTGTGTGTGTGTGTGTGTGTGTGTGTGTGTGTGTGTGTGTGTGTGTGTGTGTGTGTGTGTGTGCATATCTGTTTATTTCTATATCTTTAAATCTAGACACTGTACAAATAAAATAAAGCACAAGATAAAGCAGACAATATAACTTATCATTTAAATCATTGATAAATAAATAGCTAGGATTGTTTTTTTTAAATTATGCACAGTGAAACTAGGTTACATTTCTGATATTGCTCTCCATGCATGATTCCTTCTTGAACTGTTTAAATTGTCTCCGTTTTGAAAGCCTTTCCACATTTTACACATGGAGGGTACAGCTATCCACAAAAATGAGGATGTAGACATTGTCCCTGCAGTTTCTCTCTTCCTCTGCCATATCTACCCTCACTCTGCTTCCTAAATGTTTCATAACTAACAAGATCAAGCCTGGTGACAGCAGGTAACCATGTCCCATGTTTTTGAGATAACCATCCAGCTATCCACTTGTTGATCCATTCTCTGTCTTGTCGTACAAATCTTACTCTCAAAGAGTCCTCCCATGAAAGCAACATCCTACAAGAGGGTCTAACACTAACAAATGACTGCTGCCAAAGCCACAGATTAAAACTCAATACAAAGAGATGCATTATAGTGCCCTTTGAGAAATCACCCACCCAAGCTAACTACTTAATTGAAAAAAACGTAAGAGTCAACCCAGTAGTTAGGTATCTGAGAACATATGTAGACAGCAATCCACTATTGTGGATACTTATTACACTCTACAATCAATACTGTTGGACTTAGCTCTTTTTGTAAATATGTAAATATATATTTTTAGTCTGTAAAAATTTTCTCTTTGGATCTCCACTGAAAATGGGCCACAAGAGCAGCTGAACCAACCCGGTTAACAAATGTCAATAAATAAGTAAATAAAACAAATAAATAAATAATATGTCCTTCTGCCATCATATAGCAAAGCAGTACGAAAATCTTTCTGTTACCCAACTTATAGGTAAGGGAATAACATCCAGGTCCAAGGAATTTGTAGTACCGCTCTCTTCAGAACTTATCAGCCCCATCATTGAGTATAATGCCATCTTTGGCTTGTACCTGTCTAGACACTTGCAACAATTGGAACGGCCACAAAGGTTCCTTACCAGGAGAACCCCCTGGCATGAATACCCTGCCCTACATGGATCACCTAAAGACCTTATCTCTGTACTCAGTGTCTTACAGGCTGTTGAGAGATGATCTATACCTGGATTAAAAATTTGAAAGGCGTCTTCAGATCCAACTAGAAAAACTAAAAGATGAAAGAACGGGCATCCATTGTGATTTCCTTAACCTGGAAATGAGAACGTAATCCCTGAAATTCTTTTTTTTTTTTTTTTGCTTAAAAATGTATTAATTTTACCATTGTAATAACAATCAATTATATATAACAAGTAGAAAACATAAATGATAAACTATGTACAGTATTTACATTTGACCTGAATAAATTAAATTATAGAAAAAAATCAAACTGTGAAAGTTTTTGCATAGAATGTAGACAAGATTTTCCCTGAAATTCAGACTATAAGTGAGCCAATATACTACAGAGCAATATCAAATAAATATTCAAAAACAGCATCTGCCAGTTTTATGTTGTCTCTCTCTCTATCCCCAGATTAAAGTATTCATTCCATCATTGTCTTTCATCCTCATTCTTAACTTGACTTAGAAAATGTTTGTTACTTTGCAGCTTTGCCTATGTTATCTATTTATTGTAGGGTGTCACAATTGTATTTTTCAATCTTTTCCTATATGTGTGAGATTTTGCTGGCTTTGCTGCATACTCGTTCTCCAAAGTCTCTCACTTGCTTCACTGGTTTCACCTTAGCTGACAAGGCCAGTATCCTAGATAAATAATTTATGTCATTAGAAATAAACCGGCAAACAAAGAAAATGACTGCACATTGTGGGGAGTTGGGGAGTATCCTAACACACCCATTACTGTTTGAGTCTGGTAGTTTGCAAAATGTTTATTGTAAAGATAGGTCTTACATGTTTACACAGACGTTGTTGTTCTGTTTTTGGCTTTTCCTGGTTAGGGGTCACCACAGCATAACTCCAGTCCGCTAATGATTGGCAGTAGATTTTTACGGTGCAGAGGTGCCAGCCCGACACCCAACCTTCAATGAAGGCACATCCATTCACGCATGTCTTTCAAATGCCACTCGACTGTAGGGAGGACATGCAGACTCCACACAGAAGATGGTCCACGTAGTAAAAGATCTATATTAGAATGCATAGCTTCCATTTTCCATACAGTTAATCTTCTTTTCTGCATCAAGAAAACACAACCAATGCAAGCCAAACAAGAATAGCCAATATGATAACTTACAGCATGTCAAGCTATAATTTAAACACATAGACACTGAACAAGTAAATACTTAAGTGAATAACTAACTAATGGAATAAAATGCCTAAGAAGTAAGTAGAATATAATTTCAAGTAGGGGGCACTTGAAAAAAAAGAGTGAAAAGATGAATTGAAACTATTTGGCAACATGGAATACTCATGGCAAAACATGCATGTTGTATTATAATGAATAACACCTGGTGTAAGAGCGACACAAGGCCGGTACAGATGAAGTACAGGAAAGCTCTGCAAATCCAATCTTGAACTCCAGTTCAGGGTAAAAAACAGGTTTATTCCATATGACAGCAATAAAAATGACAAGGAATAAGTATTATTGCACAGAATAACGGTAAACGCTTTCACCCATAAGGGCTTCCTCAGACCATAATAATCACTGGTTAAGCTGTTAAACTTTTAAGAAGAAAAAGATGCCAAAACAAACGCTTAAAGCTTAACTTGACTTTAAAAAGGGCTTAAGTTCAGGGCAGTATGTTTAGGTTTAAAGTCTCTGCTGGCTGTATGTCCATGCATGTAGTGTACCTCACCTCCTGTTCCTCTTGTCCTGCGTTTTACATGGGCAAGACTGACAGGAAACGGAGGGATAGGATCAGGGAGCATGTCTATCAGATTAGGATTGGGTCTATTGTTAATGCTTTGTCTAAACATGATTTAGCCATGGATGATACACATAGGTTTAGTTTTATGGTCATTGAGGAATTGTCTGTGAACCCTAGGGGTGGTGATGTGAGAAATAGGACTGAAGTCCAAGAGTCTAGATGGATCATTAGACATAGGGCAGACCAGCACCCAGGACTCAACAACAAGGTACCACTTAAGCCCTTTTTAAAGTCCAGAGGGCTTAGATAGTTTATTAATTAGTAGTTATTATGTATATGATCTATTGTTTGTGACATTGGTCATGTTTTTATGTAAAAGAGATTTTTTATCTCTGTTTTATTTTATTTTTAAACTTGTTGATATGTATGTTATTATTTCCATATGGATTAGGTATTGTAATTCATGGATGAATTTTGTCATGGGGTTGTTTCTTTAAGAAGCATTTGTTTTGGCGTCTTTTTCCTTTTAAAAGTTTAACAGCTTAACCAGAGATTATTATGGTCTGAGGAAGCCCTTATGGGTGAAAGTGCTTACCATTATTCTGTGCAATAATACTTATTCCTTGTCATTTTTATTGCTATCATATGGAATAAACCTGTTTTTTACCCTGAATTGGAGTTCAAGATTGGATTTGCAGAGCTTTGATGTACTTTATCTGTCCTGGCCTTGTGTTGCTCTTACACCAGGTGTTATTCGTCATACTCGTTTTTGGATTGTTGGTGGTGTTTAGAGCGTTTACTCTCTGGGAAGCGTTGGTTTTTGGACTTACATACGTATTGTATTATGTTCACAGGAAAGTCCTAGGCTATCAGTCTGCAGATTATAAGAAACATAGTAAATAACCAGTGGCTAGAATCAAACCCTGTACCTTGTATCTGGGAGGTTAAGACTTTAAAATATGTCAACTCTTTGCATTTACACTGTATCCCTGCATCCTTATTTCTGTTTGATCCTTCTTGTTCTGTACTTTATTTCATTTGTTAACTGCATAGTTTCTGTTTCTTGTTTCAGAGTGCATGAAGCACGTCTTCCTAGTAAAATTAGATAAATAAATACAGTCAATATGCCATTTTGTGACACTTGTTAGAAACGCATTTGTAAAGAATATGCACATTCATACATGTATAAATAAATACATAAATAAATTAATAATGTTACAATACTATTGTTAAAGCTTTTTTCATTACCTTTTAGCTGAGGTCCAACTACATTTAAAAACGGATCATGTTCTACATAAAAACATTAGCCACATAAAATTTAATACATAGACATTCAGTATTTTTGCACATTAATTCTTACTACTTCAAATAAATAATTTTGTCTTGGACTACTTCATGATTTGTAGCTGTTTACCGAAATGTTGTAGAGGCTTTTATCATTTGTTTCATCCTGGCAATAAAAGCTTTTTTGACCCATATTGCAGACACTTTGGTATTTATAGCCTAGCCTCAGTGTACTGTAATAAACAGAGAGCCATTAAAAGAAGTCGAGCCAGCCACCATTAACATGAGTAAGTGGTCTGTGAGCCCTAAATAGAATCTATGCTATAAAATATTAAAATTTAAAAGTAACCCGGCATTGTTCTGTGTATAACGTGATATAATGTTTGCTTTAAGTAATGTGTGTGTTTTTTATTTCAACGCAGGACTTGCATAATGATTATAACGATTTCCTTAGACTAAGAAAATATCAGTTAAATCTATGAATTCGTCAGGAAGAAGTAAGAAGACATACAGATTGCAGTAACTGTAACAACGCCTATCCTTCTTTTAAAAATTATGCACTTACTTATGACTTAAAGTTTTTTTTTGGTCTGATAATAAAGTGAGTTGGGTGTGTATGTTGTGTGTGTGTGTGTGTGTGTGTGTGTGTGTGTGTGTGTGTGTGTGTGTGTGTGTGTGTGTGTGTGTGCGTGTGTGTTTATCTATGTTTGTATTATTTTTTTACATCTATCTATCCATTGAAAAAACCCAATAGAGTTCAGTGTCCCTTTTCAAGAGTGACCTAGGAGCATTGTCTGGCTAAGTGATTTGTTTAGAGTAACACAGTAGGCAAATTGAGGAGGAAGGAATCAAACCCTGTACTTTTGACTTTCCCTAACAAAAATGTTTGCAAGTGTTAAATATTTTCTACTCCCAATGTTTTCCATACTGCATTGCCACATTAGGTTTCAGAGCCTGAGATGAAAATCATATAAGTGCTAAAAATTCTTAGCAAATAAATAATATATGTGTGTGTGCATGTGCGTGTATGTGTGCATGTGCGTGTGCTTGCACATGTGTGTGTGCTTGCACGTGTGTGTGTGTGTGTGTGTGTGTGTGTGTGTGTGTGTGTGTGTGTGTGTGTGTGTGTATGCTGTCCTGATGCATTTATAATTATGCTAACTGTAATGTAATTAAACTGCTGTCTGTAACTTTGATAAATAAGTGGCAAATAATTATGCAAGGTTGAAATACATTGTGCATTTAAGAATGCCTATACAAGAAAACCCAGTTTTCTTTGTGGATGGAAGATAAAAATAATGTGTCAGCTTATATTTACTTATTTGTTTGTATGTTTGGTTGGTTTTGTTAATTTGAGTAGTCTACTGTACTTTTTCTGTACAGATCTGTGCTAAAAGTTCTGTGAAATTTGAATTTCCTGTATTAATGGTCACACATACGCACTATAAGCATACAAAGCTACATGCAAATATTGTGTTATGTGATGAATAACTCAAGACAGAGTGCTTAACTTGAGCATACTATAACAGAAAAAAGTATAGCTGCTGAAGTACTGTTGAGTTGCTGGACTAATCATGCTGTCACTAACTGTACATCTCAAATATCTAGAATTTTGCAGAACATCTCTGATTGTCCTAGTATTGGTGCTCACACCTTCATAAAATGTTTTGATTTTTCTAGTAAATTACTAGGCATTACAGTTAATCAGTGGTACCAAACATTAACGTTTCATACCTCTATTGCTCAGAAAATGCATGTTGATCAAAAGCCCATCACTTAATTAACTTTTTATGTGAGTTAGAGTAATATTTAAAAACTGTCCTTATTTTGTCTGAAATTGTTGTGCTAAGAACCTTGGACGTAAACTGCCATAGAGAAGTTTATTTTCTCTTTCACCTCTCATGGACTTCAGAAGTATGTAGATGTATATTCATATGTAAGTGTTTGGCCATGTGCCTTTGCAGGCCATTTTGAGTCTAGGTAATTTCCCTTCAAAGGTAAGAATCAAACCCTGTACCTTGTGCCTGTTAGGCAAACACCTTGAGCATTAGGCCAAACCCATCCCTCTTATGCCAGACCCCAATGTTCCATATGAATGCACAGTACATTAGTATGAAGAGGGAGGAGATACAAGAACAATAACACGTCATCATACAGTGAACTTATTTATGAAAGGTAAGCAATCTTCTTTCTTAAATACTGTCATTGTATAACAGCAATTATCCACTCCTGTGTGTGAGTATCATAGGATTTATCCACTGCTGCATCAGTTTAATCAGTCCAGCTTGTGATCAAACCAAGTCATCCTTGGGCAAATACTGTGATACTTACACCCAGTCATGGATTATCACTAAACTAATCACTTTCACAGTGCTGTAACTACAACACCCCTCCACCATGGCACACACAATCAGTTGTGATATGTAACAGACCTGGCACACTCTACTTTCTTTCATTGAAATGTATCACTGTCTATACTGGAATTTTTCATTAGAGAATTTTACACTCTAAAATTATGAAAACACTACACACCATATGGCAAATATGCTCTTGCTATATTCTTTTGATGTGCATTTACTATACTAAAGTCTTGAAAGCTGTCAGGCCATAAGCTTATACACAACCATGCCAAATTCAGTTAAATAATCATGCTGCATGAAAATCAGCCAAGGAGGACACAGATCTCAACCTTCTGAATTTATTCTTCTCTATCCACGTCTTCAAGCAATATGGGTATTGAAGATTGCCTATTTAGTTTTTGGAGTTTGGCATAAACTCATTTGTCATTGTTAATGACTGTGATTAGCATTACAATTTATAAAGATTATAATACACAGTCACACATGATACTCTTACCTCACGAATGGTCTTACTAAAATATAACAGATATCTTCCACATTATAAAGGTTTGTACAGATTTTGCTAGGTAGCAGTTCCATGAACCCCAAAGTTTAACAGCAATGCCATTGTAGTGGCATACGTGATATGCAGGCATAAATCTTTAGTGTAAATATAACGAGAACATGAATTATTCCTACATAGTATATTTTACAACTACACTCATCATTTTTTTTTTAAAAAAAGAACTATCAATATTTCATCTTACATTCTATGAAGCATTCTTTGAACTTAATTAATCTGCAGGGAGAGGACTGTGTAAGGTACAAAGGTGTGAAAGTACAGGGACTGATTGCAAAGGCTGTAATCATTAAATGGATATTAGTTTAGTCAGTAGTGAAATAGTGAAATACAGCAGTTTTTCCCTGAAGATAACTAATAATTCTACAGACCTTGCAAGCATGTGCAGGACAGAACTATTTTTTTTTTACCAAAGGGGAAATTAAGAAGGGGGGGTATCCATATATAACCTGAGAAATGTGTTTACCATTAAGAGCTGACCACTCTAACTTCACAAGTAAGTAGTTTGCAAATTCATACAGACTTCACAACTGCATGCCACTGTTTTAGAACAAGTTCTCTCCTTTTTTAATTTCTCTAAATGCTTTCGGTTTCTAATTCTATCATAGGTATGGATTCCATTCCTACGTCAGGGTACAGCAGAGGTCATTAAATTAATATTGCTTCAGTCTTTGAAGTTAGACAATAGTGATCTTCTCAGCACTTCCATGGGTTATAGACATTAGCAGTATATTTATCTGTGCTTTTAATTTCTTTCATTCTCCTGTTTCTCTTGTTACTACTGGAACTGTCTGGGTATTTTAATCCACACTGCCTTCATTACTTCTTGGAAATCCTGGTATTATATGATTTTGTCTCTCAGAATAAGACACTATCACTTCTAGATGCATCAAATTCAGTGATCAAGTCTAATTTTATTTTTCCCCTGCGCTATTATAGGTTCATAGAATTAGTACAGGGGTAACTACCCTTGTGGGCCATTTTAAGCCTAGCCAATTAACCATTATGAGAATCAAACACTGCATCTTGTGTCTGTAAGGTAAACACCTTAACCATTATACCAACTTCCCAGGGAATTATATTTGATTTCCTAGCATCCATTTTCTAATCTGCTGGTATTGACTGATTGCATGTGATCCAAACTTCATCATTTTCATTGATGATTTGTGGTTCATGTTTCCAATGTTTCCCATGTATTTCTATATAATAGTGTTTGCATAATTCTCAGTGTAATAGTCTTGTCACATTACTGTGCACGTCAGTATGCAGACCCTCAGTCATGAGTGTATCACAACCATCAACAACATGTGTAACTTATTTCCAGTTCTGATTTACAGAACCTGAGTTTGTCCATTTCTCATGCTTTTCTATAGACTTTGTAAATCAATGTATATGCAACCCACTATCTTGGGCCGTCAAAATTAAATTTCCTCTTTTAGGTTCATAGGTAAGTATAATCAATCTGTACTCCGTTACAAGCCATATTCAATATTACTTCTAGCTTCCAGGAGGGCAGACGAGATAGACTGGGGTGGGAGGACCTGGCTGCCCATCCAATTATCTAGGTTGGCCTTGAATGCGGCGAGGGTGCTATTCTGCTTGACATGTAGTAGAAGTTTGTTCCAGAACTGAGGAACACATTGGGATATGAATTTATCATGCCAACGTGTCTTATTTATCTGCTATCAAAGGTTTGGTTCCTTTAACTGAATATTTGAGCTATCATTAGTTCTGTAAAGGAATGGGAGCTCAGATGGGGTTGATTTAAATACCTCTCTCCTTAACCATTCCTGGGTCAGTGGTCAGTACATGGTAATTCTAGAACTTTTCTGCATGTGCTATCATATTTATGGGACTTCACAATTTTCTTGCCTTTCTTTCTTGTCCTTTTCTTTATACTCCTTCTTTTTTGGCACTTTCAGTTAATATCTCATCTTCATCTGCTTCTGGTTTGATTCCCATTGCCACTGCTTTCTGAAATGCTTCTACTAAACTAAGCATAGACGTCATATTAGACAACCTCTCATCATGCTTTAGAGCTTTTATTACATTGGGAAGTGGTCAGCAAATAGGTTTGCAGTTCCCCAATTCAATATTGAGGAGGCCCATACCTTATTACAGGACTTTATAATCTTGGAATGCACTAGTTTTTATGCATGTTTTGACAAGTATAAAGCTTTTTTATTGTTTTCTTGTTCACCTGATTCAGTGTTGTTTCATGCCAGTCAATCACATGAAAGCTATAAGTTAGAACAGTAAGAACAAATTGATTTATAGGTTTGACTTTATTCCTAGGTTCCTAGACTGTATGGCACAGTGGTGCAGCGGTAGTGTTGTTGTCTCACAGGAAGAGGTTCTCCAGTTTGATTTTCAGCTGGGATTCCTTCTGTGTGGAGTCTGCATGTCTTCCCTGTGTCTGTGTGGGTTTTCTCCCACCTCCCAAAAGACATGCATCTGGAGCATTTCTCCCAGGGCCTCTGCTGAAAATTGGCTTTGTTCCATGTCAGACTTTCCTGTTAAATAAATAAATAAGATGTCTAGGCAGTTTTCACTACTCACTTTAATCTCCTGAAATATTCCATATTAAATTTTGTTTTTCTTTGTTCATGTGTCATTGCCAACCTCTAATCTATTCCAAATATGTTTACACTCCCTCCTATTGAAGTTCCTTTATATCACAGGACATTATTTTCTTGATGATGCAGCTTCCTTTTGTAACTGTTGCTTTTGTGCTTTTACCAAGACCACCCCCCGGATTCACAATGGCTTGCACGGAGTCTACGAGTAGAGTAAGACTCCATGCAGCCATCATGTCCGACGAGCGATCCAGGAACAGCCTGTAGGGGCATGCAAGAGAGCTCCTAAAACGTCTCCTACACGGACAGGGCTGGGATATGCAAATTACCTCACTTGCAGCCGAAGGACATGCAAATGAGGTAAATTTGCAATCCAGGAAGCACAAACCTGTCTGAGTAAGAGACGTGTTAGCTGCAGAAATGTACTCAGTTGACAACTGGGTACCGTTCTGCAAATAGCACAATGGAGCCTTGTCAGCTCCAAATAAATGTTGCCTATGGTTGAGGAAGCATGCCAATGGCCAAATATACGGCCATTGGAAAGTTTCCCTGATGCAAAATTAAAATAAAAATATTTTTTTCGGCGATTTCTGATGTTTAAGCGTAGGGCAGCACCGCACAAATGGGGTGCGCTATAAAAATCATAAAATAAGACAATAAAAGCCACAAACTTGGAATTTATGAAAATTGTTAAAGGACAATGTAAGGGAATAGCAGGCTGAAGACAACATGGCCACCGAGTAGGGGTTACTAATGGGAGAAGCCCAGTCTAAGACATGTAACCAAGCATTAGTAGGCAATCCTATGTAAATGAGTGTTAGGATAGTGAATCGCACTTTTACATAGCAAATGAGCACAGTCAGTGGAGTGCAGGAGTAGGATATGGGGAGGAACAGAGTAGGAGATAGGTGACATCACAAGGGGGGTATGTATGAAAGTAGTGAAGCTCATTGGAGCACAGTGGCATGTGTTAGCTGTCAGTTAGACAACATGGAAAGAGGTGTGTCAACAGGTAGGCCAGGGAAAGCCAAGAAATGGAAGGTGTATACTGTGGATAACACCAAAGTTTCTTGCTGAGCGGGTATGCACGTGTGTGCATGCCTGTGAACTCGAGTAAGACAGAGTGCATGCGTGGAAGCATGATTGCTCATGCTTAAGCAGGAGTAAGCATGTATAAGGCTGATGGAAGACCTGTAAGCATGTTTGCACTGGTGTGCACGCATTATAACCCGAATAAGCAAGTTTTAGTCCATCTAAGCATGTGTGCACACGTGTGAGCTGCTGTGAATGTGTTTCCGCTTGTATGCGCGTCACTCCCCCGAGGAAACAGAAAGGAAAAAGGAAGCACAACAAATAGTAGGAAGCTACCAGGGAATACTAGTAGAGTTAGCAGGTGCAAACAATCAGAATCAGGCAATTACACAGGCAGAACACTATCCCAGACCAGCACTTAAAACTCTGCAAACAACAGTGCAGTTTGTTTCTCTCAAAAGACACTGCAACACTGGAGTAAGCTACTAGAAGTGAAAACTGAAAAGCTACACTCGGACAAAAAATGCTAGGGGCTGCCATTACTGTTATAAGGCGACATATGCAACATGCTGAGGGTGGTGACAATGAAAATGCTGCCGGACAACCCACAGTGGGGAGACGGAGAAGAGTGTACAGGCCCAGGGTCACCTACCAGGAGTTACATGAGCTGGAGATAGTGGAGCGCTATAGAGTGGACAGAGACCTCCTGCAGCAAATTGTTGAGCTGTGCAGGCCACGCCTCACACACAGAACCAACAGAGGGAAACCCATCCCAGTGG
This sequence comes from Protopterus annectens, assembly GCF_019279795.1. Classification (NCBI taxonomy): domain Eukaryota; kingdom Metazoa; phylum Chordata; order Ceratodontiformes; family Protopteridae; genus Protopterus; species Protopterus annectens. The sequence continues at coordinate 1,551,202,591 of NC_056726.1, forward strand.
AAACCAAGGTATGTGTTGGCCTAAGAATACTAGCAACAGGTACCTTTCAAAGACCAACTGGTGATATGATGGGGATATCACAGGCATCAGCATCCAGGGTAATGCACCAGTTCCTGGATGCCATGTCAGCAATTGTCGGTGATCATGTATATTTCCCCAATTCCCGTGAGGAATTGGCCAGCAATATGTGTCTCTTCCAGCAAATAGCAGAATACCTTGAGGTAGTGGGTGCAATAGACTGCATGCATATACGCATCAAAGCACCAGTCGGTGAGCGGGGTAGGGCCTACATTAACAGCAAGGGCTTCCCCTCCATCAACTGCCAGGTTGTGTGTGATGCCCAGGGCATAATAATGAATGTGTGTGCTGGCTGCCCTGGAAGCTACCATGATTCCCATATCTGGCATCAGATGTAGCTGTACCAGACATTTGCCAATGGGGACATCCCACATGGTCACTTAGTGGGGGATGCTGGCTATGCACTGGAGCCGTGGCTGATGACACCCATCAGAAATGCACACACACCTGAAAAGGAATGCCATAATGAGGCCCACGCACAAACATGAAATGTAATCGAGCATGTGTTTGGGCTGCTCAAGTCACGGTTCCGGTGCCTGGACACATCTGGTCGAGCCTTGCAATACTCACCAACTACATGTACCCAAATTGTCATGGTATGTGCTATGCTACATAATATGATTCTGCAAAAACAGCTGCAGCAGGACCAGCATAGGCCTGGGCCAAACAGCCCCCCACCAGTGCCAAGGCCAGCAGAGGCAGAGCATGACTCGGAGGAGGAACAACCTGAGCCTGCCCCAGTAGGCAGAAGGAGGCGTGCCCAGTATGCCTTGGCCTTGGCAAAGAGGCAATGCATAGCACATACACTGGCTCAGTAGGAACCCTGGAAATGATACCTCTCTCTGACTCGCACATATAGTAAAAGGGATGCCTAACTTGACACTACCTGTTTCCAAACATGTATAGGGAGTGCAGTATGTGCATCTGACCTAGGCAGCCCTGCAGCACCACCTGAGGCATGATTGCCATGTGTTAAGCAATGTAAGGTAGTGCTAAACAGCATTTACCACCATATAGTATATGCAAACTTGATGACCTTGAGTATCATCCTACCCTCACCAAACATGAGGCCACAATTTGAAGACAAGATGATCAATTACAACAATTGGCTTAAGTATTGGTGTCAGTGAAACGGGATACAATGCCTATCAGCCTGGGATGACATGCTCGACAAGACATGATGCTTCGCTAGGGATGGATTTCACCGATCACCTGTGGCCTTTTGGATATTGCCAAAGGCTCTTGTCACCCCCATAGTGCCTTTTTTAGGTAAGGCTCAAAACATAAACCCACCTCCATAGGTATCACAAGGGATAAGAAACTATAAATGCTACTCAATGCCAGAAGTTTAAACTGCAAGATGCATGCACTCCAAACTCTCCTCAGCATGGAGAATGTTGATATCTGTGCAGTAACAAACCTGGTTCAAGGCTCCCAAGAGCACCCTAGCATTAAAAGGTTACACCTCATACCATGCTTTACAGCTGCAAAACATGGAACAAACTACAAAAGGAGGGTGAGAATAAATATTTGTCAAAGATACCCACACTCCCAGGTTGATGGCACAGCATGAAGCATCGGAGACTATCCATGTGCAACTAACAGTGGCTAAAACTGCCTTCCAGGTCATAGCCTGCTACAGACCACCCTCCTAAACCCAGGAACCACACTTGGCCAACTGGAGAACACATGAAAATATGAAGGTCTCCCCAAACACCATTATATTGAGAGACTTCAACTACCCAAACATAGACTGGGAGCATTACCTTAGCCCCAACACCCTAGCCCAAAGGTTCCCAGAATTGCTAAACCAAAATGCTATGGAACAACTTGATACCCCTCCCACAACAGGGAAAACATACTGGACCTGATCATCACCAACATGGGGACTCTATGCACAAGACCGGAAATGTATCCCTCACTGGTAAGATCAGACCAGAGAGCAATCTCACTGGATATTAACATCCCAATCCCAGCCCATGGCCAGAAAAACACAGTGAAAATTATTCACTAAAGGAAATGTCACACTCCTCAAAACTGAGGTGGAATCCTTCACAGCCCCTGTGCCTGTGGAAAATATGTCCCAGACCTCATAACCCTTTATAAACGCATTCTATGAACACCTTCAGGAATGCATGGATCATGCAATCCCAAATAAAACCAAGACCCAATCCTCCAAAGCCAGGCATCCTGTCCAGTGGACCCCAGCCATAAACAAACCATACAATACAAGGAGGAAGCTACTATATGATAAATCAAAATCCCAAAAAGGGAAGGCATCTCTGATCAGTATTATTGAAAAACTACGGCCAAACATAAGATCGTCTAAGGCCATCTTTGAAATAAAAATTGTACAGGACACCAAGGAAAATCACAAGGCATTCTTTACTTATGGTAGGAACCTGTGTGGGAATCCCCCGATATGCTCAGAAGTAGTCCAAAATGACAAACAATACACCAACCCACAGACATTGCCAACATCTGAGCTGACAGGTTCAGTGCAAACTTCTCCACCCCCTCCCCACCAAAAGGGCAAATATCTATCCCAGCAGAGTGCTGGCCTCCTGACATCGCAGATGCTCAGGTAACAGCCAGCCTCTCCAAAGCAAAACACACAGCATCAATGGGACCAGATGGTGTCCTGGGCTGTCTCCAACATGAACCCCAAGAAGAATTGAACACAAACATAAAACCACTGTTCAATCTCAGCCTTACCACAGGATATGTACCCAAAGAGCAGTGTACAGCAACAGTGGTCCCTCTCCACAAAGGTGGTGCCTCAATGGATACTGCAAACTATCACCCCAGAAGCCTGGCTAGCTTGGTCTGCAAAGCTATAGAAAGATCATCATGGACCTCAGAAATAAACATATTGGGGACCTACAGACACTGGATCCTACCCAGTTTGGCTTTGTTAAGGGCAGATCCTGCCTCTTAAACCTGGTTGAGTCATTTGAAACAGTCACCAAGGCCATTGATGAGGGGAAGGTGGTCCACACAGCCTACCTGGACCTCGCAAAAGCCTTCCATACAGTACCCCACTTGGTCATCATAGATAAGATCACCAGCTTCAATATAAACCCCTATGTCACTAGATGGGTTGCAAACTGGCTCAAGGACAGAACCCACATGGTCAGAAATGCTGGAGCCATGTCAGACCCCAAACCAGCTACAAGTGACATCCCACAAGGCTCAGACCTGGGACCTCCCTTGTTTGGTATATCTTTCTCAGAGGTACAGGCCAACACAGAAGGACTGTTGGTGAACAAGTTTGCAGATGACTGCAAACTGGGCACCATAATCATAGGTTCATAGGTTCATAGGTTCATACTAGGCTATCTGCCCTAGGGCATTTATAAGTCTAGCCAGAGTGTGTATGGCTTTCGCCACCCATATTAAATTAATTTTGCTATCCCCTTTTTCAAGGTTAGTATACTGTGCCTCTGTCTAACAGTGACACAGAAGTGATACCCGGGGTAAACCTACGATCTCCCATCCACTCATCAGGATTCCTCTTGAAGAGAGTCAATGAGGGACTCTGCCTAACCTGGACTGGGATTTTATTCCAGAGTGAAGGGAGCCTCTGGGTTATGAATCTGTCCCTCCAGCATGTCCTATTTATTTCAGTGCTGAGGTTCAAGTCCCTCGAGCACGTAGCTCGAAGGGATTTGGATTTTCTGAGGTGCAGCATGTTCATTAATTCCGGGTTGGACATGGCTTTATACGTCAGGCACAGATCGCCTCTGAGCAGGCGGTATGCCACTGAGTAGAGCTGGAGTTTCTTTAACTGGGCAGCATACAGCATCTGTTTGAGCCCCTTGATCCTCTTGGTGAGGACTTTTGGGGTCTTTCCAGTTGCTGCAGGTGTCTGGTAAGGTACATCCCAAAAGGGGCATTGTACTCAATTATGGGCCTGATGAGGGATGAGTAAATAGGCACGATGACCTCCCCTGATCTAGATGTGAATCTCTTTATGATTAGGTGGGCTATATAAAATGTTTTTCTAACCACTTTGGCCACGTGGTTGTCAAATGAGAGATTGCTATCAACTTGGGTCCCCAGGTCCCTAATTACTTCTTCTGTACTTAATGGATTACCACCTATGTGGTAATTTGTGGGCACTTTGTTTTTGCCAAAGGGGATGACTATACACTTTTTAGCATTTAGCTTGAGGCCATGGCTCTGGCACCAGTTGTCTGTTTCTATGAGGCCCTTTTGGAGGATGCTTGTGTCGGCTGGAGAGTCTGCTATGGCGCCCAGTTTGCAGTCATCTGTGAACTTGGTCAGCCACAGTCCTTCCATGTTGGCCTGTACCTCCGAGAAATATATACCGAACAAGAGAGGTCCCAGGACTGAGCCTTGTGGGATGCCACTTGTAACTGGTTTGGAGTCTGACATGGCTCCAGCTATTCTAACCATGTGGGTTCTGTCCTTGAGCCAGTTTGCAACCCATCTAGTGACATAGGGGTTTATATTTAAGCTGGTGAGCTTATCTATAATGCCCGAGTGGGGTATTGTATCAAAGGCTTTTGCGAGGTCCAGGTAGGCTGTGTGGACCACCTTCCCTTGTCAATGGCCTTGGTGACTGTTTCAAAGAAATCGACCAGGTTCAAGAGGCAGGATCTGCCCTTAACAAAGCTGAACTGGGTAGGATCCAGTGTCTGCAGGTCCCCAATATCTTTATTTATAAGGTCCATTATGATCCTTTCCATAGCTTTGCAGACCAAGCTAGTGAGACTTATGGGGCGATAGTTTCCAGGATCCGTTGAGACACCAGCTTTGTGGAGAGGGACCACTGTTGCTGTACGCCACTCTTTGGGTACATATCCTGTAGTAAGGCTGAGAATGAACAGTAGTTTTAGGTTTGGGTTTAGCTCTTCTTGGAGTTCATGTAGGATGCAGCCTGGGACACCGTCTGGTCCCATTGATGCTGTGTTTCTTGCTTTGGAGGGGGCAGCTCTTACCTGAGCATCTGAGATGTCAGGGGGGCAGCACTCTGCTGGGATAGATATTAGCCCTTTTGGTAGGGGGGTTTGCGCTGAACCTGTCAGCTAGGATGTTGGCAATGTCTGTGGGTTCGTGTATTTTTGTCATTTTGGACTAATTCTGAGCATATCTGGGAATTCCCACCCAGGTTCCTAACATAACTAAAGAAAGCCTTGTGATTATCCTTAGTGTCCTGTGCAATTTTCTCTCAAGCTGGCCTTAGACAATTTTATGAGTGCCCGTAGTTTTTGCTAATACTGATCAGAGATGCCTTCCCTTTTGGGATTTTGCTCTATCATGTAGTAGCTTCCTCCTTCTATTGTATAGTTTGTTTATGGCTGGGGTCCACCAGACAGGACATCTGCCTTTGGAGGATTGGGTCTTGGTTTTATTTGGGATTGCATGATCCATGCATTCCTGAAGGTGTTCATAGAATGCGTTTATAAAGGATTTTGGTCTGGGCAGATATCCACAGGCCCAGGGGCTTTGAAGGATTCCACCTTGGTTTTGAGGAGGTGAAATTTGCTTTAGAGAAGTTTTTCACTGTGGTTTTCTGGGCATGGGGTGGGGTCGGATGTGAATATCCAGTGAGATTACTTTATGGTCTGATCTTACCAGTGAGGGATACACTTCTGGTCTGCACCATAGTTTCCCCATGTTGGTGATGATCAGGTCCAGTATGTTTTCCCTCTTGTGGGAGTGGTAACAAGTTGTTCCATAGCATTTGAGTTTATAAATTCTAGGAACCTTTGGGCTAGGTGTTGGAGCTAGAGTAATGCTCCCAGTCTATGGTTGGGTAGTTGAAGTCACCCAATATAATGGTGTTTGGAGAGACCTTCATATTTTCCAGTGTTCTCAGGAAGGCCGAGTGGGGTTCCTGGGTTTGGGAGGGTGGTCTGTAGCAGGCTATAAACTGGAAGGCAGTTTTACCCACTGTTAGTTGCACATGGATAGTCTCTGATGCTTTGTGCTGTGCCACCAACCTGGAGGTGTGGGTATCTTTGACGAATATTGATACTCCCCCTCCTTTTGTGGTTCGGTCCAAGTTTTGGGGCCGAAAAGCATGGTATGAGGTATAACCTGGTAGTGCTGGGGTGCTCTCAAGAGCCTTGAACCAGGTTTCTGTTACTGCATAGATATCGATGTTCTCCATGCTAAGGAGAGTTTCGAGTGTGTGCATCTTGAGGTTTAGACTTCTGGCGTTGAGTAGCATTACTCTTAGTTTCTTATCCCTTGTGATACCTATGGAGGTGGGTTTGTCTTTTGAGCCTTGCCTAAAAAAGGCACTATGGGGTAGCAAGAGCCTTTGCCAACATCCGAAAGCCCAGGGGTGGCAGGTGCAAGCCGTCCCTAGCGAAGCATCGTGGCTTGTCGAGCATGTCTTCCCAGGCTGACAGGCATTGGATCCCCTTTGGATGACACCAATACTTAAGCCAATTGTTGAAATTGATAATCTTGTCTTCATACTGTGGCATCATTCTTGGTGAGGGTAAGTTGCTACTCAAGGTCAGGGTCATACCAGCCTGGGCTACATGCTCAGAGAGCTCCTCTATGTCTCTTTTCATGTTGTCCAGGGAGGTACGTCTCAGGTCATTCACACCAGCATGGACAATGACTGAGTCATATTTGTACTTGCCTTGGAGTGACCTGAGTGCTTGTGTTATGTGGCAGATCCTAGTGCCCGACAGGGAGCTCACCATGACCTTCTCCTTGTTCAGCCTGGTGAGTGGGACGTCAGTGTGCCTAATGATAGAGTCACCTATTACAAGTGTATCAGGTGTGTTGTTTAGCCTTAAGGGCTGTGACTGTTCAGCACACTGGCTTTGTGAGCTATGTGTTGCACGTGTTTTGTTTTGGGGTAGCAGTTTCCTGGGTGTCTGCTTTGGAGGTCTCTGCTGCTTAGGCAGATTTTTATTTAGAGCCTCCAAGTATGTTTTTGTGTGTTTATGTGTTTGGTTTGCTGTCGTGATAGGTCTATGTGAGACTGGAATTGTAGTGAGTGTGGTTTCCTTCTCCTCCTGACTGGTTATGCCAGTACTGAGTTGAGAGAGCTTAGCCTCCAGTTTGGCTATATGGTTGCATCTCTCACATGTGTTGGAATTTGTTGGGAGGAGGAGAGGGTTGTCTGTGTACATGAGGCAGTTGTAACATTGCCTCAGGATTCCCAGATTCACCAGCTGGACTGGAGAGGAGATTGACAACTGACCTTTGGACATGCTAGAATAGTATTGGGAATTTCTTTATAATTGAAAAAACGGCCAATAGGGAGCAAGGTACTCAGGGGAGTTTGTGAGGGTGTAGTACTTTTAATTTTTAGTGCTGACTTATATAATTGCTTTAGTGAGCAAGTGCCAGGTAACTTAAATGCAAAATGACAAACAGTAACTTTCTTTCAAGTGAAACAAGGAAATAAGTACAGTAAGCAATGCAGATATCACTAGGGATCCACAGAAGAGCTGAAAAGCTGTGTTTTAGGTGGAATTAGCTTTTCAGGGAAATAACAAGCATACAAACAAAACTAGATTCAGCAGGCCTGGATCTAGTCTATGCTACAGCAAACAAGGTGTACCAATTACAGTAAGAAATAGTTCAAATATGCAGGCACTATAAGCCTTTAACCAGAAATTCCCAGCTCAGAAGGGCAGAGTCCAGCCTCTTCTCCCACAAGAGTGCAGACCATGAACCTTCTTAATGTAAAATAACTGGCCTGAAGCCCTGGTGCTTAAACCAGAACTAATACACTTTTAGAATAACAGACACTGAGCCCTCAATCAGCAGTTCCCAACTTAGAAGGATGTAAGCTACCTGTCCTGCCACCACAGTGCAGCCCACAGACCTTCCTAATGTAAAACAACTGGTCTAAAGCCCAAGTGCTTAAACTAAAAGGCTTAGAATAAGTTACACCAAGCAGTAATAAATACAATTGAGTACTTTTAAGATGACGCAAAGCAAAATAAAGTAGGAAAAAACACAAATACAGTAAAAGCAGATAATTTTTTTTTTTTTTTTTTTTTTTTTTTTAGTGGAAAGAGAGAAAGGAAAGAGAGAAAGGAGTAGCCGAAACTAAGCTGATTGGCCTTCTCAAATGCTCTCCCTGTACTGGGTAGAATGAGGTAATGACACTAGACTGGGAGGAGGGTCCCAGATCAAATTTACACTAGGGGCTGGCAACTGCAAAGCCACCAACCCTCCAGCTGACACAAGCATCCTACAAAAGGGCCTCATAGGAACAGACAACTGGTGCCAGAGCCATGTCCTCAAGCTAAATGCCAAACAGTGTATAGTCCTCCCCTTTGTCAAAAACTAAGTGCCCACAAATTATCACATAGGTGGTAACCCATTAAGTATGGAAGAAGTGATAAGGGACCTGGGGACCCAAGCTGATAGCAATCTCTCATTCGATAACTACATGGCCAAAGTGTTTAGAAAAACATTTCATATAGCCCACCTAATCATGAAGGTATTCACATCTACATCAGGGGAGGTCATCGTGCCTCTTAACTCATCCCTCATCAGGCCCATAATTGAGTACAATGCCCCTTGTGGGATGTACCTTATCAGACACCTGCAGCAGCTGGAAAGACCACAAAAGTACCTCACCAGGAGGATCAAAGGGCTCAAACACATGCCATTCACTGCCCGGTTAAAGAAACTGCAGCTCCACTCAGTGGCATACAGCCTGCCCAGAGGCAATCTGTGTCTGATGTATAAAGCCATGTCCAACCTGGAATCAATGGACATGCTGCACCTCGGAAACTCAGAATCCCATCAAGCTACGCGCTCAAGAGACCTGAACCTCAGGACTGAAATAAATAGGACATGCTGGAGTGACAGATTCATAACCCAGATGCTCCCCCCACTCTTGAGTAAACCCCCACTCCAGGTTAGCCAGAGTCCCTCATTGACTATCTTCAAGAGGAATCTTGATGAATGGATGGGAGATTGTAGGTTTACCCTGGGTATCACTTCTATGTCACTGTTAGACAGAGGCACAGTATACTAACCTTGAAAAATGTCATGGCAAACTCCATTTAAAATGTGTGTTGAAAGCCAAACACACTCTGACTAGGATTATAAATGCCCTAGGGCAGATAGCCTAGTATGAACCTATCAACAGAATCACACACACCAACTAGTACAACTGTGGTCAATGTGGAATAATGTTTGGCAATGTCCATCCAAGTTGGTGAATAGACAGCAATGTCGGACAAGCCTGGTTTAAGTAGGCCATAGCTGAACAAAATGCAACATGCTCATAGTTGCCCAACTGGCCCTTAACCAGTCTGGTCAGTATGAACATTTAAAGCAGTGATGGAACTCAAACCCATGATACTGTGCACCACAGTGAAAGTACTGAATCACTACACCATGACAGTATTGCAGTATTCAGCCAGTATGAGAGAATGTTGCCAAGTCTTTGCAAATTATCACATGGAAACCCTGCAGGCACAGCATAATCCCTGTTGAGGTATGACACAAAGGAGTCTGGCAGTAAGAACACAACATGACTTCCAACACACACAGTATAAATTATTATTTATTTATTTATTTATTTATTTATTTACATTTGTTAACCGTGATAGTCCGACTGGATATATGTCCATTTTCAGCGGAGGCCCGGGGAGAAAAGCTCCCAACAGTAAAAACATCATTACATATCTCAAAAACGTCATTACATATCACTTATCTCAAACAGCATGATAGAATATTTGGTGAAGAACATCTAGACATTGATAGTATATTTACAGAAGCACGTCAAGACAATCCATACACATTGCATCTATACATAAATCTAGAGAAGGGATTAGCCAGGCTTGATACAGTAGCAAGTCCATTTTGACCCCAGGTGTAGTTTGAGTTTAGCTTTGAACTGACCTAGAGAAGAGAGTGAGGTGATCTCAGGAGGTAGTAGGTAGGGTTGCCACCTTTTCAAATGGCCAAAGTGGGACATTTTCAGGACACACATCAGATTTTACAGGCCGACACATACCCACGGTCAGTACAAAGGATAGAACTTAACTTTTTTCCTAAATAAAAGCTTATTCTTGTAGCAGTTTAGTTGCTTATTATGTTTCTTGTAACATTTAGCTATTTTAGATACAGAAATAACTATTTTATGCAACTATTACATAAAATATGGGACATAATTATGTCCTACAATCTCAGGACATTTGCCCTTTTTAATATTGTTTGTCAGGACACAACTGCCCAAAGAGGGACTGTCCCTCTCAAAGTGGGACAGGTGGTAACCCTAGTAGTAGGTTCCATTTTCTACCTACAGAGTTAGTAAAGAGAGAGTCGCCGGCTAAGTTATTAGTTTTACATGTCTGGATAAGGAGTCTACTGGAAGAACGCAGTGGTCTAGGGTTGTTATACAGGGTGACCAGATTTTTGAGTGCAGGGGTGTTTTCAGGGTTGTATAAAATTTTGTGAGTCATAACTAGTTGGTTATATAGTATTAGACTAGGTAGTTGGAGCCATCCAAGCTGAATTAGGTTGATGCAATGATGTGTCCTGAAAGGCAATCCAGTAGCAAACCTGGCGATGTGATTATAACAGATAGTGATTTTGTTCAGGACAGTCTTACTAGTATTATGGAGAAGAGGGGATGCGTACAGGAGAGTAGAGAGAAGATAAGATCGAGCAATGGCAACTTTGGCTGGGGGAGTCAGAAAGCTTTTTATTCTATACAATGAACCTAGTTTTTTATTGATGGTTTTGATCAATTGATTGACATGTAGGTCAAATTTTAAGTTATTGTCGATAGTGACACCTAGTAGTTTTGTAGAATGGTCTGGTGAGATTATTGTGCCATCCTTTGCTTTGATTGTAAAGTTAATGGCGCTAGACCTTTGTGTTGGTAGGAATAACAGCATTTCATGTTTGATCAATTATTTTTGTGCTGAGGTTTAAGTCCCTGGAGTGTGTAGCTCTAAGGGTCTTGGATGTTATGAGGTGGAGCATGTCCATTACTTCTGGGTTTGAAATGGCTGCATACGTCAGGCATAGATCACCTCTGAGTAGACGTTAAGCAACTGAGTAGAGCTGGAGATCCTTTAGTTGAGCTGCATAGGTGTGTAAATGTCAATATTGGTCATGTTCACACACAACCAGAAATGTAGTGGACTCCAGATCACAACATATGGAAAGGTCACACTGGGCATGCTCACACACTTGGATAAATGAGACATATGTCAGGCAACAAACCATGGAAAGCCTGAACTGGGCATGCTCACACACTTAGGCCATGTCTGCGTATAGCAGTCAGTCACACATATCTGGCAGTTGTATGTGTTAAGCCAGGAACCTCCCACGATCCAGCAATCTGCCCTGTGCACACAGTTAAATGACAACAGACACATATATTAATATACTGGAACCCTGTCATGATCAAACATGTTACGCAGATACACAAGTTGTTCATAGAAACTGGGAAAGCTATGGCAATAAAGACCTGCAAACAGTAGCAGCAACAAATATTGTGCATCCTGAACATAAACATAGGTGCAGAGGTCAATACTAGGCTGTCTGCCCTAGGGAATTCATAAGCCTAGGCAGAGTGTATTTGGCGTCCACCTCCCCAGTAGAGTAGCCTACTGTGCCTCTGTAAAGTAGGTCACAGAAGGCACCCTTTAAGGCTAGTTTGCTGTGCCTCTGTCAAGCAGGGACACAGTGGAGATCCCAGGGCTGAAATTCCAATTTCCCATCCATGCGGCTGTATTTCGCTGGAAGAGAGTTGGCAAGGGGCTATGTCTAACTTTAATTGGGATTCAATTCCAGAGTGAGGGGAGCCTCTGGGTAATGAATCTGTCCCTACAGCATGTCCTATTTATTTTTGTGCTGAGGTTTAAGTCCCTGGAGTGTGTAGCTCTAAGGGTCTTGGATGTTATGAGGTGGAGCATGTCCATTACTTCTGGGTTTGAAATGGCTGCATACGTCAGGCATAGATCACCTCTGAGTAGACGTTAAGCAACTGAGTAGAGCTGGAGATCCTTTAGTTGAGCTGCATAGGACATCTGTGTGTAGCCCATGATCCTCTTGGGGAGGTACTGTTGTGTTCACTGTAGTTGCCGCAGGTGTTGGGTAAGGTACACCCCAAATGGGGCATTGTAGTCAAACATGAGCCTGATGAGTGACTAGTAGAGGGCCACAATGACCTCCCATGATCTACATACAAACACCCATGTGATACGGAGGGCTATATAAAGGTCTTTGCAATGACTCTGTCAATGTGATAAGCAAAGGAGAGGTTATGATCTATGTGGGTCTGTGGGATATTGCTCTGTTATGTAGTAGCTTCCTCCTTCTGTTGTACAGCTTATATATGGCTGGGGTCAACCAGACAGGTCTCCTGTTTTGGAGGAGTCATGGTTTTATTTGGGATAGCATGATCAATGCATACCTGCAGGTGCTCATACAATGCGTTTGTAAAGGATTCTGCAGATTGGGCTGTATTATCCTCCAGCACGGGGCCTTTGAAGTATTCCACCCCAGTATTCACAAGTGCAAAGTCTGCCTTTGAGAAATTCTTTACAGTGATTTCCTTGGCTGGTGGTGGGGATGGGATATGGATGTCCAGGGAAAGTTGTTTATGGTCTGATCTTAACAATGACAGTTCTACCTCTGGTGTGGAACATAGAGTCCCCATGTTGGTGATGATCAGGTCCAATATGTATTCCCCTTGTGGGTGTGGTGACTGGTTGTGCCATAGCACATGGATTCACAAATTGTAGTGGCTGTAGGGTGATGTTGTTGAGGCCCTGAGTAGTATCCCCAGTCAATATTTGTGTACCTGAAGTCAACCACTATAATGGTGTGTGTGAAGACCTGCATATCCTACACTGTTCCCAGGAAAGCCAAGTGTGGTTACTGGGTATGGGGGGGTGGTCTGAACTGCACACCAAACCAAAAGGCAGTTTTGCACAATGGTAGTTGTATATGTATGGCCTGTCATGCTTAGTGCAGTGGTACCAACCCAGAGGTGTGTGTATCTGTGATGTATATGGATACACCCCTTACTTGTGTTGTGTGTTACAAGTCCTGTGGTCACAAAGCATGCTATAGAACATAACCTGGCAGTGCCAGTGTGCATATATGACCCTGAACTAGGCGTCTGTTAATGCACAGATATTGTTAACCCCCATACTGAGGGATAGTTAAAGATGTACATTCTTCTTTGGAAAGACTGTTGATGTCAGCACCCTATAAATACAGCAGGAGAAGAAAAGTCATCCAGTAATGTGAATAGCGCACTGCGCTAATGCGTCTCTCTCAAGTGTCATAACATAGTTAGGTAGGGGTTTGAATCCTGCAAACGCTGTGTGTGTGTGTGTGGGGGGGGGTGTATGTATGCAATTCTCTGTGAAAGGAATGCCCTTTTTGAAGACTGGGATAACACACTAAAAGATGTACATTCCTCTTTGGAAAAACTGATGACGTCAGCACCCAATAAATACAGCAGGAGAAGGGAAACTGTCTAGTAATTTGAATAGCGTGCTGCGCTAATGTGTCTCTTTCAAGTATCATAACATAGTTAGGTAGGGGTTTGAATCCTGCAAATGCCATGTGTGCGTTTGTCAATGTGTTGTGTGTTTTGCTTTTATTATTGTATGACATATTATTATAGCAGTAATTCCAATGCACACATCAGGTATGTGTGTGCCACATACAGATATGTACCTGTGACCTTTAATAGTTCCTATGTGTGAAGCCTGCCCCATATGAATACAGTTGTTACCTTTGCCAGCATGTGCCACAGCTTACCAGACCTTAGGCCATGCATGTATGTTGGTGACAATGCAGGCTACTGCAGTGATCTGTGTCCTAGGCCAACTATGTGACACACACCCATGAAAGCTTTGATAGAGTAATATGGGTGAGGGTTCATGTCTGGAGTATATGTCAGACATGTTAAAACACAGTAAAGTCTGTGAGTGATGGGCACCCAGTGCAGGTGAATGGCAACTGTTGCCAATATGCATGCAGACCTTCTTGCTTAGGTGATACACCGAGGGACTGCAGAGTACCTTTGGAAATGTGAATATCACAGGAAAGACAAGATAACACTTGTTCACATGTACACACCATTACCCGTTCTACATGATGGGTGCTACCACCTACATGGTACTGTTGGAATACTATGTTAACTACATGCCGATGCCAATGCCACAGTTGTGTTGCAGCAATACAGCATGGCTTGGAAAGCAGGTATCTGGCTGTATGATACCCTTGTGGTGGTTAGGTGTGTCATGTGTAGAATGCATTGTAGGCCACTGTATGTATTTGCAGTCATGGATGGACATATCTGTAGTGTGTTGGCATGTACGTGAGACTGCTATATGCCAAAGAGTATTGTTCCCAGGGCTGTGTGTGACTCAGTAAGAATACAGTGTAGTACTGCAGGGATATCACTGACACCAGGTTCCTACATCTGTGTATCAGTTGAGGAGACACCATGTCATGACCACTGAATGTCAGGCTATGTAAGCTGTGTATACTACCAGAATGCAGAACATTGACATTTGGAAACTGTATCACCCAAAGCATACTGTCAAACCATGTCATGTTCCATGCTAACCATGTTCACAAACGTACACCTGCAACTCAGTGCTGCAAACATCACACATGTACTGTCCACACCCCAACACATGCAGGCACAGGTACACACAACAGCCATGTGGCACATGTGCAGACAGTACACTTTGGGAATTAACACTGGTGTATACAAAACTGCAATGACAAACATAGGTAATGCATCATGCATTCTCGAATATACCTGCAACAATATCATTACACTGTACTGTTAACAACATGATAATATTACTACAGTGCTATGTAGTCACACTGTGCATAAGCACCATGCTACCCTGTTCCTGCATCAATGTTACAGATGGCAGGAGGTGGCACAGTTTCATCATATGCACAGGGTGTGTACTTGGTTTGCCAGAGTCTGCCATTGACACATCCAATTGACATGTATGTGTGTGTGTGTGTTAGTGAGGGACAACAGTACAACATGGGGCAATGTTGCTGCAATGTGTGTGTGTGCATGTGTTAGCCCTAGGTGTTAGCATTATGTGTGTGTGTATGCATGCACACAGTTCCACCATGTGGCTGCCATATATGGGTGTTTGTGGACAGCCACAGACTGTACCTGCCAGGTCATACAGATCACTGTCTCTGGCCATGGTCACGGTACCTGTGCCTGGCAGGGGTGCTATGGACAGTATCAGGTACTAAGCCAGACTGGGTGCTATCATCAGAAGCAGTGGGTTGTTGACTGGACACATGTCCCTGCTGGGATTGTCCAGAGCCACGTGCACATGGTCTTCTCAGACGGTCTAATGACAGCACAGACCCGGCATTGCTGGGGCTGGTACTGGCACTATGGGAGTGGCTGCGGGTTTGTTGTCATCTGTGATGGCTGCCAGCTGATAATGTTGCTGGCATACATCCACGTTGACGCCTCAACCATCCTGCACTGTCCTGGCTCCTGGACATGTAGTTGTGGAAGAGATCTAATGTGTCCCCCCAACGTCTATCAATGACCTCGCTGATGTTATGGATGGCAGACGCAACATCACGCATAGTGTCATTCATAGCAGTGCGATGTGCTCTAAGCTCCCTCAGACCCTGTCTGGTGTACCATTCCATACATGCCTGTGCCTGCATTACAGCCCGGAACATAGCTGAGGTTGAAAGACCTCTGTGGGCATGTCTGACAGGGGCAGTACGACCACGGATGCTCCCACGAGAATCCCTGGACATCTGCCTGTGTGGTACCATCTCAGGAATCTGGCCATCGCTGCTGTGAGGGCATGTATGTGCCAATGATACCACACTACCCTGGTCAATGCCCACTGTATGCTGTCCCTCAGCTAAGGACATTGGTGATAATGGATGTATAGGCAGGATGACTGTGCGCATTGATGGGGTTGACTGCTGTGTACTGTCAATTGGCTGACCAACGACAGACCCTGTCACACCTCCCTGTGCCATTACCATGTATCATCATAATCACTATCCCCAGCAGTGGCTTCAGGTTCCCTGCTGCACTCCACCAGAGCAACATCAGAACCTGTGAGAGGAAGATAGGAAACACAGTTTACAAATGTGTACATGATATTAGCACACAGGCGCACATGCACACATGCACACATGCGCACATGCACACATGCACACAGGCGCACATGCACACAGGCGCACATGCACGCAGGCACACAAGCACACAGGTGCACAAGCACACAGGCACACACACACACAAGCACACAGGCACACTCCTCAGTACAGCAGATACAAACACAAACACACCTGCAATCCAAAACATACACAATACTGTTTCAGGGTGGGTGACAGCTTCACAAGAAAAACATCACTGCACACGTGTCAGCATGCAGATTATGTGTTGCACAGGAACATGCAGTGCAAGTGTAGACAGCCCTTGTTAATAACAGTATACGTGTACTTGATGCTTGTGTGTAGTTGTTCAGTGATTGCCTCCACCCTGGGACACAATGTGTACAAGGACATAACAATGTTGTGCAAGTGTTACAAGCTGTGGGTGCATATATTTGCACACACACACACACAACACATGACGGTGCTACGCAATGACTGCTTTGTGTGCTTTTGTGGTCGGCGGAACTGGATGTGGTGTAGTAACGTGAGCCATGATCAACATGCTTCTTGTGGTCAGTCAACAATAATAATGTGTGCCAGACAGGCAGCTAGCATGCTGTACCTGACGTGCAGTAACATGACTACAGCCACAATTACACAGCCACTTATTACATGGGTTTGTAAGGTGGCCAATAGTGAGCATTGCCTAACATGAATGTATTATTTCTTCAAGACTGTTGCACAAAGACATGATAGGCCTCTACCCCTCAAGTATATTATGTGTGCTGCATAGATGATAGGTGGGATACTGAAGGGTGGCCATACAGCAGGTGTCATAATTGGACATGTGTAGCAGGCTAAGGTGTAGTGTGTATGCCGAACATGTGTGTGTTGTGTACATGTGTATCAGGTATGCCTATACAATGTCCAGTACTGTTTTGCCACACATGTGTGTCATGCTCTGTGTATTGCATGTGAGTGAGGCAGCTATTGAGAATAATGGGATATGCATAGTCTCACAGCAAACATGCACAGCATGCATTATGTGTAGGTGTGTTACATGTGCACAGACTACACCTCCATATGACATGCACATGTCATTAGCAATAGTATTATTACACACTCACCAGCATGGATTGGCTGTCTTGCTGTCACTCCAGAGGGACCTGCAAAAATATGAGAGTGATTGCCAGTGGCCACAACTGTGTCATTGATACTGTGAGTATGATAAAGTACAGTAGTACAACAGGTGGCTTTCACAGGTGTACATATTATGCTCAGAATATCAATCTTGCAGAAGAATAGGCAGGTTAACAGCTACACAAACAGTACACATCTCACACACGCATAAACTACCAGTACAGAGAACAGTTAACTACAGATATGGCATGTTACCTGCACGCTCAATTTCAACATGCTGGGTGGCTCTGGCCTCCATGATGCCACATGTTTGTGGATGTTGCTGTTGTTGGCCTGGAGCCACAACACTTAGGAGGTGCTCCTCCACACTGGTGAGGGGGGGGTGGATAGGTACCCCACCACCTGTGGCAAGCTGTTGTCTGTGGATATCAGACGCATGCTGCCGGACCTGCTCATATGTCCGGTTATGCATGCCTGTGTCATTTACCCGACGGACAAGATCTTCAGCCCTCTCATGCTGGTTCTGGCTTGTCCTGGAAAACAGCACACAGTAATTCTGCACCAGGCTCTGTTGGATCTCCTGATCCTCTGCTGCTGTATAAGGTGGATTTTGCTGATGCACCATCACCCTGGAAGGAAAAGAAAAATATGTGAGCAAGTCATGTGGCACACTTAATATTCTAATGTACTGATATCACTTAACTACCATATATAGCATCTGTCTGTCTATCAGGGGATACACATGTTCGATACCACATATCAGTGCTCAGCCCACAACTGTCTGACAGTGCCTGCCACACTCCATACAACAAACTAGTATACACACGCACTCAGCACACTGTGTGGGATACAATGCACAACCTCACATTGGGGGTATGTATCAAGCTAATGGATGAAGAATATTGTCATCCCATGCAATGAATGCAATGCACATTTACAGTTTCAATGGTAATCCACCCTAGTCCTTGATGCCATACCCCTACCTGACATATGTGCACAGCTGTTACTATAGCCAGCATACTGCTGTCACAGAGTATACATGCTGCCAGGTACACACACATACCCTGTAACACACATGTGATTGCGGCCATGGTACAGGCATCATTACACACACATTACACATACATACAACACACAAATGTATGACAACACAGATGAGCATTAACTGTGTACCTTATAGTACTGTGTGCCCCTACTTACAGATACCTATGCATGAGGTATGTAATCTGTGCAGACTACAGGAAACACACCACACAGTGTTACCAGGGAATGTGAACATACACCATACTGTAGTGTTTAGGCGTACAACATCAGGTAGTACAACAGTTCATATGCGAGCTGGATTCAACAGCAGTACCACTTACTGAGCATACATTTATTGCTTCTGCCTACGATGGGACACCGCAGTCGTACACAGGGAAGTACGGCACAACATATGCCAATCTACTATGTTTGCATCCCGATAACTGACACATCTTTCTCTGGCCTCACACCAAGGACACCAACTACCATGACAGACACAAACTCACACTAAGCTATCACACCTTTACAGACCTTGCACACAATCAGTGTCACACTCATTCAACATCACATAGCTGGTATTGCACTGAGTACATGTATGTGTGCATTGTGTAATAGGTAGGTACTATGCTATTGGCCCTGGGCCTAGAGCAGCCTAACCATATGCTACCCTGCCCTTTGGGACACATGTAATGTGATTTTACTTGCTCTTGTGAAATGGTTACACAGAGGTGACTCACAGGGCATATTACCTATCTCCATAACATTCATCAGGGGTATGTATAACATCTACTAATAAGGAGCCTTGTTTGTTAATGCTGGGTGCTTTACTCCAGGGTATGGCATATTTGTGTATAGAAACCTGTACCTCCAGCATGTGCTGTTTAGTGCGGTGAAAAGGATTAGGGCCCTAGGTCATGTAGGCTGGACGGATTGTGAGGTGTTGCCATGGTGGTTGGTCAACTGGTATGGGTGTGACATAACTGTGTATGTCCAGCAGTGATAACCTCTGTGTAGGAAGTATGCAAGGCACTCTAGCTGTGGTTTTGAGAGTCAGTCTGCATAGGGAATGCGTTTGAGGGCATTATCAGTCTTTGTTAGGTATGTCTGTGGCCTTTCCACTTGCTGTAGTTCTCATGGGAGGTACATACTGCATAGGACATTGTGAGGTGTAGAGGGGTACACTGACCTACATTTCCCTAGCTGACACACCTTTTGTGATGACATGTACCATTTACAGGGATTACAAGACTAGTGTGCCACTGTAGATATCAAAGGGGAGGCTATTGTACACCTGTGTCCCATGTTCCTTTCTGACACCTCCAGTGGTAGGCGGGCAACCACCTATGTGGTAGTTAGTGGGTAACATGTTTTGGAATGGGGTATGGTACTGCAGTATCAACACTGGTGTTCAGTCCATGCCTTGGTCATCAGGCACCTGTTGCAGTACATCTGCCCCCATGTCCCCCTCTCTCACTCTCTCTCTCTATATATATATATATATATATATATATATATATATATATATACATATACATTTACATATAAATATATATATATATCAATATATACATATCTATATATATATATATATATATATATATATATATATATATATATTTATGTAAATATATATATATATATATATATATATATATATACACACACCACTATATATAACCATATATATATATATATATATATATATATATATATATATATATATATATATATATATACATATCTATAGACATTCATATCTATATATATGTATGTATCTACATATATCTATATATGTATGTATCTATTATATCTATATGTATATACATATTCTATCTATCTATATATCTCTATCTATCTGTACATACCTCTCTATCTATGTATATATATATATATATATATATATGTAGATATATATATATATATATATATATATATATATATATATATATATATATATATATATATATATATATATATATATATATATATATATATATATATATGTATGTATATATAGCTATATATATATATATATATATATATATATATATATATATACATATATACACACACACTTCTAAACATCCATTGCTGTACATATACATGCACATGTAGGCACATAGACTGCCCACCTTTCATGGTGGGAATATCACTTCTGAATCAGTTGTGAGACATACCATTCTGTAATGATATTGCACAGTGTTGTGCATAATGCATTATGCTGTCCTCAGGCCATATAGCTGTAGCAGGCCTCACTGGCTCAGTCCCACAGAAGTTCACCACCACATGACATATACCTGCACTGCATGCTGTTTTCAATGCCACACACTACAACCTACATTGATATGTGCACATAGCAACCTTCAACTACATATGTATGTCCAGCCTTCACTAACAGTTGCAGTATGTCCCTTGCCCTATGCACATCTGCATATACATATAGATACAGACTGCTACCACATATGGAGGGTTCACAGTATGTAAATTATTAGATTATGTAATTTACGTTACCTTTGTCTGTGACAGCTTTTTTCTTCTGGCTTGCTTTTTATTTATTTTTTTGGTCTCTCTCTCTCTCTCTCTCTCTCTCTCTCTCTCTCTCTCTCTCTCTCTCTCTCTCTCTCTCTCTCATGTGTGGACTGGCAGTACAGGCTGCTTTTGTAGGTATCTGCACATGTGCATGTGATGGCCTCTGCACCAGTTGGTGGCCAGAATTTTGTAATTGCATGCAGCCTGCTGTGTGGTAATTGCAGTTCTCACTGTGAGTTCAGGACACTGCTATAAAATGATAGGTTAGGTAGGTATAGGCCTTTCAGTTTTGCAAGGTGGGGACCATGCTGGTTTGCTGTGGACACTGTTGTGTGAGTCAGAAGGTTGGTATATCTCTCATATCTAACGCTGTGTTGTAGCCACTGAAATGCATGTTGTACTGAAACCTGACTGTTGCTTCTTCCAGTTCACTCTTCTCAGTGTGTATGTTAAGTCACACCTGCTAATGCTAACACTGTTTACATGGGAGTATGTACTTACCTGTGGGATTTTAGGATTAACTGGCATACAACAGTAGTTCTTGCAATGTGTTGCTATAGCTTTTGTATTTTCCCTTTACATTCACTCCTTGAATGCCTGATATTTGTCTTTACTGGAATGTGTTGCTATGGCTTTCCTATTTTCCATTTACATTCACTCCTTGTAATGCATGATATATTTCTTTCAGCACTACGTTCTTATATGTTTGCTGTGGCTTGGTGGCACTTCATGCAGTTTGGTGAGCCCAAGGTCTGGGGTTTGATACTTACAGGGGTATTTTATTTTGCTGCTGAGCAGTACTAGGGCCTTGTCATACAGAGTGAATAAGGCACTTTTAAACAGTTGTAAGCAGGATGCAGGAAGTCAATGGGGACACCAGCTAGGGATGTGCAGGCTGGGTGAAGGGAAGGTCCATAGCTACACATTTGTTTAACTGCAATAGCTGTACATATGTTCAACATTTGCTGTGACATTTGAAACCTTCCACCCCTGAGAGAGGGGTGAGGACAACTAAGTATATTGTACTAACAATTATGAATATCAGGCACATGCAATGCTTGTGAACTGCTATACTGTCATTAGTACGTTAGATGGCTACATCCTGTGATATTTTTGTGTTGTACTCCTACATAAGGGCATGCTTGTGGAAGTAATTCTACAGCTATTTGCAGAGTATGTAACAGCAGACAGGCTGATATGCCTGTGTGTTTCTGACACTTGCAGGCCTCAGATACTCTCAGGTATATATTTGACCAGCCTCAGGGAAAGGTACATATCAGTGGGATACACCCGTGATATATTTCAGATATTCTGCAGTTGTGACTGTGGGGTATTTTGAGCATATGTATTACTACACCATTTCTGACATGCAAGTAGTGTCTACTTTAACTTATTGACAGTTACCATTATGTGGGATTCCCCACCTTTCTGCCTACTGTTAGTACATTTCACAGGGAGTCAGTGGGGCACAGGCAACAGTTGTTTGCAAATCAGGGACATCCTTGTAAATCAGTCACAGTTGGGAGGTCTGGCCTCTTACCTATTCAAATATGACGGTGTTTATCCTGCTCTGATACTGTGTGGGGTTTGTATGGTGCTACTGTAACATTATTACCTACAAGCATGGCTGTTTCTCTTCTCACACTAATGTAATGCAATTCCACAAGAATTGCCAGTAAAGATACACAGAACAAGCTTTGTGTAATGGCCTTCCTATTTTCCCTTTACATTCACTCCTTGTATTTCATGATATATTTCTTTCAGCACCAAGTTCTTGTATATGTACTGTGGCTGAGTGGTAATTCATGCAGTCTAGTGTTTCCAAGGTCCTGGGTTTGAGACTGACAGGGGAATTTTATTTTGCTGATGAGCAGACTACAGGCCTTGTCATACAGAGTGACTAAGGCACTTTTAAGCAGTTGTAAGCGGGTTTGGGGAAGTTTGCACGATGCTTAGCTATGCTTATCTATGCTTAGCTAAGCGCACATAAGCGCACACCCGCTGACTACAGCTTAAAAGTGCTTACTCCCGCTAACACCCACGCTATTTTCTTTTAAAGAAAAGAAAATGGGGAAATAGGAAAGTGGTGAAAAAGGGGGCACAAAGAGGGTAGGACAGTAGGAAAACAAGCTCGGGATGTGCAGGAAGGATGTAGGGAAGGTCCATAGCTGCCCATTTCTTTATCAGCAACAGCTGTGCATATGTTTGAAATTTGGTGTGAAATTTGAAACCTTCCACCCCTGAGAGAGGGGTGAGGACAACAAAATATGTTGTACTGCCAATTAGAATTATCAGTTTACATGTCCAGCAGACATGTGTGCAAATTGGGCAGCTATGTATGGGGCATAATTTTTTTGTGGGAACAGAGTGCCCTTTTTTTATTTTTTTTTCAGGTGAGAGTGGAATATGAGGTACAGGAAGTAGGTATATTTGGGGAGGTAGGTTGGGGAGGTTAACAGACAAGGCAAACAAGACGCATACAGGGGCAGAGTATGACACATGTGGGGGTAAACACAATTGACGGGGACAGATGTTTGGATATCGCAAGCCCATGAGCCCACAGATGGCAACAGTGGAACTGAGATCCCCACCCATGGGCAGTTACCACTGCGCCTTCACAGCCCAGGCCGGGGCTGTGCTGGGGGCTGTATAGGATGGGCAGGCACACCAGTGAGTTGCGCCACTCTCACCTCGAGCTGGCGTAGGAGATCAGTCACAGAATGCCTGATCTCACTACGCACCACAGACTGGACCCTATGGAGGGTGAGTGGAGGCTCTCCTCCGGCCACGCTTGCAGAGGGGGGACAAGCCCCATCCCCTGCAGCGCTTCCACCTGAAGGTGGCACAGGGCCACCGGAGGAGGAGGTCCCGGCCTGGGCACTGGTGCCAGGTGCACTTGCCAGCTGAGGTGGGAGAGGTGGGTCCACTGGAACCCGCCTTCCCTGTTGTCCTATGTTTAGCAGTATTTTATGGCATTTTGGGTTAGTAACAAACAACACCATTCAAAATTAGTTGTAACAGCATGCATCAGTATTCCCATTAACCAAACACCCATGAATTACAAACATTGAGCAGCAAGCATAACACATGCAAATTTAGAACAACAGTGCACAGTCCAACAGCATGCAGGGTTGATTGGTGGCAACAGGCCATCAGGTTTGGATATGTGAACAGGGCACATGCATCAATGTACATGCAGATATGTATAAACCAACAGGACAAATGTCCATGGGAATTAATTGTGAATACACATACCCAGTTTGGTGTGGAATGGCATAATTTGTGAAAATAGGGTAGGGTGGAGAAATATTACATTAACAACTTACACTACCTATACGTATACTGTACATTCCTAGTAGATGCAGATATATATCCCCTACATGTATTAGTACAGTTTCCTCTATGTAAACTTAGGAATGTTGGTGATTGTGATGTTACTGCTACATTAATATACATTCCATTTTTATTCATATATGTTCATATCTGGCTGTGTTCAGGTACAGCATCCTGCTACATTTGATTTATATGGGTCTAGACAACTGTGGATGTTCAGCATTTCATACAACCATACTATCTCCATAATGCAAGTGTACAGCAGCATATCCAAATTGTGGGACGGACACAGTCCAGGTTCTGTACTTTATTTAAGACATTACACTCTTTGGTTGTGGCTGTCTCATTCATTTCATATTATGTAGTGACTGCAGTATACCTTTATTTCAGACTTATTACAGCTTTCTTGGTAGCTTCAAACTGTCTTGCTCACACTCTCTCACTTATTTTATATTTACATTTCAGAATGGTACTTAATTCTAGGCTTTATTAACATTTATTACTGGGTTACCACAATCCTTTCCAGCTGACTCACTTATTTCATATGGCAGAATTTACAAGGATGTATTCGACACTTGTCTATCCTTTGTTGATTGATTACCACTCATTTTCAGGCTGAAGCAGTTATCTGATATTACAATATAGGTGGAAACTCTATTTGAGACTTGTTTAATCTTTATTACTGGATTGCAATACATTATTTTCCAGGCTGCATCACTTATCTAATCATACAATACTAGCAAAATCTTTATTCTAGGCTTATTTCACCTTTATTACTGGGTTACAACAATGAACTCTTTTACAATCTGTCTCACTTATATTCCATAGCAATACCAGCTAAATAATTACTAACCTGCCTGTTGGCACAACCTCAGCAGCCTATCAGCATAGGCTCGCCGATTTACGGAACGGACACCTGCAGCTGTAATATAAATGAAGGAATATTGGAACATACCTCTCCATACTATAGGCTAGGATAGCATTTCTTACATATGTAATTACATGGATACTTACTCAGTAGTGGGGCATTGGGCATTTGGCAGGCCTCCTGGATCCAACAGTTCAGTTGGTCCTCCTTACGTCACTTCAGGTCCGCATGGTGGTGACGGACCTGTTCACCAGTCCTTGGAATGCCTGTGGCACTGGTGAGATCATGTGTCAACCAGTTCCATGCCTCTGCCTTGTACGCTCCCCATTGAACCTGGCCCTGCATGAGTTGTGCTTCATGATCATGGATTAGGTGCCAAACCATATATTTTGACTCCTCAACACCCCACCTTTGTGCTCTAAAGCGATTTCCCTCTCCTGCACCTGCCATCCTGACTGCAAATGGGTAGCACAATCAGTTATGGTGTGTATTCCCACCTATGGGGGTTATATATGCCGGTTTTCCTGCACTTATCTCTGATTGGCCATTTTGGATATTTATCAGCTTAAAGCAAACCTGCTTTGTCATGGTTCTATTTTCATTCATTCCTATATATATGCTAATACTGTATTTCTCAGTGCAACTGTCATGGCTTAGTGGTTCAGTACTTTGACTATGGTGCACAGTATCCTGGGTTTGACCCTTGGTATTGCTTTTTTTATTTTACTACTGTCTAGAAAGGCTAGGAGGTGTATCTGTGTAAAGGCTTTGATACAGCTTGCCCAATGTTGCACAGCTGGTTGACGCTACGGCTTATGCTGGGTAACGCATTATTTAGCTATGAGCACTCATGTTACACTGGGTGAAGCACTGCTGAGCTATGGGCACTCATATTAAGCTTGTTAAAGTACTGCTCACCTCCTGGCACTCATATGCAGCTTGTTAAAGCGCTGCTCACCTACAGGCACTCATATGCAGCTTGTTAAAGCACTGCTCACCTACGGGCACTCATATGCAGCTTGTTAAAGTGCTGTTCAGCTATGGGCAATTATAATCCTTTCTTCACAAATACATGGCCCATTTCATTACATTTTACTTAAATTATAGTTATATATATATATATATGTCAGGGGATTGTTTCATACTTATTTAAATAAAAATGGTGAATGATGTTGTGGGGGTTCGAAACATGACTACCTCCTCTTTGGCCAACGTCTCTACCGCTACGCTATTGCTACTTGGCTTAATTTGCATATGTAGATCTTATATGCTTTTCAATGTCTGCTAATTGTGGCTGAGTGAAGGGCATACAAGCACAAACGAGCGCAAATGCGGGCAAACATTTTTGAAATTATAAAAAAAAAAATGAAACTGCTATTTTTATGTTTTACACATTTTTCAGTAGGGTTTAGTCTGTGGGGATGTGTGGTTCTATTCCTTAACATTTCTATGAACTCGCTCGTGGGTGTTTACTTTCAGGCCTCTGACTCTTCTGGGGGCATGTCCTTTTGCAGTACTCGGCATTCAGACACACCCCGTACTTTCCTACATGGGCCGTGTTAGCCTAGGGTATGAGTCAGCATGCCCTCATGCATATGTGTGACATGCTGACGTCATAACGTTCAACTGCAGCCTCCGAGTAAGACATATTAAGTCTTACATGGAGGTTTCATGAATCCGGCCCCACATGTTCCTAAGTAATTTGAAGATGTTTTAACCAGTTATAATTGTGCTTCTAGGGCTTCATATGATGATATATGCAGTTTTAAATCATCCCAAAAAAGTAAATGAGACATCTCTGAACAAGGTCGGTTTCAGAAAGTTAATCTGTAACTACAAGCTAGTCCATCTTAATAAATTAATAGCAACAGAAAACAGCAGTGGTAACAACAAATCACCTGGGAATATCCCCATTTGAATATCTAACCATGGGATAATAACTTCTCCTTTATCAGGGTAAAGTTGCAAACATGACAAAGTTTCAAAGTGGTTTGCCACTTTCATAGTCCCTACAATGTGCTGTAATTGACCAGCCACGGATGTATAAGTATACCACAGTTTCAAATGCCTTTTTGTAATCTATCCATACCATACTATACTTCCCTTTTTGCAGCTTTCTGTTATAGCTTTATTTAACAACCGATGATCATTTGTTCCTTATTACTTTCTTTTATTACATTTTTGCTCTATTGCCATGATTGCATTTTTTTCTAGATGGCTATAACTGTCTCCACCATTTTCACTACATACAGGATATATTGTCAGTTACTGATCTAAAGTACTTAGGATGAGATGCGGGTTCAGCCTTAAGGGGCAATATTCTTTTTCCTATTGTTAACCAGTCTGGTGTCTGTTTCTGTTCTGCATATAAGTAATTTTTACTCAGAGCTAAATCTTTGTGCAAGGATATTAATACTTTAGACAGAAGTTATGTACTGCATCTAAACCCGTGTTTTCCAGATAGCAGTTTTTCAAAATTTGTCTCAATTTATCTGACTGCTACTTTTTCCCATTTCATATCATGTATAGTTGAGTTTCTTATCTGTTTCTTTTAACTCTTCTATATCCATTCTGCATTTTTGTTTAACAGGATCTAATTCTTATCCAAAATGTACCTATTTCTTCATTTTTTTTTTTGGTGATGTTTATATTCCTTTTGTGCTGTTAATGTTCTATAAAATATTTTTGGCCCAACAATGAATCGCTCATTTTTTTCACTTTTCCTTTTGTATTTATCTGCATGCCTTCAATTTTTATGGTTGTGCTGAAAATTTTAGCTTATTATTGGAAATGATATATGATAAATCATGGTCTGTTTTTATATCGTTTTTTGTTTTAGCACATTTAGCAAAAGAATTGTTGATGATCTGTTCTCTTTTCTGTATTCTGTTAACAGTGATGTTTTGTATTAGTTGTTTATTTACTTGTTTTTTACTATTTGATGTTTCTAGGTTACATATTCTACTTAATTCCTTTCTTTCTTCTGTTGCTCTACATTTTTATAGTTCTTTGTGTGTTCTTGCTTATGTGACTTAAATCATGTCTAACAAGATCAGGAATAGATCAGTTCAAATACCCAGTTACCAAATAGTTAAACAAATAACTAAATAAGCACACAAAAATAAATAAACAGATAAATATTTCTTAACCAGTGTTATTTAACTGGCTCTTCCAAGTGTCTGCAATGACCTTGAAAAGAGGTTAAATAAAGGGCCAGGGTCATGAAAGGTGTAGTTTTTAAGACATTAAAGTGTAATTTGGGTTGAGAGGGTGGCCTAATGGTTAAGGTGTTTGCCTTGCAAACACAAGGTGCAGGGTTTGGGTATCACAAGGGATAATTGGCTAGGCTTAAAATGGCTCACAAGGGCAGTTAGCTTAGTACTAACCTATGAAGATGTGATTTTACCCCATCCCCAAATCTTATGAAATATAAAATATACTAAGTTCAAAGAACACAGGTTTGGTAAGTAAACTGATGACTCTGTTATGGCTTGGCAGCAGTGATCTAAAGTTAAGCTTGAACTTTATATCCTGCCAGTAATGAACCTACATTTATTCTGCTTTATAATTATCAACTGGATGTTTTCTGAGTCAAAATTCAACCATTGCAAATAAATGTTTCCAGAATGTTAAAAACAGATATGTGCATCTGTTGTATAGTATCCTACTCTCCACTGACATATGCTGCGTTACCAGGAAATCTGTTTCAAAAGTGAACCTACCTGTCAGATTGTTTCATAGAATCTGTAAATATTTCCCAGAATATTCTTTATTTTAAACATGTGGTTATGTTGTTATTTAATGTGGCTACTTTCTTTTTGGTAACCCTTTCCTCAAATCAACCACTTTGGGCCTTCATCTTTTATTCATCCTTGGATTTTATGTAAATGTGCCTTTGCCATGAGACTATAAATATGGCCATCTTTATAAACACTGACTGGTTCTTTCCATTTAAAGCTTTGGCTCACTCACCATACTAAAATAAAATAAAATACATGCATGTGTCTGCTGCTGCCTTTGCAGCTGGCATTGAAGGAATTTTATACAGTGTGACTATTTAAAGCCAGATAAGTCTGAATGGTTTCATGTGAATAATCATACATTTTTTGTCTTGCTTTGCATTATGGGGCATGTGTCTTGGGGTCCTGGTTATGAGCGAAGGCAGAGAGGTTCAGTTTTTGACCAGCAGATGTGTGCATGGGCAGTAATACTCCAGGTATTGCACCATACTGTGGTGGTAATGAGAAATGAGTCATCAGAAAGAAACTCAGTTTACCAGTCATTCTTTGACCCCATTCTTGCCTGTGGTTATGAACGCGGACAAATACAAGTGTCAAAAATAAGACTCTCTTAGAGGTTAGTGTGGTTTGCTCCCCATGATGAAATAAGAGGGACCTGAAAGTGTATCCACTCCTCCTCTATGGTCACATGAGTATGTCAGTCACGC
This sequence comes from Protopterus annectens, assembly GCF_019279795.1. Taxonomy (NCBI): domain Eukaryota; kingdom Metazoa; phylum Chordata; order Ceratodontiformes; family Protopteridae; genus Protopterus; species Protopterus annectens. The sequence continues at coordinate 1,551,232,113 of NC_056726.1, forward strand.
ACCACTAAGAGGAGAGCCTTCATTACAGCCCACTGGGAGGATACCTTTCTAGTGGCTGGATGTCCTGGAAGGATTACATATTTCAGATTACTAGGAGATTTTATTGCCTTAGATGGAAAATAAGGATGGCAGTTACAACACAGAATTAAGGCTATGAACTATTAATAAGTAACTTCCTGCAATCCAGAGTTTGATTACCTCAGTGCACCTTTACCTTCACTGTGACTTTGAGTAAGTCACTTGCCCAGACAATGATCTGGGGCAATTGTGAACATTGCATTAGACTGTTCAGTGGTCTGCTGGACCACATAACTACCCATGAAGTTGTAGCCTATCTTTGTCATTTATCTAGAACCATGACCCTCTGCAGACAGCAGGTTTAGAAAATAGAAACAAACACAGAAGAGCAATTCTTAAGTGTATTAACTCTAACTTAGTTTGGTTTAATTTCATTGCCCAATAAATAGCTATTCATTTTGCCAAAATATGGAGAAGTACTTTCCACTAGAGTATCTTTGCCCTTAATTTGATTAGTACTAATCCCAATATTAACAATCTTTGTATTGTAGAATACATTAATCATCCACCCACAGAAGAGCAGTGGTCAATTTCCAATGATATGGATTTAGTGCCTTTGTAGAAAATGAAATAAGAACTAGAGTTTTTGCTTATTTGTTTGTTTTTTATTCTACATGCGAAATCACAAATAGTGTATCTAATTCAGTAGTATAAGAGAATGAGTTACCTGGATTGATGACCAAAACCACTGTTATTATCAAATGAAATCCAAAAAAAATGGTAGCATAGGACTGGTTATTACAATGTTCTGAAAGTCAACCAGGGTAAGGTGAAAATTATTCCAGCAATTGGAGAAACCAGAAGAAAATACCTTTGCTGATTTGGTGTGGTACAAAAAAGATTTTTGGGGATATTTCCAAATATTAATATTTTATTTTAGGAGATAGGACAGCGAATGAAGATATTCTACCTCTTCATTCTACTTTATAGGTTCATAGGTTGGTACTAGGCTATTGGCCCTAGGGCCTTTACAAGCCTAGCCATAATAATTGCCTGGCTATTTCTTCCCACAATATTTACTTCCCTGGACCCCTGTCTAGCAGAGTGACTGATTTGATCCCCGGGGTGAATTTCCTATCTCCCATCCAATCATCAAGGTTCCTTTTGAAGAGGGCCAAAGAGGTGCTCTGCTTGACATGTATGGGCAGTATATTCCAGAGTCTGAGGAGTCTCTGGGTCAGGATCCTATCCCTCTAACATGTTTTGTTCATTGTGATGACAAGGTTTAGATCTATGGAGCGTGTGGCTGAGTAGACAATATGCGTATAGCTGGAGTTTTTTAGATGGTCAGCATAGGGCATCTGGTTTAGGCCTGTGATTCTTTTAGTGAGGTATTTCTGTGGTCTTCCCAGTTGTTGCAGATGTCTTGATAGGTACATACCAAACAGGGCATTGCATTCTATAATGGGTCTAATGAGGGATGAGTACAGTGGAACAATGACCTCCTTTTTGCAGATGAAAATCCCTTAGTGATGAGGGGTGCCACATAGAAGGATTTCCTGATGGTTGTGGTGATGTGGTTATCGAAGGTGAGACCACTGTCCACCTGTGTCCCTATGCTCTTATCACACTTTCGGTGTTTAGTGTTCTGCCACCTATGTGGTAATTCAAGGGTATGTGTTTTTTCCCAGAGGGGATAACTATACATTTCTTGGCACTGAGCTTGAGCCCATGGCTCTGGCACCAAGCATCTATTTCTGTAATGCCCTTTTGTAGAGTATACACATCATTTATGGGTTCAATAATGGGTTTCAGTTTGCAGTCATCTGCGAACTTTGTTAGCCAGAGTCCCTTAGTGTTGACCTGTACTTCAGAGAATTAGATGCCAAACAAGAACGGTCCGAGGACTGAACCCTGAGTTACTCTACTTGTCACTTGTCTGGAGCTGGATTTGGAGTCTGCTACTTTTACATTGTGGGTTCTGTCAGTAAGCCAGTTGGCAACCCATCGAGTGACATAGGCATTAATGCCCAGCTTAGTAAGTTTATCTATGATTCCAGAGTGGGGGATGGTGTTGAGGGCCTTGGCAGGGTTCAGATAGGCTGTGTGGACTGCCTTACCCTTGTCCACTGCTCTGGAGACTGATTTGAAAAAGTCAATCAATTTCAGGAGACAGGATTGACCTTTCACAAACACAAACTGGGTGGGGTTCAGTGTTTGAAGGTTGCCAATGTCTTTGTTTATAAGTTCTATGATAATACATTCCATGGCCTTTCAGAACAGGCTCGTCAGACTGTTGGGGCAGTAGTTCCCAGGATCCAAGGTGGATCCCCCCCTTGTGGAGTGGGATAACTGTAGCTGTGCACCTCTCAGTGGGCACGAAGCCTGAGGTAAGGCTATGATTAAACATGACACTTAGGTGAGGTGCCAGTTCATTTTGTAGTTCATGTAGTACACAGCTCAGGATGTCATCTGGTCTCATGGATGCTGTATTCTTTTCTTAGCTCTGGAGAGTATGTTTTTTACCTGTGTGGCCATTATTACCGGAATTTGGCAATCTTTTGGTATTGAGATGGGCCCTTTAGGGGTTGAGAGGGGGTTGAAGTTGGCACTAAATCAATATGCCAGGATATTGTCAATATCCTTGGGATCAGTATATTTAATGCCATTCTGTTGTAGCTCAGAGAAGATCTGAGAATTGCCATTTAGATTCTTGACATAGCTATAGAATGCCTTGTAGTTGTCTTTGGAATCTTTGGCAATTTTATTTTCGTAACTAGCTTTGGAGGATTTTATGAGGGATCTCAGCTTCTTACTGAGGCTGGTAAGGGAGTTTTTTGCTTCCTGGGATTTTCCTCTTTTCTGCAACAGTTTCTTCCTTTTGTTGTAAAGTTTGTTTATGGCAGGGGACCACCAGATTGGCTTCCTTTTTTGGAGGAGACCATCTTGGTTCTATTTGGGATGGCACAATTCATGCACGAGTGGATCTGCTCGTACTGTGTCTTAGTGTAGGATTCAGCAGTCAAACTTTCAGTTCCCATCTGCATTGGTGTCATGAAGTTTATCACTTCTGACTTGAGTAGCATAAAGTTGGCTTTGGAGAAATTTTTTACTGAGGTTTCCTTCCTGGGGGGTGGGGGAGGGATGTGAATGTCAAGGGTGATTAGCTTATGGTCAGACCTGACCAATGAGGGGGTGACCATAGGTGTGGAGCATTGATTTCCCATGTTGGTAATGACCAGGTCTAGGATATTGGAGCCCCTGGTGGGACTATGGATTAGTTTATCCAGGGCATTGGAATTTATGAATTACAAGAACCATTGGGAAAATATGTTGGTACACGAGTAGTTTTCCCAGTTAATGGCAGGGTAGTTGAAATCCCCCAGTATTAGGGTGTTTGGTTGTATCTTAATATTTTCCATTATGTTTAGAAAGGTGTTGTGAGAATCTTAGGGCATGGTGGGAATCTTTAGCAAGCTACAATTTGGATTGCGGTCTTACCTAGTGTTATTTGCACCTGGAGAATTTCAGACGCATTGTGTTGGGCAACTAGCCTGGTGGTGTGAATATCCTTGGTGAATATGGACACTCCTCCACCTTTAGTGTTTTGGTCCTGGTTTGGTGGCTGAAAAGTGTGGTAAGAGTTGTAGCCTGGTATTGCAGGGGTGCTCTCTGGAGCCTTGAACCAGGTCTCAGTTACTGCACAGATATCGATGTCCTCCATTTTTAGGAGTGCCTCGAGAGAGTGCATTTTGAGGTTTAGACTTCTAGCATTGAGTAGTATTACCTTCAGATTTTGCATGCCTGTACCTGTTACGGTGGTGGTTTTGTCCTTTGAACATTGCCTAAAAAAGGCACTATAGGGGTGTCAAGAGCCTTAGCCAGTAACCTGAATCCCAGGGGTGACAGGTGCAGACCATCTCTGGCAAAGCATCGGGGTCTGTCGATCATGTCATCCCAGGCAAACAAATATTGGATCCCCTTTGAATGACACCAGAAGCTTGGCCAATTGTTGAAGTCAATAATTTTGTCCTTATACTGTGATATCATTCTGGGCAAAGGCAGGATGCTACTTAGGGCTAGGGTCACACCTGCCTGGGCCACATGATTTGAGAGCTTTTCCATGTCTCTTTTCATGTAGTCCAGGGAGGTATGTCTCAAGTCATTCACTCCAGCATGGACAATGACAGAGTCATATTTGTACTTGTTGTGGAGTGACTAGAGTGCATGCGTTATGTGACGGATCCTGGCACCTGACAGGTAGCTGACTGTAGTTTTCTCCTTGTTCAGCCTGGTGAGTTGGACATCAGTGTGCCTGACTAAAGAGTTGGGTATGTTGTCTTGCCTTGCGGGCTGTTGTTGGGTGGCACACTGGTGTTGTGAGCTATGTAACACTTTGGTTGTGATAGGTGTTTGTTTGCGTTTCAGCTTCGGAGGTCCTTGTTGCTTAGGCAGGTTACTGTTAAGGGCCTCCACATATGAGGGTTTAGTGTTGCTATGTGAGTATGTTGGTGGTGTGGGTTTAAAAGGGCTATGTGGTGCTTGAGGTGTAGTGTGGGTGTTATCCTTCTCCTCTTGACTGTCTAGCACAATCTTCGGTGGAGAGAGCTTTGCTTCCAGTTTGGCTATGTAAGTTCATCTCTTGCAGGTTGTAGTGTTGGGTGGTAGGAGGAGAGGGTTATCTGTGTACATGAGGCAATTGCTGCATTGCCCTAGTATACCCAGATTCTCCAGGTGGACAGGAGAAATCACTGGAAGCTAACCCTTGGACATGCCTGGTTTGGTGCTTTTTTGTAAAGTACAAGAGCTGTTTTCCCTTGCCTTAGCAAGGTAGTGCCTACGATTCATTCCTCATCATTAACAAGGAAAGTTGAGTGCTTGTATCAGTTTAAGGCTTCCTATTGCTTTCCAGCAGGTTCTAGAGCAAGTGCCAGTCACAGGTATGCTTAAGGGTAAGATGAATAACTACCACTATGTCAAATGATAGCTTAGGATATTCTTTATTAAGATGAGGGAATACCTCTCGAACAACCTGATTAAGAATGATATTTGGAGTAGCCACTTGCAAAGCCCAAATTAATTAGACCACATGAGAAAACCAGTGTAAGAAGTACAGGCTTCCTGTATTGTGACAGCTATCATTTTTATTTCATCCTTTGAAATTATCAAAGTAAGTTAACAGCAGATTACGTAAAATATTATATTTGGTTTGGAACTACTTAATAGACGATGCCCTTTTGAGCTGTAATGTTGTTTTAAATGTCCATGTTTCACTTCTCCTAGTACTGATACAAACTGATAGAGGTGAGGCTGTAGACAGATTGTTGTAAACACATGATATCATAAGAACATCCAGGGTGTACCAAGTCTTCTACTTTAGAATGGAGTACAAGAGTTTTCAAAGTACGTAAAATCTTTTTCTCCTTTAGTCCAGCTTTGAATGGACTACATAATGCCTACATATTTTAACAGTGCTAAAAGTTGTAATAATTCTAGCATACTAATACATGATCCATGCTGGTATTCATAGTCACTTGTGGAAATGTGATAGGGGCATTCCTGATGCTTAAGAAAAAGCATAGCAAAGGCACGATTCAGACATGCCAATTAAGCTAATGTAAAAGGCCTTAACAATAAAGAGATGCAAATAAGAAATGTTGAAAACTGTGGTATGCTAATGAGGTGGTTTTGCAATTCATAGTCCAACATCTGCATGATATGTGCATCCATCGTTAAATGCAGTTTTCACCTTTTATATTGCAGTTGACATCTGGGAACTTGCTTCCAGCCATCCCATCAGTGGTTTGTCCAAGTATATGCAAACAATTCCCTGACCGAAAAATGAATTATTTCCCCCATCAACCACTTTATTAGTTTGTTTTAAGTATACACAGTCACTAAAATGACATAATAAATTATTTTTCCCAGTGATCACTTCAGCAGTCTGACCATGTATGCACAAGGACTTCCATGGCACACAAATTAATTATTCCCCCAAGCAACTCCTGCAGTAACATTTCATAGTATGCAAAACACTAAAATGAAACATTTACCCAAGCACCCCTTCTGTAAATTGACCAGGTATGCACAAGCACTCAAATGAAACATTTCCCTAAGCAACCCCTTTAGTACAAAGTGCAGGTATGTACAAGCTCCAAAAAGAAACATTCACCCAAGCAACCCCTTCAGTAACATGCCCTTGAATGCAGACGCACCAAAATTAAACACTCACCCAAGCGATCCTTTCAGTAAAATGTCCAGGTGTGCAGAAGTACCAACTGATCTTCCTTCACATCTCTGTATTTTCACTGAAAACTGCTGCTAACTGGCGTACATTCAGTATGCAAATAAGTTCATAATAGATTCAAGTCTATGACTCAAACTCATACGTATATATGTAAAGCCTCTTAACAACTTAGTAGGTGTCCCGAATCTCTTAGGCATTAAAAATGTTATGATGTTGCAGTTGGGAGGATGTTTACAACAAATCCTTTTGCATATTTGTATCCATGTTCGCAGTCCAGGATTTGCATATCCACTAAGCACTGCTCTTCATGGATCACTGCTATGAAAATGCAAAGCCCGAGGCTGTAAATACCACCCACCCCCCCACCCCATGTGTGTGCTATTCTGTGCTGTACTGACTGGATCAAACCATCTCAAAGTTAATTTAAATACAACTACTTGGTATGAACATGTCTGTTTAGAAACATCAGCATGTTTATATACTTCGATATACTCAGAATCTTCTTTTTAGCTTGCCTATAATGGAGACAATAAAAAAAGGAAAGAATACATTTAGAACATACATTTTGATCAGAAAATTACATAAGATTTAAAGGAGTAAGTGCATTGTGCCATTATTTCTGTTCCTATATGGTTATATAATTATGTGCCAGAATGAGTAATATTTGTTTATGAAAAACAGAAAACCTGAACAGTTGCACTTTATGCAATTAGAGGAAACTGGATACTCACAGAGAAATTGATTGTTAGCCTTTGTAAACGTATGTTTCAAAATACCCTTCTTAGAAATTACATAGTTTTCCTGTCCTCAAAAGATTTCTCTTGGATGGACCTATTGCTGCTAAGAAAAGGAAGAAGCCACATAACATTGTTACTTGTCACTCTTGCGAAAATACTTTCCAGATCCTGTCTCATTTGTTAAGCTTAGACTCAGAAATAATGTAGCCTCCTTAGATTATAGTAATTTTCTCATTTTTGATTAGAAAATTGTGAGTTGGGGCCTGACTAGAGAAATTCATAAAATAAATCATGGCAGGGGTACACATAACGTAATGTTCCTCATTTCTAAAACTTAGTTAAAGGCTATACTTCTGGGTTACATTAGGAATTTAGTGGCACCATCTGAAAAAACCTGGACCAACACTTAAGACGCTGGTAGAGGTGGCACGTCTACCTGCAGAGGGCTAATGCATGGAGGGCTGATTACACTTACCCTCACTCCTCATGGGTAGCAGCAGACATTCAGGGACTACTAGAACTGGGGGACAGTTAAGTACTAATGCATATCTTTTTAGGATCATGTAGGTTTAATTACATTAACATCAAAACCTGTTGGATTGATTTCTAAAAATCAAACTACAATATTGTTAATATGTTTCAGTAGGAAACTGTATTCTAAAGTAACATAGTTCATGGATTTGCTAATTTGCTCATGATTGTCTCACCGTGGAGTTAGATTACAGAAGTAAGGGGGACTAGTGTGGGGAAGCATCTCATACAGGAAGCACACAGGATCATAGCCATTACTGAACTGCCAAATCTGCTGTCTTTGTATAAAATGTTTTGCAATTAAGATGTTAACTTTGAGGCATTTATCAGTGCAAGTTTTGTTTGCTTTGCATCTGTAGTTCATAGGTTCATAGATGTGTACTAGGCTAATGGCCCTGGAGCCTTTACAAGCCTAGCCCATAGAAGTGCCCTGGCACTGTGCTGCTCGACGTTAGTTCCCAGTGCCTCTATCAAGTAGAGCCACTGGAGTGATCCTCAGGGTGAACTTTCTATTTTCCATGCACTCATCAAGATTCCTCTTGAAGAGGGCCAGTGAGGTGGTCTGCTTGACATGTATGGGAAGTCTATTCCAGAGCATGGGCAGTCTCTGGGTTATGAACCTGTCCCTCCAGCATGCTCTGTTGATTGTGGTAATGAGGTTGAGGTCTCTGGAGCGTGTGGTGCAGAGGGTTTGGGATTTCTTTAGATGTAGCATTTCTAACAGAGCAGGGTTAGACATGGCTGTGTAAATCAAGCAGAAATCACCTCTTTGCAGATGATATGAAACAGAGAATAGCTGGAGTTTTTTGAGTCTGTCTGTGTAGGACATGTGTTTAAGGCCTAGGATACTCTTTATGAGGTACTTTTGTGGCCTTTCCAGCTGTTGCATGTGTCTAGTGATTTACATGCCAAATGGGGCATTATACTCAATGACTGGCCTAATGAGGGAAGAGTAGAGAGAGATGATGACCTCTTTCTTCCTGGATGCAAAACCCTTGATAATGAGATGTGCCACATTGAAGGACTTTCTGACCACAGTGGCAATGTGGTGGTTGAAGGAGAGGTTGCTGTCAACCTGCGTCCCCAGATCTCTTATAATGCCTTCTGTGTTCAGTGGGCTCTCATCAATGTGGTAATTAATGGGAACTGAGTTTTTCCCAAAGGGGATGATGGCACATTTGTGGGTTCTACCTGTGAGCCAATTTGCAACCCACCTAGTGATATAGGGGTTGATGCCTAGTTTGGTGAGTTTATCAATAATTCCTGAGTGGGGAATGGTATCACAGGCCTTGGCCAGATCAAGATAGGCTGTATGAACTACGTTGCCCTCATCCACAGGTCTGGTGACTGACTCAAAGAAGTCAACCAGGTTGAGCAGGCATGATCTACCTTTCACAAAACCAAATTGAGTGGGATCTAGAGTTTGAAGATTCCCTATATCCTTGTTAATTAGGCCCATGATGATGCGCTCCATAGCCTTACATATCAGACTCATCAGACTACTGGGGCGATAATTCCCAGGGTCTGTAGTCGCTCCCCCCTTTTTGGAGAGGAATGACTGTAGCAGTGTGCCATTCAGTAGGGACAAAGCCTGAGGTGAGGCTGTGATTGAACAGTGCCAGTTCACTTTGTAGTTCATGTAAAACACATCCATGGATATTGTCAGGTCCCATGGAAGCTGTATTCGTAGCCTTGGGCAATGCAGCTTTAACCTCTGCTGCAGTAATGCAGGGTGCCTGGCACTCCCCAGTATTTATTTATTTCAGTTTGGTGACCGGGGAGGTCCACTGGGCTCGAGAGCCCGTTTTCAGTGGAGGCCCAGGGAGAAAAGCTCCACAGTACAATGTTACATCACATAATGAAAATACTAGTAAAATACAAAGAACAATTATTACAATCAAAATAGGTGGAAATTCTACAAAAACAGTTGGTATACAGTATGAATTAATTTAAAATTAAGCAACTAAGATGTTAAGAAGAATTGTCCTGGAGGACGAGTGGCATAGAACATAAGGTAGGAAGTGGGTATGTTAGTTACATTAACAATGTATGACTAAGTGGAAAATTAGAGAGGTATGAAGTTTAGCCAGGAGAGGAGGAGGGGAGCTTGGGAGGTATAGAATGAAGAGTACAGTTACATTTTCTTTGAGTGTGCAGGTGGCAGTGGAGTTGTGTTTTGAAAGAGTGTAGGTTGTCACAGGCCCTCAGAGTAGAGGGCAGGGCATTCCATTTTTTAGCTAGGGTAAAGGAGATTAGAAGCTGACCAGCTGGGTGCTTTGGTTTGTGGATGGATATAAGGTTTTGGTGAGAAGATCTGAGGGGTCTGGGGGGGTATAAGGTTGAAGAATATTTGATAGTGCGGGGCAGCTGCTAGGTTGAAATATTAGTTTGTGGGCTAAGACAATTTGGAGCTAGTCTAGTTGATTAGGGAGTTTAATCCAATTTAAAGATTGAAGGGAGGTGCAGTGAGGGAAGTTGCCTTGGTGGCGAATTTGGAGATTTTATTGTAGCATACTTCCAGTTTGATGGTTAGGGTTGAAGATAGATTTGTAAACAGAGGAGCACCATATAGAAGAGATGGGAGGAGATAGGTAGTGGCCAATGTATGTCTAGTAGAGGGGGAGAGGAATTGTCTGTTTCTGTATAGGAGGCCAAGTTTTATGTGGGTTTTCTTGATGTTAAGTTGGATGTGGGTATTGAATTTTAAGTGTTCATCAATGGTGACCCCTAGTAGTTTGGCAGAGGGAATGATGTCAATGATGGAGTTGTTAAGGCTAGTAATTTGAAATGAGTTTTTTTTCAGTGGGGGTGGATTTAGAATGAGTGAATAGAAGAATCTTAGTTTTGTTAGCATTTAGTGAGAGGTGGTTTTGGTGCATCCATTTTTCAGTGGTTGAGAAGGCAGTTTGAGTTAGAGTCTTGAGTTCTGTAAGGTTGGAGGTATAGCAGATCAAAGTTGAGTCGTCTGCGTATTGGACAATTTTGGTATTGGGAATAGCTCTGTGGAAATCGTTAACAAAGATGTTGAATAGCAGAGGGCCAAGTATGGATACTTGGGGAACTCCTGTGGGGGTGGGAAGGAAGCTGGAGAAGGATTGGCCCCATTTCACAGCTTGGGACCTGTCTGAGAGGTAGCTGGAAAACAAGGTTAGAGTTTTTGGGGAGATGTTGAGGTTAGATAGATGGTTTAGTAGATGGGAGTGGGAGATGGTATCGAAAGCTTTAGATAAGTCTAATAGAACTGATGAAACTAAGTTACCAGTATTGTAATTGGTCCTTCAGGGGGGGGGGGAGATGGGTAAAGTTGACACTGAATCTGTCAGCCAGTATGTTGGCAATAACTGTTGGTTCAGTATAGGAGGTACCATTGTGCAGTAACTCAGAGCAAACCTGAGAATTGCCATGGAGATTCTTGATATAACTATATAGTTGATTTTGACTTTATTCTTTTGATTCATCTGACTCTCATGGCCTTAGATTATTTTTTTCTGTCATGAATCTGATTTTTGATGTGGTCACGCCTGATGAAAGATTTAGCATTTAAGCTTTTTCCATTAATTTTCATCCTTATCATTGTAAACAATTTAGCCCCATCAGATGACTTTGAGGAAAATGCTGTGGGGATTTAGAACCTGTTACTATAGACCATATGTAGATGATATTCATCTTCTTAGATAATGCTGTCAAAACAATCATAAAGGGGATGCAATTCCTAAGTCAGATGATGTGCAAACTAACCATTTGTAGGCTGAGGTCAGAGATGACCCTGAGCCAGAGCTGGAAGCCACCAGGATCCATTGTCTTGTGAACAAGTCTGTAGGTGTGGAACCCATCAACATTAGCAAGATAATCATAATGAAGCTTATCCAGTATATCAACAGGATGTATTTGTGTTAGACACGTAAAGTCTAGGAGGTGCAGAATGACATCCCTTTATTTATTTATTTATTTTACATTTGTTAACCGGGAGAGTCCGACTGGATACATGTCCATTTTCAGCGGAGGCCCGGGGAGAAAAGCTCCAGGTACATAACAGACATATGAACATTGTTAATGCAAAAAAGGAAGATAGTTGAGTTCTAAATACAATATAAAGATACATCATATCTTGGGAAAAAATAACAGCAGCATATAAAGAAAAAACATAGGTCAGTTACAAAGGCGATATCTTCAGAGATGATATTCTTAAAAATATGAATGAAGTCCACCTGAATGGATCGGTACACATAGACCTCACTAAGGTATTTTATCTAGTCGACCACCTACTCTTACTTGATGGCTTAGTCTGATCAAATAAAATGACTCAAGCTCTTACATGATTCAGTGACATTTTACGGTACAGATAGATTCCACTACATCACCTTCAGCTCTGCTTCATAAATGGGGTTTGACATGGATCAGTACTGTCTCCCTTATGCTTCTCAGTTTTTACCAACAAACTACCTGCTGACCATCCCGCAAATTTCACTCATTTTGGACACAATGTGGTTATATACAGGGCAAACTCCTTACACTTTACTAACAAAAAAGAGTTGTAAGAAGATGTCACTATCAGCAACCAAGGTTATCCAGTCATCGTATTCAGTGATGTCAAGAATATTCAAAATAAACATGAACATTTATAACTCACAAAATGGCAGCATAGCAGAAAGGTAATTAGCAGCTTCAACTCACATATCTAGCTGGACATATGGCAAACTAGACGCAATGCATTTTGGGAGTAGGCAGTTCTTAAAGACACAGAACTATGTTACATATCTAAAATTATATATACACAACAAAAGATGTACACATCATTTGTCATCACATCTCCAACCTCAGGGAGAGTTTGAGATGCAGGGATAGATAAAAAAAATCTCTCTAGAAACATATAGTACTTAGTTAAACTTTGGTTGCTGCATATCATAACATTTTTTATTGCAATTAAACTGTAAAATGTACTTCAAAATGTTTTGCATACTTTTAATGGCAATTCCAGTCTAATAGGAGCATTTGAGGTAGTCAATCAATTCTTAGCAGTAATATGTAATGATGTTTATATGCATAAAAAGGAAATCAGTCCAATAAATGTGTTTGTTTTGTAGGTACCAGTCATTATTCAAGTGTGTAGACTGGATTCTATGTGTACATTGTGTACACTGTTCTGAGTGAATAGACAACACAAGCATAATTCCCACCTTCTTCCTCCTAATTTTAGTTTACTTACTGATTTTCTTGCAGCCTTAAATATTGAGAGGGATTCATCAAGGTTACTACAAAGTGTAGAATACAGGTAGACAATATAATCTTTCTGAGTGAATGACAGCCTAAAAATTTGACAAGGATGTTCTTGAATACAGACTGTGTAGGTTTAGTGTACACTTAGTACAGGTGTTCATAAATCTGTCCGATTGACTAAAGACTGTTACTGTTATCGTTATTATGTTAATATATTATTGCTCTGTTATGGGTCATATTTCCATTATTCTAAATGTATCTGTAGTTGTTTGTTGCTGGAAAACAATATAAATATATGTTAAAAATGAAAAATAAACAATCTCTCTCTCTCTCTCTTTTTCTGCCATCCAGTAGTCACACTCTCACAAATGTAGAGGCAGTCTGACTTCTTGACCTTTTGAAAATTTTCTTCCTATACTAGAACCTGTAGAGTAAAAAGAGTTAGAGGGACAATTAAAGCATTTTAAGTTTTTCAGTGTCCCTCAGTGGAATATTCTACACAGCATTCAGAACAGTTTCACATGGATTAATGGCACTCAGATTAGAAACAGTATGTGCATGTTCAGAAAACATTTCAGATGTAGGACTTACATCTAAGATAAATGTTTGTAGTAGAGCATTTGAAGAAACTGAAACACTCTTACTGGCTAAGGACATCCTCCTCCTGCTCTGAAACACCTGGATATGGCTCTCCCTCATGCTCAACATTCACTCAGACTCTTCCAGAATGATCTGACTATGCCTGCACTTATGTTTCACAATGATTCCATCTTTAGTACCCCTCACATATTGGTAGTCTTCTGTCCCCCAAAATCATCCCCTCGCAAATAACTTTTTATAATTATTCTTCTAAAATAGTCAGACTTATTTGTAAGTCATATCACTGAGCAATCCATGTTCAGTAAAGTGGTAAAGCCTTTAAAATGCAGGGATATAATGCCAATGGCATTGATGAAAATCATTGCTGCGGTTGAAATTGCCATTTTATTGGGAGATCAATCATCCAATCAGCTGAGGGCTAGCAATACACATATAATTTATCTCAGAACTGAATCATTTAACATTTTAACAAATCAATTCCTTTGTGTACACTGACATTCTTTTTAATGTCTGGGACCACAAGAGTACACAATATATTCAGATCAGTTACATATTCAACCAAACCATGGCCTTGCATCAGTTTAATTTCTGGTTCTAGTTTAGTCTGTTGGAAATTGCAGACTTCCAGGTATGGCCAAGGATTATGGGGCAGTGTCTGACTTTGGCTGGTATTTATAGTTATTTACGCAAATGTGATATGGGTATTCCTGATACCTACAAATAAGCATAGCAAAGGCAAGATTCATAGAAGCCATTTACACTAATGCAAAACGCCTTAAAATAATGAAATGTCTAAATGAAGGTCCCTACCTGAAAAGATAAATATGTATTTGTTATGGACAATACCTGCGATATCTAGGAAATGCATTACCAGAAGGTGGAGTTCAAATACACCCCTGACCTTGGAAGAATTCTACACTTTACTGAAGACAACTGCATCGATGGAAATAAAAATCAAAGAACTACGAGTCTATTCCAGGCCATTGGTAAATAATCCTTTGAAGAAAGTTTTATCTTTGTTGGACACTCTGCAATGATCAACATTGTATCTCTGATAACTGATATGTTAAATCTATATTTAATAACATACTGTGTATATAGATAAAGTCAGGCTATTGTAAATATTGTATATAGTTGTTTTAAAGGATATTTAAAAATATTATGTAAATGTTATTTTAATTGAAAATAAAAAAATTTGAGTAAAAAAAAAAATAATGAAATATAAGTGAAAAGTGTTATAAAGCATAGTATACCAATAATGCAGTTTTGTGATTCATAACCTAACATCCAAATGGTACACACATCCATTGTTAAAAATGATGCTTCACCTTTGACATTGGAGTTGCAGTCTGCAATCTTTCCCCCCAGCCATCCCTTCAGTAGTTTGTTCAAGCAAGCACAAACACTTCCCTGACAAGCAAATAAAACATTTCCCCAAGCAACCCCCTCATTAGTTTCTCCTAAGAATGCACAAGCCCTAAAATAACACAAAATAAATTATTTTGCCCAGTGATCACTTCAACAGTCTGACTATGTATGTGCAAGCACTACCCTGACACACAAATTAATAATTGTCCCAAGTGACCCTCCCCATTCAGTAATATGTTCAGTCATGTTCAAGACCCAAAATGAAATATTCACCCAAGCAATCCTTTCAGTAAAATGTCCAGGCATGCACAAGCACCAAAATTAAACATTTGCCTAAGTGACCCCTTCAGTAAAATGTCCAGGTATGCCCAAGTACAAAATTGAAACCTTCAGCCAAGTGGCCCCTTCAGTAAAATGTCCAAGTATTGGCACATACCAAATTGAGACATTTACCAAGTGACTCCTTTGAAGTGCCCCAGTATGCACAAGCACCATAATGAAACATTCACCCAAGTGACCTCTTCAGTAATATGCTCTAGTATGCACAAGGCATGACTGAAGCATTCATTCAAGCAACCCCTTCAGTAAAATGTCTATGTATGCACAAACACCAAAATTAAACATTTCCCCAAGTGACCCGTTCAGTGACATGTATAGGTATGCACAAGCTCCAAAATGAAACATTTCCCAAATGACTCCTTCAAGTAAAAGGTCTGGATATGTACAATCACCAAAATGAAACATTTTCCCAAATGACTCCTTCAGGAATATATCCAGGTATGCACGAATACCAAAATTAAATTTTGACCCAAGCAATTCCCTTCAGTAAAATGTACTAACATGCACACGCACCAGCGTAAAACATTTCCCCAAGTGACCTCTTCAGTAATATGTCCAGGTATGTACAAGCACCAAAATAAAGGATTCACCCAAGCAAGCCCTTCAGTAAAACATCGTAGTATGTACAAGCACCAAAATTAAACATTCCCCCAAGTGACTCCTTCAGTAAAATGCCTAGATATGCACAGGCACCAAAATGAAAAATTTCCCCAAGTGGCCCCTTCAGGAATATGTCTGGTATGCACAAACACCAAAATGAAGCATTTACTCCTGTGACCACTTCACTAACATGTTCAGGTGTATACAACGTCAATCTCTCTCCCCTCACATCTCCACATTCTTATGGAAAACTGCTGCTTACTGGCATAAGCTCAGGATTAATCACACACTTAATATGCAAATGACTTAATTGTATATTCATGTCTGTGAATAATATTCGTACACATACGTTTAAAGCCCCTTAATAGTATAGTAGTGTCCACCTATCGCTTATGTATTAATCATGTTACATTTTTGCGATGGGGGACATGTTTCCAATAACTCCTTCACATGTACTATTCATGCTGAAAGTCCAGGATTTGCATATTTACGTAGCATCATTCTTAACAGATCATTGCTATGAAAACGAGAAGCCCCGGGCTATGAATACTGCCTTTTATTTTTACTGACTCACAGTCAAGTACACTAAACTACTCCAAACACATCTACATAGGATCACACCATCACAGGTAGTTAATAGGCTACTGGCCCTGAGGCCGTTACAAGCATAGGTCGATCATATTTACTCTGGCAGTAAGGCTCAACTTGTGTATCATAGCTCTGCTAAGCCAATTATTTACGTATGGAGCTTCCAACATGTAAAACTAGAATTCATACTTATACTCCTTCCACTCAGAGATTGTTAAGGTTCTATCAATGCACTTGAGCATCAAAATGTGTCAGCAAATTAGACATGCTACTACTGTAGCATTCGCCATGACCAGTGTCCATCTTACATCTTACCAAGATTCCATGAATCAGGAGTGTGACTCGCCTGTTAAATGTTTGGTACAGCAGTCACTGAGCCCACGAAGACACTTGCACAACACGTTTCTGAATTTTATTTCATTAACCTCATTTTACAAACAACATCAAAATGCCTCATCGTCTTGCAATTCTGACTCAGAAGGTGAGCAGTTACTGCTCATGCATTTTT
>NC_056726.1:1551253865-1551278865 GCF_019279795.1 Protopterus annectens
CCAGTGCAAATCTTAACATCTTCAACTCTGCCACGTCAAGCTCTGACTCCTGCCTTTTTGTCAGTGCCACTGTCTCCAACCCATATAACATAGCTGGTCTCACTACCCTCTTGTAGACTTTCCCTTTCACTCTTACTAGTACTCATCTGTCACAAATCACTCCTGACGCTATTCTCCACCCACTCCATCCTGCCTGTACTCTCTTCTTCACCTCTCTTCCACACTCACCATTACTCTGAACTGTTGATCCCAAGTACTTAAACTCATCCACCTTCACCACTTCTACTCCCTGCATCCTCACCATTCCTCTATCCTCTCTCTCATTCACACACATATGTTCTGTCTTAGTCCTGCTGACCTTCATTCCTCTTCTCTCTAGAGCATATCTCCAGTTCTCCAGGGTCTCCTCCACCTGTTCGCTACTCTCACTACAGATAACAATATCATCTGCAAACATCATAGTCCATGGGGACTCCTGTTTGATCTTGTCTGTCAACCTGTCCATCACCATTGCAAATAAGAAAGGGCTCAGAGCTGATCCTTGATGTAATCCCACCAACACCTTAGAAGCATCTGTCACTCCTACCACAGACCTCACCGCTGTCACACTACCCTCGTACATATCCTGTACCACTCTTACATACTTCTCTGACACTCCCAACTTCCTCATACAATACCACAACTCCTCTCTAGGCACCCTGTCATATGCTTTCTCTAAGTCCACAAAGACACAATGCAACTCCTCCTGACCTTCTCTGTGCTTCTCCATCATTAACAAGCTACAGTATGGTAAATGTGTCAGTGTCAGACCATCTTGGAGTGCAGCCTTGTGCTGTGACAGGTGATACCATGACGTGAAGTGTCAGAACCAGAAAGAAGACAGTATGAGCAGGGCTGTATTTTTCAGGTTCGGAACCACTCCCTAAGGGGTGTGACATCACTCTAACCAAACCTAGTTAACTAGCATGGGTCATTATACTAGGCATTGATATTATTGGCAAGTTTGGTTTAAGAAGAATTGCTTTGTCTCATATATTTTTTCTTAAAGGAAATCAGTTACTTTTCACTAACACGCTGGATAAAAATTGAAATATATTGAATAATTGTTAGTTATATGATTTACAATTCCTACTGCTGCTGGTCATTCTATCAGGTGTATTTTTGAGTAGTACACCTGAATGCCAATTATGCATGTTTCATGTTGTACAGTTGCACCTTTTTGGGGGGGATAAATAGTACAATGTATGTCATTTACAAGTTTTAGGAAATTATGGTTTGTTTCAGGTGCAAGGGTGTGAAATATGACACTAGATGTGCTGAAATTACCCTGCAAGTTGGTGCAAACTATCATTCAGATGACTCTAGTTTTTTTTAACTATATTCTAATTTAGGTTAGACTACGGTCATTCACGCATTACTGTGGCAAGTATGGGATTGCTGAAGAGTGCTGTGGACTATAAGCTGTCTGCAGCACATTCATGTCAGTATGGACACCCATTCATAATTGTCCAAGACAGATGTATGCCCATACATTGCGGTTCATATGTGCATATTACTGTGACCCGTGGACATAAATGAAAACAGGCTTCATTTATATAAAACCCATGTAAATGGCCCTGAAGTCATGAAAAAAAAAATCCACATCACCATATTAATTCACCAGTACTGAAGGTAGGTGACAAATGTCTTAGGACACTGCAGATTTTTAAAGAAAGAAAATATTTAAAAACTATTATAATTTAATAGAAAACACTTAAAATAAGTGGAATTGCTGACTTACAGTTAATAAATCTTGCTTTTACATACATGATGTGCATATCATGATGACAGTGAATGATTGATGGAATTTTATGACATTTAGAAGTGGGCTTTCAGTACAGAAGCAGTGGAAATGATAAATGATCACTGAACATAATGATTACATTGGTAACATTAGGTGACTGTGCATACATCATGTAAATGCAGTCATTTAACTGAGAATTCATTAAAATGAGAAGTTCTGCAGTAGTAAAGATATCGACATGAACGTGTGTTTACTGGGAGAGTTCTTAGTGACAGTGATGAATAAAAAATGGAGGTATTATTGATACATGACAGGAAAGGGGAAGACTGCATTCTGTCATAAAACTGATAGCTTTGTGACCTGCATGCACTGCAAGCAATATATCACAATTTTACTTGTATAGATTTCTGAACATAATTATGTGGTTTGTGTTAGCTGACATTTTTATGAAGGTGGAAGGCACACTTGACCAGTGTTTTGCAGCTTAAAACCTAATCACATCAAAACATTTTCACTATTTGACTGTGGCCCTTTTTTAACATGCACTAATGATGGAAACTAAGGGATCGAAGCAGAAAAAGGATAATTTTAGCCATGAGGAGAATTGCATCCTCGTGGCAGCCATTGGGATATAAGGGAAACTTCTGTTTGGTAAAGTGTGGCCCAAACAAACTGAGAGGATTAATCCCCAGAATCAAGTACTTCTCAACATTAATGCAGTGGGTGGCAGAAACTGAGCATTAGCACATTGTAAGAAGAGGGCAAATGATATGGTAAGATATGCTAGAAGCAAGGCCAGGTGGAATGCAATTTCTTGCACAACTACAGGGGGTTGTGGCTTCTGGCAATTATTCATTTAACACCAGATGAAGAATACCTTATATCTACCAGATGGTGGCACAGGAATATTAGAGGTTATATGGATATTACCAATATATACACATGAAGGTTGGTGTAAAAACAGTAACATATTTATAAAGAGAACTGAATGCTGACGAGGAGTTAACTCATTAAACACATGACAATTAATTACTAATAGGTGAACCTTGTACATCAGCATAGAATGGTAATGAAGGCAGTGTGCATGGGAAGTGTCCCACTCATCCCTTAATAAGTATACAGTACTCAATGTTATTTCATCATTAGTAATGTTTACAAATCATTTTTATACAGTCAGCATTAGAGATAACCAGTTCCACTATACCGATAAATTTGGATTACATCAACAGTAGAATAGGTGTTGGTGATGATGATTACGACATAGGTATATTTATGAGACAGTCTGAGGAAGGTGTCAGGCATTCCCTAAAACATGTTAGTAACTCTGCAGGAAGTGACTGTGCATCACAAAGTCAAGCATATGATAGTATTTCACTCAGCTTTGTACAGGAGGAACAACCATGCACCTCAACACCAGTATCTCCAAACCCAATGTCAGCATAACGGCAGATATTCAGAGGTAACAGTTTCCACAGACACACCTTTGCAAATGGAAATCCAGTACAGGAATTTGTTACAGCCACCTTGGGAAACATGAAAAGCATTGGATGACCAACAGGAAATGTGCTATAACATTAAGGCTCACAGCACTGCCATAGAGAGTCAGCTGGGAATGGTCAGAGTCCTCCAAGGTATGAGTGAAGATTTCTAGCACTACTTGGAAATGGCAGGAAGCAGGGATAATGCCTTGATCACACTGATGTGTAGTATGTTAGCAAACCAAGCATCAGTGGCCACCTCCATTTGTACACTAGGTAGGACTTACCAGATTCAAGCTGATGTCAGTCTTGCAAGGGAAACAGGAAGGGTACTGTTCAGACATATGAGGGTAGTTATCTTGATAATACCATTGATTCTCAGGAAAGTAATGTAAATAGTCAAGGGGAACAAGCACAACATATTTTATACAGGCCATATCAGCATTCATATACATCTAGCAGAACCTCTGATTCAAGGTCATTATCACGATCATGCGCCACTGTCAGATCAATGTCTGCAGAATAATCTGCATCACGTAGGTAGGCCACACCACCAGACCAACTCACCTTACAGTTATCATGGTAGCCCCTCTTCAAAATCATCATCACCTAGCCTTTCTTTATGAGATGTGTATAACTCATTTGATCTTGAACAACTGTCAATCATGTCTGAAAATTCCATAACTTTACACTTTCATCTTCAAAACACAGATTAAATTTTAACTTGAATAGGAATAAGATAACAAAAATAGAAATATTTTAGGGGGATGGAACCAACTTTGCAAATGTATGCATTTCATCTCTGTAAACCTACAACATAAAGCATCAAGGAAAAGTGTAAAAAATCATTGTTACAGGTCACAGTTACTTGCAACATAAAGGCATTAATACACAAACATTTTCAGAAGAAATATAATTAGAACATTACAGATTAGAATGAGAATCCTGCCATTTAAACTGACACTGCTGCCACTTCACCTTCCCCACTGCACAAATGATATTTTTTATGTCTCTGAAGTCACAAGTTATTGTGTATGACAACATAAAAATAATCTGATGTACAGTACCACAGCAAACAGAATTTGTAAAGCACTACAGCAGATTTTTTTCACCAAAACAGAAAAAAATGAGATTATTATTTTTATGATGCACTTCCAACATCAATGAACAGGAATCAGTCAGCACTCAACTATTAATTTAACTAACAATAATATAAGTCATTTTTCTAAAAGAAAAAATATTTTAAGATGAGGGAAAATATCAGATGAGCAATGACAGGAGTCCATGCACCACACAGCATATTCCAAAAGTATTACTGCACGCATCAGTTATACTCAATGCATTTTTACAAGAAATTAAAAACTAACCTAAATGTCATGGTCCATAGTTTTAAATTAGATGCCACCTCTTTACCTGTGTAGCTGTATGTGGCGTGAGGTCTCTTACTACTGCTGCTGCCAGTTGGTCATTATTAGTTGTAGTGGGAATGGAACTGGGAGCTGCAGTGACAGTATAGGTCACTTCCCAACCTAACTGGTGCATCATCATGTTATACAGAATGCAGCAGGCAGTACATATTCTGCACACAGTAGCTAGGTCATAATAAAGGCACCCCCAGACTCTTCCAGGCACCAGACTATCTATTTAGGAGGCTGAAGACCGTCTTTATGACAACATGGGTCTGGGACATGGGTGTGTTATACATCTCGTTTGCAGCTCCACTTGGATTTCTCACTGGTGTTATGAGCCATAGCTCCAGTGGATATCCAACATCACCTGGAAAACTGAGAGAAAAGGGTATGGGGGGGAGAGATAACAAAAAAAATATTTAGTATCAGCAATCCATTTTAACATGAATAACTACTTAAATATAATATATAAAAAACAATTATTTTTTCCACTCATCAACATAATGACAACTGGGCATCCTACTATGCAGGAAGATGTGGTAGAGTGAACTTTTTGCCAGACATGGGAATCATGTGTTCTTACCAGGATGCTTGGCAGACATTATGGTGATACACACCCATGCATCACACACTGACAGTTGATGGAATCATAGTCATTCCTATTGTGGTAAAGCTTACCCTAAGGATCAGAAGAGGCCCTAACTGCAACATGGGTACAATCTGTTGCACTAAGTACCTAATGGAAATGTGACATCCTGTAAAAGACATGCATAGTCTTGGCTAAGTCCTGAGATGACACCAGGAAATAGATGTACTGATCCACATATGCAAAGAGTACATACAAAAATTGCCTATAGAGAAAGAGAGAGAGAGAGAAGCCTATGAGATCCCCAAAATGCCTGCAGTCTGTCTCTGGAAGATCTCTGTAGCAATTATAGTGAGGACTTTATTTACCTTAGTATTCACAGGCATAGGAAATCCACGCATTCCTCAAGATTGCCTATGGGGGAAACACATACCAACCAAGACCCTTATAATGTCCCATTCTAGTCTAAAGCTATCAATAATTTCCTGATTTCCAAAGTTATAATGAGTTATCCTTTGTTTATATTTTCACCTTCTTGGTTGGTAAATGCCACTGGAAACAAGCTGTTTTGTTGCAGACAAGACAAGCAGCTCACACCTGGAAGTAAAAAAAACTAGCAGCAGGTGATAGCATTATCACGGATAACAACTCCTATAGATTTGTAAAAACTTCTCTTTATGTAACGTATCTGCGAACAGCACGAACAAGCAGGAAAAATTCACTATGAATCACAAATGGTGTAGAGAATACTTCATTAGTGCACACAGATGACATCATTCCTTATTTACATCTCATTATTAATACAGTTACCTAGGCTTATTATGCATCTGTGTAAATGACTTCTATGAATCACAGTTGAGCTGTATTTATTTGCGGACATCACAGATAACCTATACACATTTGCATAAATGACTATGAATAGCACCCTTATTCTTGTGTCTTTCGGTTTTTCCCGGATAGGGGTCGCCACAGCGGAACTCCGGTCCGCTAATGATTGGCAGTAGAGTTTTGTATGCTGGCTTGCCGGGCCTAACGCACAATCTTCAATGAAGGAACACCCATTCATGCATGTCGCCACACAGCAGACGCTCTAACTGAGAATCGAACGGGCAACGTCTAACTGTGAGGCACTAACTACAGCTGTGATGTTTTGAACAAGACATTGTTTTTCTGACATCATAGACTCAGACTTTGCAATAACTAGGAACTCAGTAGAGTAGCTAGGGTGGGGCGAGAAAGGCAACTGCCCTGGGCACAAAGTATTAGGGGATGCGATTGGCCATCCATAATCCTGATTGTTCTTTAGTGCAATACCAGCTTTTAAAAGCCATTTGCAATCAACTGGAGTTCAAGAGTAAAACAAAATTGTTTTTTTTTAACTAAACCCTGAGCACTTAGCACTCTGTACAGGGTATATAAACTGTAGCAATTGCTTGCTTCATTTGTACCAAGCAGTTTGCTACAGTTTAAAAGAAGAAAAGATTGGTTTTGTTTTTTTTTATTATTATTAAAACCTGAGTGTCATGGCGCTTTGCACAGACAGGCACAAACTGTGCTACAGTTTAAAAGAAGAAAAAAAAAAAAAATATATATATATATATATATATATATATATATATATATATATTTTTTTTTTTTTTTTTTTAAGTATATGAGCACTGTAGCACTCCATTCAGGGTGGATATAAACTGTAGTAACTGTCTGCTGCATTGTAGCAATCAGTTTTCTAAAGTTTAAAAGAGAAATGATTTTTTACTACAGTGTGTGGAAGGAGGGTGAGGGCCAGGCCACATAAAAGGGACCTGAATGGCTAGAGCAGGGGGGCTGTCATGCATCTGGCCACCTAGTTGACATCCCAGTAGAAAAAAAACAGATTTTTTTTCATGGTACTGGCACAGGATGCTGGAGTTGGGAGGGTGGCCTAATGATTAAGGTGTTTGCCTTACAAACACAAGGTGCAGGGTTTGAGTCTCACAAGGGATAATTAGCTAGGGTTAAAATGACTCATAAAAGCAGTTAGCTTAGTATGAACCTATGCTGGTTGAGCCAGTTACCCTTCTGCAGAAACTAATAGAATCAAACCCATATTTAAAATTATCTGGGACTCTGCTTTGATCCAAAACTCATCTTCCAGTACCATCTCCAAACTGTTAAAACAAAAGTAAATAAACTGTTTCACAGCTAGAAAAGTTTACCCTTCTTTTCCATAACAGAGAGAATGGCAATAGGTAAAGATGAATATCTAACCCAACATGAATACAGGTTTCCCAGCAGTAGCAGCATACTGGGTAATGTTTCAGTGATAGCAGCATCACATAATGGAATCATATTTTTCAACTGCTACACATTTTCAGTAATAATCTAATACATAAGTTACACTCTACTACATCCTGGACAAACTTCAACCCCAATCCCTGCTGCTACTATTGATAAAACCCCTGAAGATGTTTATGACAGTTTTAACCGATTCTTTACTGAGACAATTCAAGCCCTAGCTAGCCAACTACCTCCTAGCTTCCCTGGTCCTGAAAGTAGCACCCCTAGAAACCTACCTGCATTCAGCTTCCAACCAGTCACCACTTCACTTATCCGTACCTTGATTAAAAAATTAAAACTCACTACACTTTCTGCTGATCAACTCCCTGCCGAGTATCTACAAAAATCAGCTGATGCTATTGCTTTCCCCATCTCAATACTAATCAATTGAACCATAGTAGAAGCTAAAATTCCTACCATCTGGAAAATAGTCTATATAATCCCACTTCACAAAGGAGGCAGCTCTACTGAATTATCCAATTATAGGCCAGTAGCTATACTCTCTCCACTTGCAAAGATTATGGAAAAATGTATTCATAGACAACTTATGCACCACCTAATCCAGAATCACCTTATGGCATACACTCAGCATGGTTTCTGCCCTCATCACAGCACTACTTCAGCCCTCCTAGCCTTTACCAACACCATAAACCATAATTGCAACAATAATTATATATCCTCAGCCCTCTTCTTGGATCTTTCCAAGGTATTTGATATGGTTGATCACCAACTTTTAATCCACACCCTGCAAACATTCTGTCTACATACTAGAGCCCTTCAATGGTTTCAATCCTACCCGAATGGTCGACAGCGTGCTGTCCTCTGGTAGAACAAACTCTCTAACCTTCTACCTAACACCCTTGGAGTACCACAAGACTCTATACTAAGGCCCTTGCTGTTCTCCATCTTCATTAACAACCTTTATACTATCATCCCAAAAGTCAGCTGGATCCAATATGCTGATGATTCTACTCTGATTTGCTCGGCCACATCTCCAATAGAGTTGTGGTCAGCTACCCAGACCACCTTTAATACAATAGAAAACTGGCTTTCTGAATGTCGTCTGATTCTAAATCCCAAAAAAACTAAAATGCTGTTATTTTCACCAACATGTAGATCTACTGCTTTCACCTTTACCATAAATTCAAATGATGGCACAATAATCTTCCCTGACCACTCTACAAAACTATTAAGTGTCATCATGGATAATAATCTAAAATTCGACCTACATGTTAACCAAACTATCAAAACCATCAATAAAAAACTAGGGTCACTTTACAGAATAAAAGCCTTCCTAACCCCTCCAGCTAAAATTGCCATAGATCGCTCTCACCTTCTTTCAACCCTCCTGTATGCATCCCCTCAACTCTCGAATTTAAACAAGACTGTCCTTAACAAACTCTCAATTTGCTACAACCACATTGCCAGGTTTGCCACTGGTCTGCCATTTAGGACACATCATTGCATCAATCTAAATCAGCTTGGGTGGCTTGAACTACCCAGCCTAATCCAGTACAACCAACTGATTATGGCCTATAAAATCCTCTATAATCCTAAAAATACTCCTGCACTTAAAAATATTATCACCTACTATAACAGTCCTAGACAACTTCGATCCTCTAACAAACTACTAATTCAGACTAGCAAAATTAATAACACAGCCAGTGACTCTCTCTTTGCAAACTCTGTAAGTAGATTCTGGAACTTTCTTTCAGCTGATATTACCTTACTTTCCACCTTAGGTCAATTTAAAACTAGACTCAAACAACATTTGTCACTTAACTGGCTATGTCAATGTATCAAGCCTGGCTAACTCTCTCTAAAATGTGTAAAAATCTGTTAACCATCTTACTGTGTAATTTAATTTAATCCTAACTTACACTCGGGGTTAACTCTAACCTGTTGAACTGGTTTAACTTGCTTACTTATGTAATCTCTGTAAATAGTCTGTTTGTATTATGTAATGCTGGTATTATGTAATACTGTATCTGCTTACCCTTGGAGCTTTTCTCCCTGGGCCTCCACTGAAAATGAGCGAAAAACACAAAAAAACAAGTGAAACCAAAACAGGTTACTCAGCAGGCTATTAAATGTTATAATTTCAGTTTAATGAGTGTTTTTGAAGGGGTCAATGCCCCAACTTCATCAGACAAAATAAAACATTAACTTCACGTCCTTATATACTCATACGTTTATCAATTAATTATTCGGTTACCTTTCTTAATTAAGCTACTTTAACTATCTCTTCAGTGTTTAAAAACATAAACATAAAATGTAACATTAATTCATACATATATATGTATGAAGAAATACACACAACCTATACAAAATACTATTAAATACTACTATTAAAACCTAATGATTTTTTTCTAAAAGCCTTGCAATCACTTATTAATTTTTATAACTCTGAGATTAACAACTTGAAAACTGAGCTTGAAATACTAGAACATTCCATTAATGTGGAAAGTGAGTTTCCTAGATGCAAGTATGAATATGCTAGGATTTTTTCTAGTATCGAGGCCACCCTAACAAATAGCCTGCTGAGTAACCTATTTTGGTTTCACTTGTTTTTTTTGGGTTTTTCGCTGAGTTTATTTTGTTACCTCTGCTGAAAATGGACATGCATCCCGTCAGACTATCCCGGTCAACAAATGTAAAATAAAAATAAATAAAATAAAATAAAATAATTCCTCGACTGACTGTACCCCAACAAAGGACAACCAACTCTACTTCTTCCACTACCTCTTTGTTCTTTCCCCCAAACGTTATCACTATGACCTATAATTCTGCCTTCTCATTTCCACTCTCCCATCCCCCATCCTTAATTTGTTCATATTATAACTGATTTATAGATGTGTAGTATATTTAAGCAGCATGTTAAGTGTAACTATTGTTGCTCTGTCAAAGCTTTATAAATAGTTGAGAGCAAGATGGCTGCCGTCCTATAGAGAGTGCTGAAACCCAGTAGAGCACCTTACCCGAACATTTTACATAAAATATAAGGGAGATAAAATTCTCTATATCACCAAATACATGGTACAGGCATAGGAGCAACTTACAGTATGAACTGGAATAAGAAATAAATCTGGATCCTCACTAAAAAGACAGGATTTCTGCAGATAGCTGTAAGGGTCTCTGCCACATGTGAACTTTGTGCTGAATACTGCTAGGCCGAGGTAATCCTAAATTACAACACAGAAGAACTTCTACCAAATACAGTAAGTCTGATCAAACAAAATGCCTAATGATCAGGAATCTATGGAAAGCCAGACTACTAAATCAAAATTTACTACAATAAACTCACCTGAAAAGGATACAACATCTAAAAGAGCCAGAACTAGCAAAGCTGTGGAATCTAGTAAAAATGCAAACTCAAATAAAAACAAGTCAGAAAACTCCAACCTAGAAGACTTGAAAGTAGCTTTGCAACCCATTCAGGAAGCTATACAAAACCTATCAACTCAAATTAACGCAATTGGCTCATCTACAGATAAAATACTTACAAGACTGGACAAAATAGAATCTAAAATAATGGATCACCGACATTCAAATAGAAAGCATCCAAAAGGAGTAAAAT
Source organism: Protopterus annectens (assembly GCF_019279795.1). NCBI lineage: Eukaryota > Metazoa > Chordata > Ceratodontiformes > Protopteridae > Protopterus > Protopterus annectens. The sequence goes on from NC_056726.1 coordinate 1,551,265,015, forward strand.
ATCAACAAAAATGATATTCAGGAAATACAAGCAAAAATCCTGGATCTCAAAGCCAGATCTAGATGGAACAACTTAATTATAAGGGGCATCCCTGAAAATGTAGATCAAAATAAGCTGCTGAACACACTGTCAGAAATCTTTGCCCTATTCCTAGGAAATGATTTAGAAGCTAACCAAATCACTATTGAGAGAGCACATAGGGCTCTTAGACCATCACCAGTTGTAACTAGACCAAGAATTGTATATGCCAAGATCCTTAGCTTTCTTCATGTTAACAAAATATTACTTGCTGCCAAAACAAAAAAATCTGTGGTTTGGAATGGCATGAGCATTACCATTGCTCATGATCTACCATATCAAATTAAACTAGAGAGACAAAAGCTTGCCCTTTACTTTTCTTTCCTCATAACAAAACAAATCAGATTCCAAATGAAGTTCCCCAACACACTTACCTTTACAATGCAAGACCACAGATACTCATGCAACAACAAGGAAGAAGCAGCAACGACATTTCTTAAAGTATTTAAAACAAACCCAGGAAAAAACGTGTTTTAAAACCCAGTAAACGCTAGTTATGCTCTCACTGCCACAAGTAAAAAGAAAAGAAGATCCTTCCACATAATCTAGATTACCTGCTTTGTATAACGCGCTTCTGCTAAGCTTCTTTTTCCTCTGATGATTTCTGACCGAGGGGCCCTGCTTTTTGCATCCGAAATCAAGTGCTGGTTCCTCGGTATGATCTTCACATAATCGTCGGTCTAAAATAGAAGCTCCAGCTCCCAACAGGCTAGGTTGTCAACACTAACCTTGTGTGAAGGCTGAATTCCCAAGGTGCAATGCTTCCTTAAAGCTACAGAGCCCAACTCTACACAGTCCTGCACAGAAGGAGAATAAAAATGAAATTGAAGAGTAAAAACAACTTAAGCAACCAGAGGATACAGCAAAACTTCGTAGAGGAAGCAGGCTCACACTAATATGGACCAAATACTGGATATCTCACTATACAAAGGTACTTTAAAAACTACATGCTGACTGTAAAATAGGATAGGATGCTGAAGAAATCTAAGGGCTTAATACATTTAACGTTGTACTGTTTAAAGGGCAAACAGTGGAAATGCATAATATAGGTGGATCTTATGTCTGGTTGCATATTAGTCTCTGTTTATTCAGCTTAAAAAACAGAGGCTTTTTTTTTTTTCTTTTTTTTTTTACATAGACATTAAGAGAGCAACATGTGGATTATGGTCACAACCAGATGGACACTCAGTTTTATCTATAGTACAAGCCATAAAAAAGAAGGGGAAGGAAAAGAAAAAAAGAAAAAAAAGTTATTTGTGCAGTTTTGATGAAAATATCTTGTTTCAAAATACTTTAGCATTGTTCAAACCCTGTATGAATACAGAGTCCAAGAAAGGAGTTCTAGATAAATTAAGGGCTCATCAAAATACAGGATATAATGTTTTCTACATGAATGTAAATATATAGTTAACTTAGCAAATTTCTCACTTTACTTTCAATGTGCGCTCTGCATGATGTTTCAAGCTACGGTACTAGAGATAGAATAAGTTTCTATGCTCTGCTGGTATTGGTTTAATGAACTGGGATACTGGATGAATAGGGATACCCAATGGTTAAACCCTAAAAAGAATTTCTATAGTCTCTATCTAACAATTGTGCTTCTAATAAGAACTGGTATCCCAATCTCGTCCAGGGGGACAGAGGTAGTGGTTAGGCACTGGGATAAAGCTGGAAGAGTTTCTCATCTATATCTAATAATGTTTGTATGTGTTCAGGGTCCTGCAGTGATACGGTTATTTAACAGTACAGTACATAGCTTCCGATTTGGTATTCAAGCTCTAAAGAAAAGATGTTGAAGTTAGCCTCATGGAATGTTAAAGGTTTACAAACAGATAATAAGAAAAAACTTTTCATGCATCTTGTCTATAAATTCAATCTAGACTTTATAATGATACAAGAAACACACCTACTAAAGGAGCAGTGGGTTCACATGGCAAATAAAAAATGGATCAAATCCATTATAGCAGCTGGTAATAACACCAATAAAGCAGGAGTTGCCATCATTATTAAAAATTCATTCCAATACAATATTTTAAGACAAGATTCAGACCCAGAAGGCAGATGGTGTTATTTTATAACCAAAATTGACAAAGTAGACAAACCAATCTTGATAGTAAATGTATATGCCCCTTGCTCTTCTCAACAAAAATTTATTATGGGCATCTATAACTTAATAAACTCCTTCCCAGAACACTACTACATACTAGGGGGGACTGGAACTCTATTCAAGACCCAAATATAGATAGAACAAACAAAAAAACTAAATTCAACTCACAGACCACTACTGCCCTTTTCGAAATCAAAAATGATTTTAGACTTAGCGACCCACACCTCATTACCGTCCCTCACACAAATAGTAAAGGTTTTACCTTCTTTTCACAGTGTCATAAAACTTGGTCCAGACTTGATTTCTTCTTAGTCTCGGACACCCTATTACAATTTAAACTTTCACTAGACACAGAACTCAGATCTCTATCGGATCACTCGAAAATCACCCTTACAATAGATTGGGCACATTGCAACTCACGACATAACAATAATAGACTCTGGCACTTGAACCCTAACTTATTAGAAAAACAAGATATTAGATAAGAAATTGACTTATTACTGGACCAATGCATTTTAGCTATTGTAGATAACACCTTTCCATTCGATATAACTTGGGCTACCACCAAGGTATTAATTAGAGGGATGTTAATCAATAAATACGCTTTTTATAAGAAAAATATTTTCACCAAAGAAAAAAGTATTAAGGATGAAATATCTAAACTTGAGCTTAGGCTGCAGCAGTCTTATTCCGTGGAGGTAGAGAACTCCATTAATCAACTTCAAGCTAAGTTACTAGCACTACAAGCAGAAAACCTATCATTTCAAGAAATAAAAAACCTAGCCAATTACTCACAGTGGGCCCAACTCCCCCCTAGATTCTTGGCAAGACTGTTGAATCAACATAAACCTAATCCACATATCTCGGAACTTATTTTTCAGCAAAACAGTTACTCTAACTCACAAGATATAGTTAAGGTCTTCAAGAGCATATATGAAGATGTGTACAACCCTACCCCCAAAACATTCAATGAACAGGAACTACTTTTATTTATTAATGAACTAAACTTCCCCAGGCTAGAGGTACAACAACAAACTTCTCTATCAGCTGAACTTACACAAGTGGACATCAAAACTATAATTAATAACCTCAAAAATAATAAGGCGCTGGGTCCTGATGGTTTCTCAGCTGAGTTCTACAAATGCTTTAGTTCTAAGATGTCGATCATACTACATCACCTATATAATCACATAATACAAGAGGGTATCTCTGACCCACACCTAAATGCATCCAGAACCATATTAATACCTAAACCAAACAAGGACATGACCAACCCTAATAATTACAGGCCCATTTCTATTATTAATTTGGATATGAGAATTATGGCAGCAATTTTGGCTAATAGAACTAAGACTATAATTACAAAAATTATTTCTTCAGAACAATCCGGGTTTATCAATCAGAGACAAACAGTTGATCAAACTCTAACTCTTGAAGCAATGATATCTTTATCCCTAAAGAAACAAACACCTATCTACACCTTAGCTATAGATGCTTCTAAAGCATTTGATAGAATCAATAAGTCATTTCTGACCTTGATTCTGCAAAAATTTAACTTTCCTACACAGTTTATTCACTATATAAACACTTTACACAACAGAGCATATACCACTCTACAAATTAATAAACTTAGCTCCAAAAAAATAAATATTAACAATGGGATTAGACAAGGATGCCCCCTATCACCTTTCCTATTCAACCTATATATTGAGCCCTTATTCTTACTAATAAAACAAAGAACATTTCATAATATACCCCTCCTTTTTAACACTGAAATTTCTCTATCAGCATACGCAGACGACTTAAATATATATTATTCTCTTCCCAACACAGATCTTTACAAATTCAATAATTCAATAGAATTATTTTCAAAGTTCGTGAACTATAAGGTAAACTTGGATAAGACAACAATATTCCTGATTAATAACTATGCTCAATTCCCAACTGCAGGTACTATACCTAATATTAAAGTCAGTGACCACATACAATACCTAGGAATAGCATTCTATACCGATGCACATAATTACTATCAGGATAATGTGATTAAAACATGGAACACCATACAAAAATACTTGGTAAGATGGACACAATTGAAACTCCCCCTTCTCTCTAGAGTAGCCATCATTAAAATGAATATCCTCCCCAGAATACTTTTTATATTTAACGCAACCAATACACTGATCCACAATAAAGTCTTCAATAACATCCAATCAACCCTCTCAAAATTCATCTGGCATCCAAGACCCAGCAGGATAAGTTATCAAAAACTTATATATCCAAAGGACAAAGGTGGGGTGGGCTTGCCTGACTTTAAACTGTATTACAAAATTACCAAAGGTAGTAGACTAATTAATATTGCAAATTACAGGGAACAAATCAATATGTGGTGCCCAACCTGGTTGAAATTATATCATAACTATGTTAAAACATTACAATTTAATCCCAAGGCCCTCCCATTTCTAAAGGGAATATCCAGAAGAAGATACAAAATACAAAACAACATATGAGAACAAATTAAAATAACACAAAATCTCTTCCAGTCGCTAAATCTATTAACTGCTTTTTATACTTTCCAACCAGTACACCTTAACCCCAATATTCAACTAAATGAAAAAATGATTGACCTGAATTCATACCCACTACTGAAAGAAAAGACAGTTTTAGACATTTATCTACTTAGGCAGGAATCTATAACTAATATTAGAAACAAACTTAATCTCCCGTTTAAATATACAATTATGATAAGACAACTGAAAGAAGTATGTTACAGATTTTGGAAGGATACTGACATCCCAGATCAACATATAGATACATGTAGAACACTTTGGGATATGATGACACGGAAAAAAAATTATCTCAAATACCTATAAATTCATTATCTCACTTAGACACACGAAAGAAGCTATCCACTCCAATTACTGGACAAAACAAGACCCTACAATTACCTCCAATATAATTGCACAGGCAACTGAGAAATTTTCCAAAGACATTTTCCTTCAGAAGTTCAGATATACTCAACTTATGATCCTAAACAATGCATATTTTACTCCCACAATATTAAATAAAATGTACAAAGAACTCCCACCTTTTTGCCAATTCTGCCCCTCAAAAGAAGCTGATATTATTCATATATTTTGGAGTTGTAAATGTACATACACACTTTGGTGTGCCTTAAGAGTCAAATTAGAGAAAATGGGCTATGAAAAATCAACCTTATCCTGGAAATTTGCCCTCTTACACGTACCTCCTATAGGAATGAAGAATAATCACACGCACATTCTAGTTACAACATCTATGCTAATAAAATACTGCATCACATTAAATTGGAAAGACAGGTCCAAAATAACATGGGATGGATTCAAGCAAACAGCTAGTAAACAACTCCTGGCTCATAAATATTTATGGTATTCCATGAGGAAAAAAAGGACCCAGAAGGACACTTGGAAAATGATATATGAACTCATTCTGACATGATTGTAACGCATATTTCTGTATGCTGCATAGCTTGATATATATGAGAACTGTATATAGGTTATCTAATGTATATAGGTTTTATGTTTGTAGGTCTGTATATTGTATATACTTCAAAAACTCAAATCGGTTTATAACTTTTTCTAAGGTGGATAACGGGTTGCGACTACGCCAGAGTCTTCTCAGATGTATTCGTTTTTAGTACAGTGGAATCGTGGAAAATTAAGAGTGTGGTTTGAGGTTGAAGGATATCGGCTATGTGGTGTTTTCGTTTGGATTTTGGTTGGAGCTTCACCCTTGGCACTATTTGGTTGAGTTTGTATATTGTATGTTATTGTTTTATTCTCTGTTATATCATTTTCTTGTCTTCATTTGGTTTTGATATAACCCTAATAAAAAGGAATTGGAGAGAAAAAAAAAACAAAGCTTTATAAATAGTTACATTATAACTCTTGCTTGTTGCTGCTGTTGTATAACATGTTTTGGAACTGGGATCATTGGCACTCTCACTTTATTTAGCTGACCTCCTGGGACTGAAGCTTGAAATGATTCCTTCTAGATTTTCATAGATGCACATGTAAGTAGTCTAAACCACTCGACCATCCCCAAGAAGGTGAGCTGGAAGCAGCCTCTCACTGCCATCCAACCATGACAGCTCCTACAGGGGCATGCAAACTATTACTCAAATTCAGGTAGCTAGTGGTGAAGTTTGGGTTTTATACTTGTATGCCACAGAGCCGACCGCCGTTTGTGTTTATTGAGTGATTGTTACAAGTGATTGTTACAAGTGATTGTTACAAGTGATTGTTACAAGGGTACAACTAAAGGCTGTGCACCTGGCATTCTCCATCTCACGGGAGGAAAAGCAGCAGGTTATTGTTACAAGGGTACAACTAAAGGCTGTGCACCTGACATTCTCCATCTCACAGAAGAAAAAGCAGCAGGTTATTGTTACAAGGGTACAACTAAAGGCTGTGCACCTGGCATTCTCCATCTCACAGAAGAAAAAGCAGCAGGTTGATTGTTATGCCACCTTCTTTTTTCCAGTATAGGATCAAACTAACTGTGCTACGTACAACGTCACACTCCAAAGAAGCTAACAGACATTGTCCTCATGTGCCTATCGCTTCCATACCAGGTAACCCACCCAATCAACATAGAATAAGCGAATAATGACCTTTAAGTACAAGGTAAGGTCAATGTAATACCATTTATTTCAATTTGAATTAAGCTTTACATAATATTTGCAGTCAAAATGACTGTGATTAACAAAATGTGCATTGGTAGAAATACTATGTTCTTGAAAAATCTGTTGTTTGCAATTGTTAGTTCTGATTCACTGCAATCCAATAAACATCCATCACAGCTTGTGTAAATTGATGATGTATGTTATTATTTGATTGGGTACACATAAATATGCTTGCTACAGACAGTTTAGTTCTCTACTCCTTTACTGTTTTGCTTTAATCACTGGCTTAGGGGTGGAATAGTGGCACAGTGGATAGTGTTGGCACCTCATAGCAAGAGGTTCCCTGGTTTGATTCTTGTCCGGTGTGCCCACTATGCAGATTCTCCCTGTGTTTGTGTGGGTTTCCTACCAAATTTCAAAGACATGCAGTAGTTGGATTGGATACTTTAAAGTAGTCATAGGTTTGAGCGTGTGGTGTGGAACAACTAAACCTTGGCTGTAGATGATCGTCACTGTTGAAGTGATACCCCAACTCCATGTGAGAAAAAGGGGCAATGGCTATCTAACCAAACTCTATTGCCCATCTTTTTATTCATTTGTTTTTCAAAGATTTTATCAGCACTTTTCAACAAAATACTATTTATTGTATGTATATCTTGAAGAAGTAAGAGCATTGCTTACCAGATCCACAACTTTAAATCTAGGCAATGTCACTTCTTCTTCTTCTTCTTTTGGCTGCTCCCGTTAGGGCTCACCACACCAGATCAACTCTTTCAATTTCTTCCTGTCCTCTGCATCTTGCTCTGTCACACCAACCACCTGCATGTTCTCTCTCAACACATCCATAAACCTTATCTTAGGCCTTCCTCTTTTCCTGTTACCTGGCAGCTTCATCCTTAGCATCTTTTTCCCAATATACTCTACATCCCTCCTCAGCACATGTCCAAACCATCGTAATCTTGCCTCTCTGGCTTTGTCTCCAAACCTTCCAACCTGGGCTGACCCTCTAGTATACTTATTACTAATCCTGTCCATCCTCATCACACCCAGTGCAAATCTTAACATCTTCAACTCTGCCACGTTAAGCCCTGACTCCTGCCTTTTTGTCAATGCAACTGTCTCCAACCCATATAACATAGCTGGTCTCACTACCCTCTTGTAGACCTTCCCTTACACTCTTACTGGTACTCGTCTGTCACAAATCGCTCCTGACACTCTTCTCCACCCACTCCATCCTGTCTGTACTCTCTTCTTCACCTCTTTTCCACACTCACCATTACTCTGAACTGTTGATCCCATGTACTTAAACTCATTCACCTTCGCCACCTCTACTCCCTGCATCTTCACCATTCCTCTATCCTCCCTCTCATTCACACACATATATTCTGTCTTAGTCCTGCTGACCTTCATTCCTCTTTGCTCTAGAGCATATGTCCACCTCTCCAGGGTCTCCTCCACCTGTTCCTTTCTCTCACTACAGATTACAGTGTCATCTGCAAGCATCATAGTCCACGGGGACTCCTGCCTGATCTCGTCTGCCAACCTGTCCATCACCATTGCATATAAGAAAGGGCTCAGAGCTGATCCTTGATGTAATCCCACCTCCACCTTAAACACATCCATCACTTCCACTGCAGACCTCACCGTTGTCACACTACCTTCGTACATATCCTGTACCACTCTTACATACTTCTCTGACACTCCCAACTTCCTCATACAATACCACAACTCCTCTCTAGGCAACCTGTCATATGCTTTCTCTAAATCCACAAAGACACAATGCAACTCCTTCTGACCTTCTCAGTACTTCTCCAGCAACACTCTCAGAGCAAACATCACATCTGTAGTGCTCTTTTTTGGCACAAAACCATACTGCTGATCACTAATCATCACCTTCCTTCTTAACCTAGCTTCCACTACTCTTTCCCATAACTTCATGCTGTGACTGATCAGTTTAATCCCTCTGTAGTTACTATAGCTCTGCACATCACCCTTATTCTTAAAAATCGGTACCAAAACACTTTTTCTCCATTCCTCAGGCATCCTCTCACTTTCCAAGATTTCATTAAACAATCTAGTTAAAAACTCCACTGTCATTTCACCTAAACAGCTCCATGCTTCCACAGGTATGTCATCTTGACCAACAGCATTTCCTTTCTTCATCCTCTTCATAGCTATCCTTACTTCCTCCTTGCTAATCCACTGCATTTCATGATTCACTATCCGCACATCATCCAACCTTCTCTCCCTTTCATTCTCTTCAATGTCACTTGAAATGATTAATTAATTCTAAACTGACTGATAAAACTGGAATGATGGAACAGTGTAAATAAATTTAATCAACAATCTTTGGTTTCATTTGTAATGTAAAAATAAAATATTTCATGCATGCTTGTTTTCTGCCTTATTATAGGTGAGCTAATATCTTTAATGTTAGAGGAAGCTCAGGGCATTGTATACAGAACTTGTACATTTTCCGAGTGTATTCACACTGAAGAACTCAATGAAAATCTGATATCATGCAGGGACAGACAAATGAAATACAAACACTAAAATGTCAATAAAAGCAAGATCTTAATCACTTGCAATGTAAAACTGGTTTATAATAAACCAGCCTCTCACAGATCTGATAAAAGCCCAGGAAACTGAAGAATACTATCGGACAATCACTTGTCAACGTGTGTGTAGGATGTCAAACTACTGTTTTATTTTGTCACTTTGTATAGGAGCAGTTTGTGGTTTCCTGTCTTCTTTTTTTCACAATGACACATTGAACACCAGATAACATGCAGTACTGTTGCCAACAATGTGTACAGAACCAGCTGTCTTTCCCTCCATATTTGTTATTTAAACTATTGGGTAGAAGAATTGAAATGTGGGCAAAGGGCTTAAAAAGGCTTTCTCAAATGCAAAAAGCAAACAAAGAAAATATTCAGTAGATTCTATGCATAGTACAGTCTGCTTAAGCAACATAAGAAGGCATGTTGTCATATTAATTATTATTATTAATAATATTATCATCTAGCCCACATTATTAAATGCTATGATGGACTGACAGCCTTGTTCAACACATGAAAGCCTAACAACATTTGCCCTCAATAACATGATCTTGGTTGTGAGATATATTTTCCAGTAATGCGGGCTATTGTTAAGGAGTCTCATCTGCCAGATGGTGCAGTGGTTAAGGAGTTAATCGTATAGCTACAAAACCTGTAGTTCATTACTCACCTCTGTTCATTATTTGTTTGGAGTCTTCACTGTTTCCCTGACTACGTCTGGGTGTTTTTCTCTGGTTTCCTTTTAAAATTGTGTTGATTACTTTAAACTGTCCATAGATACATTGCATCTACCTTTGCCTTCTTGCCCTGAGCTATGGATGAAAGGCGTCAGAGACTTACTTTTTCTCTACATATTTCCATCGACAGTCTTGTTTGCCATTTTCTTCCACCTCCTAGCAGATGTGTGGCTCAGCAGGTACAGCATTTACCTCCAGTACTGAAAGATCAGAAGGTTATAGGTTTTATTCCCATGTCAGGTGACTAGATTCATTTTTCTGTTACTAACATGGTACTGAATCATTAGGAGGTACTGCACAACTGAGTTTGATGTCCTTCAGATGATGCATTAAAATGAGATCCAGTCTGCCTGGGATGGTGATAGCTCAAGTGGATTTAAAAGAAAAAGGCAGGTATCTTAGTGATGCTAACTTAGCTAACAAAGGGAAAATAAAACAAACAAATTCACACACACACACACACACACACACACACACACACACACACACACACACACACACACACACACACACACACATACACGTGTGTGTACACAACACCCACCCTCCACTACAGACACACAGAAGACACAGGCCCATTAAAAAGCACTGACTATATGGACATGTACTACTATACATGTTTTTTGCTCAAGCTGATTAGCATTTCAAACAAAAATACATAACCATTAGGATGAGAGAAAGAAAAGTATATGGTGTATGATTAAGCTACAACACTCAAAAATGGAATGCTACCATCCCAACTAATCAAAATGTTACAAATCCAACTAATCAAAGCAAAACTCCAAGATGACATAGAATATCAAAGTACAACATCAAAAAGAAATGTACTTGTGACACCAGGGAAATACTGCCAGTCTAGCAATCTGGAAGTTTGTAAATAATCATGTGTCATTTGTGAATATTGATATGATTCATATGCTTGTCTTACAAATGTAAGAGTACTCTAAGAGCTTAAATATATCTAAACAAACCAACCACAATTAAAAGGTTTAAATATATATAATAATAAATAATACTCAAACAAGACAGTAACTACAAAGTTCAGAATCACTGGATATATTTTAAAACAACATTGCAGGACAGTCTCAAATAAATACAGAAAACATTTAAACTAATCTTTACTATATTCCTATCTAAAATATATTATGCCCTAAATAACTTACTTACAGAGCAAGGCAAATGCAGATGAGAAGTGCTGAATAGATGTTTCTAGATCCAAGACAAGATACAAAATGCACAGACTTTGAGAGAGTTCTTAAATTAATAATCAACATTACTGCTGGGTTAGTTCAGATGACATTACTCTTTGTCACCTGCCTTCAGTTCCCAGACTAACAGAAACTTAAAATTTAACATTTCTCTATGAACAATACATATATCTCAGATGTTTGCTCAAACTGGAAGTTGTAAAACAATTACACACTTTTATATGTTAGACCTAGTAATTACCTCTCTCCAAGACAATAGAAAGAAACTTCTAGCTCTAGACATCCTGAACCCTTACTTCTTTAACTAACTTTTATAGCATATCTTAAAACACTTTTAATTTCAACTTATTGTCTTGATGTTTTGCATGTTAACTCTGTATGTTCCAGCTTCTACTATTAAAACATTTGCACAGCTATATAGTTTATATACATTTCTGTTCTTTTCCAGTAGGATACACTGTGGGTACATTCTTGAAGCTCAGTACATAACATACAGTTCTGCACCAGTAGGTTAAATATCACAAACATATAGTGCTCTTACATTTGTAAGACAAGCATATGAATCATATTAATATTTACAAATGATATATGATTATTTACAAAATTCTAGATTGCTGGACTGGCAGTATTTCCCTGGTGTGACAGTACTCAAAAGCTCTGTGTACATTATTAACATCATATTTTGTGAAGCGTTTCTTAAGCTCATTCACCACATAGTGGTGGTTATCATTGGTGGTTATAGATGCAAAGTCCCAGACAGATGCATTTTCCTTTAATCAGCTACTTGTATTCCATCTGAGGTTTCTCGCTGCTGTGCTTCACTGCCTGGGGAGACACTCAGATGAGCCTCTGAGGTATCAATAAAAGTCTCACCCACCAAGCCTCTCACAGTTTTGAATGTCTACTAGCCCCTCAGCTATACCCTGTGCCTTCTAGTCCTCTCATCGCTGCTGATCACAGTACTATACCTACTATCATGGATGGACAGTTTCCCATAGTTTCTCCAGCAGGCGTGGTCAACATGAGAATCCTGAGGCAGTGTAGCAATTGCCCTATGTACACTAACAACCCCTTACTTCTATGTCACACAAATTCAGTATGGAGAGATGCAGCTGTATTAAGAATCTAGAATCTATGCTCTCTCTCTCTCTCATATATCAGCATATCAGATATTAAGAACATTGTCAGCTCACACAATTCACCTCCTGCACCAACCACATGCACAACACTTAAACCCTTGCACACAGAGCAACTTCCGATCTCACCTTAATGCCTATGCTGCACATTCATAAGTCAAATGGTACACAATTCACTTGCTCTAAGGACATTAACCTAGCCTACAACATCAACTGAACTTGCTGGAGAGACAGATGTGTCTCACAGAGGTTACCCCTCCTCTGGAACAAGCTTCCAATTTAAGTTAAACAGAGCCCCTCATTGACCCTATTTAAGTGTAATTAGGATGATTGGATGGGAAACCACAAATGTACCCCAGAGGTTTCACCCATGTTAATCTTGGATAGGGGCAGTCAGTGCTGATTTAGATTGCTGTGTAAATCATTAACCATATCTCTAGGCCCCACATGGGACACAAGTTAAAGGACCATTACCCTAGTAACCTCCTATGATCCTATGATCCTATGAAGATGTCCAGGTTGATAAAGAATTGCGAAAACACATTACAAGTGCACAGATGAGGTTTAAAATTTGCAGTTATTTCCAGTAATCATGGGATTGGGTCTTAGATTTGCAGGAATGAGCTGGATAGACCAGAGGATAGTCCACAAACTGCTCACTTGGGCTCTACTGTAAGCTACATATTTTGCACATGGTCTGTATAATCAGACACAAGCAGTATGTGTGGTGCCACTTTTCCCAGCATATGATACCCTCTGAATATCCAATACCCCACATCACCTCAGATAAGTGGTAGGGCTGTGTGAACATCTTTCCATTTATTGGATGGTTAAAAATGCAAATTTGCTGTTTTTTAGTAAATATGAAGCACAATCCATTACTTCAGCAGGAACTACTGACCCACGAAAAACTCTGCTCAGCAAAACTGACATGTTGGCTGTACTGAAAGGACCACATCAGTGTAAATCATACAAGATGTTTTAACTTACAACTGAACCATGCAGCACATTTTTAATAAATGGTGCAAAATGGCTGTTAGTGAAAAAATAATTTTGTAATAATGGCCTTTCATAAAGAACATTTCAATACTATGAATAGTTTACCTAGATTTCTCTAATGTTCTTTCATTCTGTAGCTGTTAAAAGGACTGCTTAGACTTTCCTTCAATTTGTATACTACTGATGGTTGTTAAATGGGTAAGGCCAGTTAGGCACATAGGTCTGTTTTTCAGGATGTTTTGAGTTCTTTACAAGTTATTTTTCTTATTTTGTAGAACACACACACACACACACACACACACACACACACACACACACACACACACACACACACACACACACACACATGCATGAAAGGAAAAAAAAAA
>NC_056726.1:1551283865-1551298865 GCF_019279795.1 Protopterus annectens
ATATATGGAATGCTGAAATTTAACCAAAAAAACACAAACTTTGACAAAAAGAACTACTATCTCTCACCTCAAGATACTCAACCCAGAAACCCTAAAATATTTTGGAATACTGTCAACAAAATTCTCCACCCAGGAAGTCCTTCAACTCCCAACCCCTGCCCCAATAACACACCCCTTGAAACTGCTTCAATTTTCAATTCATACTTCATAGATACCATCAGTAAACTTATGCAAACAGTCCACCCAACCAGCCCCACACCCCCTACCACCCCCGACTACAAAACAGTCCTTTCTCACTAAAACCCATTCAACCAGCTGCATCAAACTTAAGCCAGGATCCCCTTCAGCTGACAACCTGCCACGCCTCTTTCTAAAAGCTGCTGTTGACTCTATAGCATAGCCTGTCTCCATCCTCATAAATTGCTCAATTAGTGAATCCACTTTTCCTGTCCTCTTGAAAAAGTTCTACACTATACCAATCCACAAAGGTGGAAATTCTCTCTACTCTCTAATTATTGACCTATTGCCATACTCTCTCCCTTTCCAAATTCTTGAGCACTGTGTTTATAAACAAATCTCAGCTTATCTTACTCATGAAAATCTAATTACCCATACTCAACATGGTCACCACCCCCACCACAGCACCACTACTGTACATATTTCCTTTACTAACTCCATCTCCCTAGCTAGACACAATAATAACCTAGTGTCCTGCATCTTTTTACATGTCGCCAAAGCCTTTGGCACTGTCTCTCACCCCGTCCACCTCTCCAAACTCTCTCAACTCAACCTCTCCTCAGCAACTATCTCCTGGTTCAATAACTACCTCACAGACAGACTGCAATCTGTAAAATGGCACTGTGCTCATTCTCCTTTTCTCCCCATCAAAATGGCTGCCCCTCAAGGCTCTATTTTAGGTCCCCTCATTTTTAACATTTTTACTAACCAACTTCACACATCCTGTCCTCTGTCGTCCCTCATACAATACACAGATGACTCCACCATCATTTCTATCACTGATGGTCCCAAAGACCTATGAACCCTGACACAAACATCTTTCAATTTCACTGAAACATGGCTTACTAACAAGCAACTCATACTAAACCCTAAAAAGACAAAACTTCTTCTCTTCCTCCCAAAATCCCTTTCCCATCCTAAATCCTCATTCACCATCTCTTCCCTCAACAACACTACAATCATAGCTGAATCCCACACTAAACTGCTTGGAGTAATAGTGGACAATCAACTAAAATTTGACCTTCATGTACTTAACTGCATCAAGAAACCCCACCAAAAGCTTGGCTTATTCTATAGAAACAAAAGATTCCTCACATCCAACTCCAGGATCTCACTAGCCTAAGCTTACCTTCTCCCCAACCTCTTTTACAGCTCTCAAATTTTAACAAACTTACAGTCCTCACTACTTTCCAAACTTGAAACCACCTACAACAAAGTTGCTAGATTTGCAGCCACTCTGCCCTCAAGATCAGACCCCTATCACGATCTCCAGACACTCAGCTAGCTAGAGTTTCCTAACTAACTCTTATTTACCCAACTTCTCATTATCCATACTATTTTGGAATAAGCCCTCCTCTAGTACTAGCATTTCCTCACTTGTCTCACTCTATAATCCCCCTCAATCCCTCAGATGTTTTGACCAATGTCTCCTACAAATTCACAAACCTAAAAAATATATTGCACAGAATCTCTATAGCTGCTTCCCTACTCTTGTATGAAACAAGCTCCCCATGACCCTTAGAAACATTTCCTACATCCACGAATTCAAGAAAAGTCTCAAAAGGTACCTTAACAGCACATGGATTTGCCTCTATAATCATCCCACATGAACCTACCCTTTGCTCTATCACTATACTCTCTATTCCTCCCTTCCCTACTACCATAACTCACTTAACAACTGCTCTGTATTGTACAATTACCCTCTGAAGATAACCTAATGAATTATGTAAATTCGTTAAAATGTTTTATTGTATATTTCTTTGCTATGTAGTTTTTCTTCAATGTTATAATACCTCATGCAATATTGTACTGTGGAGCTTAATCTACATTTACATAACTGTTTTATTGTAAAATTTTCACTGTATTCATCTTCAGTTTTGTAAAGTTTCTTAGTTACTTGTACTGTGGAGCTTTTCTCACTGGGGCATCCACTGAAAAACTGCTTTTGCTCAGATGGACTATCCTGGTTAACAAATGGCAAATAAATAAATAAATAAAAGTGATTGACTTTATACAGAATATAAAGGGTGTCTGGTAAGTTAAATAATACAGCAGTTTGAATTCTCACCGCCTCAGCAGCCCAAGAAAAGTCTTATGTTTCTAGGCTATTTTTTAATTTAACTATTTAAAAGCCATTTGCAGTTGACTTAACTTAGAGTTGGGTACTCAGAGTTATGGAGATTTTGTGGCCTTATTATAAGCTAAAGAAAAGAATGACAAATGTATAACTGCAGTAATTTAACACAGTGAGGGGAGGTATGGCATAAGAGACCACTGACATATTGAAAATAAGCCTAGTGGTCAAAAACAGGTTTGTACTCTTGTGAATTGCTCACAGATTAACCTAGTGACCATACTTGTGAAAATGCACAGTGAGAGAACAATGAGATGAAACTGAAGTTTACAGACCCAGTAAGAAGAAAAAGAAATGAAGTTATAAGTTACAAAAAGATGTTAATTAAAACAGAGGTGTACCAAGGAAGGATTCAGTGATGCAATGACAAGGAGGGTCTGAAATACTGACTAGTATGAATGAGAATGGACTGTTTGAAAACTGAGTAAGATGGAGTTGGGGGTGGTGAAGACTGAGCTATGTCCAACATAAAGGAAATCAGCCCATACAACATCAGGATTAAATCAGTGACCATGTACCAGCAGAATAAGGTGCAAAGTGATGACCTGTAAGCTACCCCACCATATGGGAAGAATATGAACCCCACCTATGTTTACCATAATATTATGAGAGGGCAAGGGATGAGGATGTTGATGTTGAATTGTTAAGAACTGATTTTCCAGAAGTTCTCTTTGAGTTTAGGATGGATCTGAAATCCAGGGGATATTCTAACCATGAGTTAGAGGAATATCTAAGCCCCAGTAATTTTGATAGGAGAGGTAGAGTTAAACTCTATTTTTCCAGTAGATCTGACGTTTCTACTGTCACTTCTGGGTGAATTACATCACAAAATGTGGGGTTGCTCTTTCTTATTCTTCTGGCATCAATATGATTTGTGATGTATTTAGGAAAAACTTGGTCTATTTTAACAGCTGATGACAGAATTAAGGATATAGCGATACTTACCCAAGGTTTTGTTTCAGGAATAAGAAATCCCTGAAGCAAATGCTATGCTCAAAGAATTATGTACGTAAATCAGCTGAGTGTCAACTTACTCATCATCTGGGCACTTTTGTTTATCTACTTATCTTTGCAGATCCTGCAGTGTCTGCTCATATATTGATAGAAATAGGTCATTGTTCACCCCAGCACAGGAATGGACTTCATCTTCAGTTTTTATGCTGACTGTTGTAGCTGCAATTTGGATTATTTGGCTAGGTGTAGAGCTTACCAGTCATTCTATATAGCCAAGGTGAATCACTCCCTTAGAGTTTGGATTCAAGAGCACATCTATGAAATTATGAACTTACTAAACATAAGTGTTTGTGTTCCAATGCATTCTTTTGTTCATATGGTGATACATTTACTATCAAATGATACGAGAATGGGTGATCTAAGAAATAAAACTGAGCTCTCTGAATTGTGACGGATAATAATGTTACAAGCTGCTAAACGGCATGTGCTTAATGAAACCACCCCTTTAAAACTTCACCTTAAGTCTCATATTTCATTTAAATGAAGTTATCAGTTACTTCGCATGTGTTCTGTGTATTTAAATGCATTTTAACTTATTTGTCTTTATAATGATCTGAAGAAGCACCCATAGTGGCATGAAAGCACTCGTCTAACCATTAAACGTCTTTCTGGCTCATTGGTTTACATGATTAACATTACATTGGCTAAGAAAAACTCTGCAGTAAGGAGGGACACTATGGGCAGAGATGGAAAAATGGAAGGGAGCTGCTTGTTATGCTGAGATGTGAAGAAATAAGAAAAAACATACCTTTGAAACGGTCCTTGTGGGCACAAAAATGGAAATTGTAAGACGTTAGTCTTTCACGCTTCTTTTCAGTTTTGGAATCACCTAGTAAGGAGAGGAGCTATCAGCAAGCCCAATATTCATCTAGGGTAATTTCAAACATTCAGCAATTAACATGTGTATGCACCTATGGTAATGAATCAAAGATTATTCCGGAGGGAGTTTGGAGGTTACAATTACTTAGAGAGAGAGATATGCAATCCTAGATAAGAAGATACGAGGTCACTTACTTAAAGGGCTTCCGAGGGTCATGCAACTTGAAAATGGTAGTAAACAGGGCAAGGGTTGAGATCTGAAGAAGACTGAGCAACTACTGATTTGCCAAAAGACAAAGAACCCATGAAAGATGTCTGACTTCCCTAAAACAAAAGCTGTTGACATATGATGACAGATAACCTAGATGTAGTTTGTTTTTAATAAAAAATGCATGCTGTTTATATTATTAATAAACTGACAATAAGTGTAAAAGATGGGTTTCCAGCTACAAGAAGGTGGAAGCAGAAGGAAAGGGGGGATTCACTGTACCTAAGCATCTCTAAAAGGTTAATAACTGAATTGGCTGTGCAAATAAACTGTGTGCTCTCTCAGCAGATGCAGTTTATACTGGTATATATATATAAATACTAAAAATGTGGCACAGTACAAGTTGGATTTCTGGTGAAGGAAGCTGTATAGTGAAACAAAGGAAGTCACAATGCTGCACACTGACATTTGACAAACCTAAAACAGCAACAATAAGTCTAGATGCCCCTGCCTCAGGAAACTATAGAAAAATGTGCAATTTGTTGCTGTTGGAGTTTTTTCAGAAGCTAAAAAAAGAAAAGGCCATGTACAGAGTTGGGCAGAATAAGGAAGAAAGGAGGTGGTGGGACCTGATAGGACAATGAAGGATAATGTGAAATGATGGTGGGACCTGATAGGACAATGAAGGATAATGTGAAATGATGGTGGGACCTGATAGGACAATGAAGGATAATGTGAAATGATGGGAAGATGGAGCATTAAGAAGTCCATAAGAGAAAGGTAGCATGAGAAGCAGAGGAGATCAGAATGTTTCAAAAAGGTAGCAGTGTTAGCTCAGGCTGGTGACATGTAGTACTGTGAATAAAATGGCATGTGGTCCTAGGCCAGTGGTACAAAAGTAGCCATGTTGATTATGTAGGCATGGACAGAAGCTGAAGAGAAAGTGGTGGAGGACAGGCCATATCAAGAGCGGTCTTAGTCTGTGTTGGTATTTTGCTGTGTGATTTACTATACAGTTATGCAAATGGTGGGGACAGTTTATACAGTGTGTTGTGGGTGGCTTTAATGCATTAGGAATCTAGAAGAGAGTCTGGGTGACTTTAATACATTAGGAATCTAGAAGAGAGTCACACTTTTCCTGAATTTGGAGGTGCAGCCAAGGTATGCAGTGTTCTGTTTTAATGTGGTGCATGAAAGTCTTTTAAAGTGATAATGTGGCTGCTTTTATGTGCATGAAAAAAAACAAAACACTCCACAAGGTAGAAAATGATGGAATCGACTCTCCTCAACCTAGAACACTGGAGAAAGTCACCAGCCAAATCGCAGAGGCCAGAATTGGTATGTTTAAATGCAATATGTGCTGTTATTGTAGGTACATCTACACGGGGTCTGTTTTTACCATAGGAAACCTCAGACACAAAGTACAAGGTAGATATAATTGTTTGAGTCCACAAGTTGTTTATTTAGCTAAGTGTACTCATTGCCCTATTTTCTATGTCAGAAAAACCAACAGAAAATCACAGGAGTGTATATATGAACACCTGTACGCTATTAAGAAGGGCACATTGGATAATGCCTTAGTGAAACACATCATGGAGAACCACCTTCATTCCTTTTTATTCACAGCTATTGATCAAATTCAGTTGGATGGTAGGGATGGGACTGATTCCCTTATCCTTGAAGTTAGGGAATTGATTTGGCAACTGAGACTGGATGCTTGTCACCACCCGGGTATCAATGGCAAATTATCCATCACATGCATGTTGAGATGAGCAGCCTAAATAGATAATAGTATAGTTTTTTTCCTATGGAGTTTTTCCTATTGAGTTTTGTACTGAGTTTTTTACACTAAGTGTTCTTTGGTTATATATTGTAAACTGGTGTCACCGGGTGCGTTTGCACTTTGGTAATATTAATTTTACCCTTATTAATATTTCCCTCATTAATTTCATCCTTATATATTGATATATTTTACAATTTATGTTAGCTTTTTAGGTTCATGAAAATGGGGATAGCGTAGAGTAGGATTTTATTGGATATGAGTAACTTTGGATCTGGTGAATTCATGGAAGGATAATCTGGCTATATATAATTGAATATGAAAGTGATCTTAATAGACATATATGTAAGCATTTTGTATTATTGCTTCAGTAATTTGTCAGCTTTTTGAATAATAGTAATTGCAATGATTTTTAGTAAACTTTTTAGTCACAGTTTCTTACATTTATTGTATAAATTATTGTAAATTCATTGTAAATTCATAGTGCATTTGTGGTAGGTTTAGAATTGTCAGTTAGGCTATTTCATCAATTATTTATTTATTATTTCATAAGGTTTTTAACAAGTAATTAATGCTAATTGTTAAATGTTTATTGTATTTAAAGGAAAAGTCATGGTGACGTTTCCGTTTTTCTGAAGAAGTTGGTATATTTATGCTGACGAAAAGCTTGTAGTAGCTTAAAGCATTAAACATTCAATTTTATTTTTCATCACATTCTTGGCTGGTGACTTTTTCCAGTGTTCTAGTTTGAGGAGAGTCGATTCCATCATTTTCTACCTTGTGGAGTGCTTTTTTGTGCATAATAGCACTTTTGCATCCAAGGGACAGGATTACTGCATTTTGTGTCTTCTTGCACTAAATTCCTTTATTATTCGTTTTGTGGTATAAGAAATTGCACTATCTGCAACATAAGCTGCATACCACCTCACTTTTGACGAGGTGATGGACACGTTGCTCTTGACATGCTCTTTTTGTACCTTTCACTTCTAGCTCACTGCAGATAGCAGATAGATTGTCCTTCTATTTAGTCTAGATGGCAGATATGCTACAAATGGTGCCATGAGGTCTTTTACATCCACCTGAGGTACTGCAAACTCAAGCAGATAGGGCATTGATTTAACATGTCATGTGAAGGATGACACACTCAGGAGTGCAGCACCTCCCTCCCCATGCTGCACTGCAATGTCAGCAATTCTTCTACCTGGTGTGGGAATAGAACCCACTTCCTTCTGCACCAAAGGTGAATGTGCTGTCTGCTGTGCCACTGACACTGCTGACTTTTTTATAGACTTTGTGGCTAAGTCACTATACCACTTATTCCCTACTTCCCCTTGCACTCTGTTAGTTTTTCCATACTCCATTTCTTCCTATACTCACCATACCTGTCATGGTCACAGCTATAATCAGGGCCTCATTATTGTGTTCAACTTCTCTTTATCATCTTCTTTAACCACTCACAGGTCATTCTTCTGCCTTAATCATTTAAATGCACCCCTCTTTAGGCACTCTACCTCTCATCTGTACTCTCTAAATCACAATGATTTTGCTTAAACTAATGATAACCTTAGCACACATTCTATCTATACTCTTACTCTGAATATATCTTTCAGACACCATCATCATCTGTACTCCACACAGCATTAATTACAGTATCTTCCTACCACATACAACTTGCTATTCCCACACTTTACAAGAATTACTCCAAATAACTTACACACCTAATAAGAACACAATGTCTACTGCAAATCCTGCTGCTGTAAAATGCCACCAGCCATTTAACTAGGAATAAAGACATTCTGCCAAAAATATACTTTCTTTTCTTCAAAATTATTCTGTCTGAAGACATTCATCTTAAACCTCGGCCCTTCAACCCTTATACTCCAGGCTATTCTACAGCCAATGTTAGACCAGACCTAAAACTCATCTGTCTAAATATCTGCAGTCTAAATAATAAATGGCTTCTCTGGAAGCATGCATAAAAAGATAGCAGCCATGCACATAGTTGCTACTTGGGCTAAGGATGATTTACGCCCATCTCCCAACATTTGGTGCAATTATGCAATTTTATCTGACCCCAGACCTGGCCTCAGAACAGGACAGGGCTCCATACTCCTAATCAAAATGAGTGCCGCAATTAATATTATCGAGTTCTCAAAAGCAGGTACTACAGATAACAGTAGTCCTAATTGGGTGTTATTTTACATTACTTTAAGTGGTAATACTTACCTCTTTACTGGAGCAGTATACATTACTCCTCACCCTCCGTCTCCACTCTAATCCCAAATTAGTATGTTTCCTAAAGGGATCTCTAAAAACTCCATTATCTTTGGTGACTTTAATATCAGTGCTAGAGGTACTGATTCCTTCTAATTCAACAGAATGTTGAACTTGCTTAGTTGTTAAGTGTACTTCAGTCAGACATTTCAGGCTCATAGCTGTCTGGCATTTACATTACTCTATATAGTTAAATCAACGTATACACACGTCACATTCCATGAATAATAATCTGTTCAGTTAACAACTCCAGTTCTTACAGAGTTCCTTTACAGTATATCAAAAGCAAACACCAAAACAGACTAAGCTTGTCTAAAACTAAAATACTAAAGTAAATGAGTGAGTTTAAATAAATTAAAGAAACATCAAATAAAACCAGTATTAAGGCACTCATATTACAGAGCACTCATATTTTTATATTATGGTATTTTTCATGGTGGTATTACTTTATACAAACCTCTGATTTTAGAAGTTTTGTGCATATGTTTTAAAGCACCTGTGCAAGCTGAGTTTGAATTTATATAACTAGTCCAACGTTCCCATTTTTTAGAGCCCAGGCTACTCACTGCCAACTAATTTCTAGTTCATTTCATAGTTGTGAAAGTGTTCATCATATCTTTCACTTGTATTACACTGGGCTTTTCTTTCTCCTTCCATAATCTAGTTCTAGCTTTTTTATCTTCTATCATAACCAATGACATTGAGGCTTTAGCTCTTTTTGGTACTAATAACCCTATCTAATTAAACAAGAACAACTCCCTCATTAGCCTATTCTTAAAAGCTGCCAGTTCAGAATAGTCCCAAAAATGTATATTCCCTGGTACCAATTATTCCATGGTTACATCTCCAACAAATCTCATCCATCCCAGGATAGATTTTTTTAGAACCGGTGGCGGCACTTCCATCAAAGGATACCAAACATTTTTGACTTAGTGGCACATCTAGTGGTATTACAATTCTTTTTCCAGTCTAAGTTATGAGACCAGCCTTGCATTCTGTCTTGCCAATAATTTGATGTTGCTTTGATTAACTAATTCCAAAATGGCTTTGTAAGCCCTGCTGAGTAATCTCACTTTCTGCATCAGTGTGGATCTTACTTCAACTAATAGTTCAACCAGAACAGGCAAGTAATCTTGATTAGTGTGATTTTTTTACAAGATATTTTAAATTACAGGTCAACTCAAATTAACCCAAGTAATCATTTTCATGTTAGATTAAATTCCCATTTAACAGAGTTTCAGTCTCTTACTTACTTTACTTATTTATTTGACATTTGTTGACCATAATAGGCCCGGAGTGAAAAGCTTAACATAACAAAAATTAGCATCAATTATAAAGCAGGTATAAACAATTCAAAGTACAAATAGATTATGTGACAGCTATTACAAATTCAAGTAAGAAGAGATAAAAAAAAATTATACAGATACTTACAAAAGCAGTCATGGAGACTTTAGTGCAATGAGCTGGAAGTTTACAAATAAACTGGTAGTAACACATACTAGACTGTTGTCCATGAACAACAGAGCAGTTTGAAGGCAGTTTGCCTTTTGTTTACAGGAAGTATAGAATTTTATTATAAGATCATACATCTCTACCTCTTATAGCAAAAAATATGGACAATGCCTAAAATGATGGTGGACAAATAGGGACAGATTTTAAATATTGCTCTTACAAACTTAGAAATTTGATATAATAATAGATTTTGCATTAGCGTGAATTTTCTGAAGGATGTGGAGTCTTAAACTCAAATATTTGTCATTATTTAGTGACTTCAATCCTCAGCTATATGCCAGAAAGGTACAGATTTTAGGAGGAACACACCAAAAATATGAGGCAAAAATCTAGACATTCTGGGAAAATCTGTACAGTTGAGAGGTATGTAATAAGATCCAAGCTGTAAAAAGAAAGCAGGTGGTAGGTAACAAGTGCTAGGTAGTGTAGGAGGATAGATAGAAGTGAGAGTGTATCATCTGATAAGATGAAGTCATTTTAATAAAGAAAGGTTAGTGGAAGGATTAGGTGGAGATAAATGTTGTATGGAAATGAGGAGGGGGGTGGGCTTCAGATAGGATGATTACAGTGACAGATCCAAGCAATGGAAAGGTGGGTTTTCAGAACTTTCTTAAATTCATGGAATGGGGTGATATTTCTGAGGGTCAAGGAAGCTTGTTCCAATACAGATCAGGGGAAATAGCTGTAAAGATTCTGGTTAATATTTTTTGGGGGGTTTATGTATCTGTAAGAAACATTGGTCTGAGCTTCGGAGGAGTCAAGAGGGGTACAAAGGGGACTAGTGTGGATATGTTAGGGCAGGATGAGGGCTTATTTAGGATTGAGTGGATTATGAGAAATTGAGTAAGCAAGAGGTAGTAAGGAAACTCTAGCCAGTTGAGTGTCCTGACAGCATGATAGTGATGGGTTTTAGGAGGAAGATTGGCAATAAATCATGCAACTTTATTGTAGGTGGTTTCTAGTTTGGAATGTAGTGAGGACTGTAGGTCTGTTAGGATCTGTGAGCTGCAGAAGAGGTTAGGGAGAATGAATGCTTGAGCAAGTGAGATTCTGGAGTCAGGTGTGAGGAACCTTTTGTTTCTGTACAGAAGACCAAGCTTTGGGTGGGTTTTCTTTTTAGTGTAGTACATGAAGGTTAAATTCAAACTGGTCATCTATGATTGCTCCAAGGAGCTTAGTACGAGTTTCTGGTTTGATAATTGTGTTATTGAGGGAAGAGATGGTGAATGAGGATTTGAGATGAAAGAGGGATTTGGGGAGGAAGAGTAGAAATTTAGTCTTTTTAGGGTCAAGTATGAGTTGGTTGTTAGCAAGCCATGACACTGTGAGGGTGAAAGACTCTTGTGTCAGGGATAGTAGGTTAGAGGGGTTGTCACTGATGCAGATGACAGTAGAGTCATCAGCATACTTTATAAGGAATGACTGTGGGCAGGATGCATAAAGTTGGTAACTGAAAATGTTAAAGGGAAGGGGGCCTAGAATTGAGTATTGTGGTACTCCCATTTTGATAGGGAGAAAGGGGAGAGCTGAAAGCCATTTGACAGATCGTTGTCTGTCAGTGAGGTAGCTGTTAAACCGAGAGATAGTTGCTGAAGAGAAGTTAAGTTGAGAAAGTTTGGAGAGTAGGATGGGGATGAGAGACAGTGTGAAAGGCTTTGGAAAGGTCTAGAAAGAGACAGGATGCAAGTTTGTTATTGTCTCTGACCTGGGAAATGGAGTTTGTAAAGGAGAATAGAGCAGTAGTGGTGCTATGGTTGGGGTGGAATCCATGCTGGGTTGGGGTGATCCGGTTTACTTGAGTAAGACAAGTCATGATTTGTTTATGAGCACAGTGTTCTAGAATTTTGGAGATGGGACAGAGTATGGCAATAGGTCAATAATTCAAAAGCTCTATGGAGTTTTCACCTTTGTGGATAGGAATGGTGCAGATTTTTTTCCAGAGAGTAGGAACTGTGGATTCACTAATTGAGCAATTATGAGGATGGAAACAGGAAAAGCGATGTAGTTAGCAGCTATCTTGAGAAAGAAAGATGGCAGGTTATCCACAGATGGGAAATATGGTTTAAGCTTAAGAAGGAGATATTTAATGTAGCTATTAGCAATATAATTTAGTGAGAAATGATTTTGTTGCAGTGGGAGTATGACTGAAGGCAAGACATTTATAGGTGTGGAGGTTTAGTTGAGTTTGCTGATGGTCTCTGTGAAGTAGGAATTGAAACCAGATCCAGTTTCCTGAGGTGTGTTATTAAGGCAAGGGCTGGGAATAGAGGGATTACCTGGGTGGAGAATTTGGTTCATAGCTTTCCAAAATGTTCTGGAATTTCTGGGTTCTGTGGATAGAGGTGTGATAAAATTTCTTTTTATCAGTGTTTATGTGATTTTTGACCAGACTGCAAAGTTCTTTGTATTTTTGGAAGTATGAGAGAGAATTAGTTTTACACCAGAGTTTCCAGGCAGACACTCTCTTGCGGATAAGTGATCAAGTACAGTTAGTGAGCCAAGGAAAGCATCAAGATTTGACTCTTATAGTTTTGGGAGGAGCAAGAAAGTTTAGAGTGTTGAAAAAGATGGAGTTAAATTGCAGAACAGCCTTATCTAGAGGTAACATTGAGAGTAATGACCAGTCAATAGAGGAGAGATTATTGTTAAATGTAACAGGGTTGAACTAGTCTATGGCATTCCTTGAATTTGTGTGGTCTGGAAAGGAGGGGGGAGAATCTTAGCACCTATATAGGGGAATTTTCATTGATGAAATCAGGTAGGGATTCAGGCTAGTGATAGAGCTTTTATTTTCCCATTGATAGTACAGTTCTTAGTATCTAGGGGGTTTGTTTTTCTCTCTCTAATTGCTTGTAAGTCTACATTTAGTGTATTGTTGCCTATTGTCCACCTATTATCCTATCTTATTTCATCATATCTTCAAGTAGCTCAGGCTGAAGATCAAGCTGTCCAGCACATTAGTGGTCTACTTCCAAGACTGGTATACTAATTCCTCTATTGTCACTTGGCAGGGTTAAAGTTGCCCAACAAATTCTTTCTGTATTACTTTGCCAAAAAAAAAAACGTTAATTGCTCTCCTTAATCTTTTCCACAATATCTCCTTTAACTGATAGAAATAACATTGATCAGAAGGTTAAAAACATTTTAATTGCTTGTACATTACCATCGTCATCCATATTTCTGCACTTCTATTTCTTTGTATACACTACTACCTTTGTAATGGTCTTTTCATACATCTCCTTCTCCTCCAGATGTACATCCTGTCTGCCTCAAACTCCCAAATATTTCAAACTTTGATGTTCATAGGTTCATAAGTTCATAGGTGTTTACTAGGCTAATGACCACAAGGGCCTTTTTAAGCCTAGCCATGCATCCCCGATCTCTGACAAGTTCTGAAACCCTTGATAAGTGTAAGCAGGGGTTTAGGAGGTGAACCGTTTACAGGTTACCTGTGTCCATTAGAGACATAGCTGCCAAACCAGAGATGAATTTCTGGTTTCCCATCCAATTGTTGATGTTGCAGTTAAATTGGGTTAGGAAGAAACTCTGCTTCACATGGATGGGGAGCCTGTTCCAGAGATGGGGTAATCACTGGGATACATATCTGTCTCTCCAGCAGGTCCTATTTATATCACAGTTAAGGTTTAACTCTTTAGAATGGGTAATTCTGGTGCTGTTTGTTTTCCAAATATGCAGGAGGTCCATCAGAGTGAGGTCTGAGAATGCCCTGTATGTCAGGCATAGATGTCCCCTCAAAAGACCGCAGGAGACAGAATACAGGGATAGAGCCTTGAGGCAGTCTGCATGGGACATTTTACTTAAGCTCTGTATTCTTCTAGTGAGGAACATCTGTCGATGTTCCGATTGCTGGATATGCCTGTTAGGTACATACCAAAGGGGGCATTGTACTCAGTGATAGGTCAGATGAATGCTGAATACAGTGGAACAGTGACTTCCTTGAACTTAGAAGTCATACTTTTGTTTGTAAGTTGCGCAACATAGAATAATTTCCTCACTACAGCAGACACATGATGGTCAAAGGCTAGATTACTATCTGTGTCCTAAAGCCCCTAAGTACTGGGTTCTAAGGGGTGTGTTATCAATATGATAGTTACCCGGGGTGGATGACTTCCTGAAGGATACTATTATGCATTTCTTGATATACAGTTTAGTCCAAGGCAATGATACCAGTTGTTTCCACAGAAAAAGAGTAGTTTCATACCATACCACAAAAAGGCACACCATTTGTTACTATATACTTTTTTGCATTAGACTCATTTGTTTTATACCCTCTCAGCCCTCTACATGTACAGAGTTTATTAAATTACCACCCAGCATCCTTTTCTGGGCCTGCCAAGTATAAAAAATGTCATCTGCAAAAAGTATATCTTTTCTTGTAAAACACCTCATAAATAACCCATAATTATTGAATTTCTGATAGTCTATGTCAGGGACTTGACATATACTGCAAGCAATAGAGATGAAAGCAGGTACCTCTGCCTTGTATCCCTGGAAAGTTCTATTGAATCAGCCAACCCCCTGCACATTTTAAAGTAGTTGAATATCTTTCATACACACACACACACACACACACACACACACACACACATATATATATATATAGAGAGAGAGAGAGTGAATATTACCTTAGTCCAATCTAGAGGCAAACCAAAGGGCCTTCTATAACTGTACTTTGATCCAAATTTTCAATATTTGTTAAGATGCTAGCAATTTGCTGGCCCATAATTGTCATGAATGTCTTATAACCATGATTCAAAATGGAAATGGGTCTATAGGTTTCAGATTCTGCTGAACCTTTTCCTTCTTTCAGGATAACCGCTTTTCTTTTTTCAGGGGGGGTGGGGTCTCCTCTATTCAATATATTATTAAATAGCTTAACCTCAATACTTATTTTTTCTTGACCCTTTTCCAGATTTCAGGTGGACTTTTATCCAATATCTGACTTCTTATTGATTCCATATTTCTTGTGAGATTAAGCTCTAAGCAATGCCTAGCTGCCCT
>NC_056726.1:1551303865-1551308865 GCF_019279795.1 Protopterus annectens
AATGGTGTCAAATTAAATGTACAAAAATGTAGCTTAGTTCATTTTGGGAAACTAAAGAGTTTCACTTGCCATATAGGAGATGCACCCCTACAATCATACACTGTTAGGGATCTGGGTACTCTTGTTGATAATTCCTTATCATTTGACCATCTTATCTCCACAGTAGTTGAGAAAACCTTTTTAGTCCATTTAATTTCCAAGAAAACAAAATGATGCAACAAAGACACTAAATCAGAAACACAGGTCTGCAGACACTCTGACTTGAATCTCAAAAACTAGGTTTATAAATCATGTATTACTCTTCTCAACTGCCACAAATATGAAAGAAATCCAAGACCGTTATAGATAGATCAGTGCTTTCATTTTATTAGTACAAAACTTCATCAGATAAAAGTTTAAAATTTACAAGACTGTTTAAATAATCCTAGTATTGTCACATGTATAATAGCCTAGGCAATCCTGGCAAATGACAGTATATACTACATCAGATGTTTGACAATTAAATGCTCCATGAATTTTAAAAGAAAAAAAATTAATATGAAACTATTTGCACACCAGCATGAGTTTATAAGTTGAGCATCTCCTTCAGTTACTCATTCTGTCTAATCTGTTATTTTTAAGACTAAAGCTTTCATCTATATTCTTCAAGTTATAACCTTTTTGGTAGCTTTTTAAGTTGGAAATTGCTGAACTTGGCTGTTTTAACATTACCTAATTACTGCCTTTTAACTGTTTCTATGGAGATGTGTTTCAATTGGTTAATTGGTTAGGAAGGTACAGGGTGAATACGTAATATTGCAAACTTTTTGCTTTCTTTGTCTGAAGAAGTCTGGCTATGTAGCCAGATGAAAAGTGCTTTACATTACTGTTTGGTTTTTATTGGTTTCACATTAAAGAGTTTCTTGATTTTGGCCCTAAAGTGTTTGGTGCCTCTGTTTCCAGCAGTGTCTTTTATCTAGTTTGTCAGTTCATTGTTTTTGAGAGTTGAGTTTGAATGTATGGTCGTATGCCTATCTTCTGATGAAGTCTCTTAATTATCTGTGACGAAAACACTTATCTGTACATTTTATTTGTGGTTTTGTGCAAAAAAACAATTTTTGAAGTGTGAACCTCTTGCTCCTGGCACCTTTTGGATGTATTAGTTTGTATTTTCGTTGTTTGGTTATTAGTTTGCTGGTTTGCTGTCACAATCAATACTGAATGTTGTAATAAAGGAATTTTTGAAATTTTGAATTTTTGAAATTATTATCATTTTTGTTGACTATGCTTTCTAGTTTCATACACTATGGCTGCAGGAGGACTAGCTGGCTCTAAAGCATTATTCCTTTTTTTACTTTTTTTATTTATTTTTTATTTAACATTTGTTGACCGGGAAAGTCTGACTAGGTTCCACAGATCCTGTTTTCAGCAGAGGCCCGGGGAGAAATGCTCCAGAAGCATGTCTTTATTCCTTGATATGGATACTACTGAATTGCAACAATCTGTTGGGAATCTCACTTAACTTGTGTAACAGTTGTCTCAGCATTAAGATGAGATTTCTTCAATAAATGCATCTTCCAGACATGGAGGGGGGTGTGACACTGGGAGTAGGTTTACATTGAGAGAATTCATGAATTATACTTCCAACAGGGTATGAGCACTTGTAATGATTTGAACACTAACTTAAGTGGTGGTGACATATCACCTGCTAATAATAATAATTTTCCAGCATTACAAGAATAGCTCCATGGAGTATTCCATTTATTGGACACACAGCAACAAAACAATTCTAATATTGTACAATGTCTAAGTGAGTTCGACAGTAAACTGCTTAAGATAAAAAAAAATACAATTAGAAAATACTTTTCTTGCAGAAGGCATAAAGCCTAAAAGAGTACCAAAAGGCTTCCACATTTCGTGGTATCCAAAAGGCTTTGTTAATTGTTCTCCACTTCATAACAAACCTAAGGTAATTTTTGATCGCCACAACTGGAAATACATGGAGTTGCTCATTAAGTTCAATGTGAAACTCATTGACAAATTTATGGCTATCAGTTAACTAGATAACATCATAACCCGCGATTTATCCCTCAAGCAGCACAAGTATGAATACAGAATAATGTTTTCTAGTATTGATCAGCACATCCATACAATAAAAAGTAGAAAAATTGCAAAACTCATAAAGGACAAAAGGGATTACCTTAACCGAAAAGCTTACCTACCTCCCCAAGCTTCACAAGCCTGAGGTAATAAATTCATTCATAATCAGATGTCACAACTTGGTCAACCTGTGGCTTTTGATCTGTTTATCACAGGGGATAAAACAATGACTGCACAAGATGGTACTATTATGGACAACACCTTCAACAACAACCCCACTGACTCTTTAAAATATCCGCCGCTTCGGTGGTCCAAAAGAATAAGAGTGAAGCAATACAATAGTCAACAGGAATCCTGTGCTTTCATCCAACCTCCCTAGGGAGGCCACTTAGGGTGGGGGAATTGCAGATGCACGAACCCCAACTGGAATTTATTTATTTATTTAACATTTGTTTACTGGGAAAGTCTGACTTGGAACAAAGTCAATTTTCAGTGAAGGCCCAGGGAGAAACACTCCAGACACATGTCTTTATAACTTGACAGGAAACCCACATGAACCCAGGGAGGACATGCTGAATCCACACAGAAGGTGCCCCAGCTGAGAATCGAACTGGAGAACCTCTTGCTGTGAGGCGACAATGCTACTGCTGCATCACTGCGCCGTCCAGTTAATACAAGGTACTGTTCTAAACCAAATTGAACTGGACAAATGTAAAATTATCATGAGCACTAAAGGTGATTTTAAAATTTCTAACTTTTTATCTTGTTCCATTAATAGTGACTGTAGTGAACTGTTTGTACAACAGTTAACATTTATCCCAAATAAGTATAACAATTTAGCCTATGTTCTCATGGGTTTGAAACAATGTCACAAAATTGAGCTTTAGAATTATGTTTGATAATTCATCTGAAATTCTCTATGCACTTAGCGTGTCTAGTATATATACTCCACCTATTTATCTTTATTTACTTCTTTCTGAGAAAATATGTGAACTTGATTTGAGGAATGTTTTAAGTAGGAAATGGGGTATCCATGACAATTTAAGCCAGAGAGGAAAATAATTGCTTAATGAGCTAAAAGAAAATTATTTGAGAATAATGAAGCCTGACAAGGGGGGGGGGTTGTAATAATTGTAATAATGGAGAAAGATGATTACAATAAGACAATGTTGGATGTTCTGAATGATGATAGTTATTTGGAAGTTTCTCTTAATGAGCTGAATATGGCTTATAAAAAGATTAAAAATAAATTAAATGAAATGTTTATACAGTGACAATTAGATCTAGAAGAATATACTTTTTGAATGTAGCCTCTTCTATTATTCCTGTGATCTTTTGAGTTCCAAGGATAAATAAGAATATTCAATTTCCCTTCCCCATGAGACCCATTGTCGATGCCAGAGATACAATCAGACACCCCTGTGCTAAATTGTTAGATGAAAAGTTAAAGGCATTAGTGGTACAAGACAATCAGATTTGTAAAGGCTTATGGGACTTTCTCGCTAAGATGAAGAAACTGGTGTATAACAACAATTATATTTTTTTAATAACTGATGTGAAAGATTTTTATGCATCCATTCCAAATGGCATTGGGATGGAATGGTTCACTGGATTACTGTCTGACAAAAGAGTACCACAGGATAAAATTGACAATTATGAAACACTGCTCAAGATTGCGTTGAAAAGCAATTTTTTTATGTTTGATAGTAAATATTACTTGCAACGCACAGGGGTAGCAATGGGGTCTACATGTGGCAGACTCTTTACCTACATAATAATGATCCAATTGGAGAAAAAAACATCTATTTTGTTCAGAATTCATTAAATCTTGTAAATTATATACTCAGTTTTTGGATGACATATTGATTGTCTGGGATGATACTACTGAAAAAAATACTGAATTCATTAAATTTATTAATCAGAGTACTAGTTATTGAGATTCACTTATGAATGTAGCTATTTTGGTATTGCATATTTACATATCTGTTTTTTAAGGACATCACTGATAGGAGATTAAGTTCATAAATATACAGAAAACCAAGGTATTCTAATGCCTATTTAAACTATACTAGTTCACATCCAACAACACAGAAATGGGCAGTAGTAAAGGGACAGTTTGTCAGAGCTGCCCATATGACATCCACTTTTGATGACTTTATGGATGAATGTGTGAAAATGAAAAATATGTCTTTAGCTGGAGAATATCCTATTAAATTCATTGATAATTTAATGTGCGAAGTCATCAAAAAATTTTTGTTCCAATACTATGACACAGAAAGGAAGGAATTGCATGCATTCACAACAAAAGATGATGAACAGAACACAGACACTATCATAGAAAATGGTGGAAATTTAATACAAGATGATCCTGATAACACTAATTTATTTTATTTTATTTACTTATTTATTTAACATTTATTTACTGGGAAAGTCCGACTTGGAACAAAGCCAATTTTCAGCAGAGGCTTGGGGAGAAATACTCCAGACGCATGTCTAATGCAGGCATAGTCAATAAAAACAATAATAGTTTCAAGAATTCCTTTATTACAATGTTCACTGTTCATAGTGACCTTATCAAAGATATCATTGAAAAAAAAATGGTTACTTTTGTGTAAGGATTGGGATTTCTTTTCAAAGATAGGTGTAAGACTACACATCGTCCATAAAAAAGATTATAACTTGAAGAATATAGTTGAAAGCTTTAATCTTAAAAATAACAGGTTAAACAATGCTGTAATTAAACCAAAAGGTGCTTCAACAAAGTATTAGTTTAAGGGTGTGCACACAACAAAATATTAGTTTAAGGGTGTGCACACTTACGCAACCAGTGTATTGTATGTTTTTAATTTTTTATATTTTTCCCCTAATAGATTTGTTTGTTTTTCAACTGAATTGTAAAGGTTATAGGCCACATTAAAGGT
>NC_056726.1:1551311365-1551358865 GCF_019279795.1 Protopterus annectens
TTCCAGTTGCTGCAGGTGTCTGGTATGGTACATCCCAAAAGGGGCATTGTACTCAATTATGGGCCTGATGAGGGATGAGTAAAGAGGCACGATGACCTCCCCTGATCTAGATGTGAATCCCTTCATGATTAGGTGGGCTATATAAAATGTTTTTCTAACCACTTTGGCCACGTGGTTGTCAAATGAGAGATTGCTATCAACTTGGGTCCCCAGGTCCTAATTACTTCTTCTGTACTTAATGGATTACCACCTATGTGGTAATTTGTGGGCACTTTGTTTTTGCCAAAGGGGATGACTATTCACTTTTTGGCATTTAGCTTGAGGCCATGGCTCTGGCACCAGTTGTCTGTTTCTATGAGGCCCTTTTGGAGGATGCTTGTGTCGGCTGGAGAGTCGATTATGGCGCAAAGTTTGCAGTCATCTGCGAACTTGGTCAGCCACAGTCCTTCCGTGTTGGCCTGTACCTCCGAGAAATATATACCGAACAAGAGAGATCCCAGGACTGAGCCTTGTGGGACACCACTTGTAACTGGTTTGGAGTCTGACATGGCTCCAGCAATTCTAATCATGTGGGTTCTGTCCTTGAGTCAGTTTGCAATCCATCTAGTGACATAGGGGTTTATATATAAGCTGGTGAGCTTATCTATAATGCCCGAGTGGGGTATTGTATCGAAGGCTTTTGCGAGGTCCAGGTAGGCTGTGTGGACCACCTT
The DNA here is from genome assembly GCF_019279795.1 of Protopterus annectens. NCBI lineage: Eukaryota > Metazoa > Chordata > Ceratodontiformes > Protopteridae > Protopterus > Protopterus annectens. Next base: position 1,551,312,079 of record NC_056726.1, read on the forward strand.
CCCCTCGTCAATGGCCTTGGTGACTGTTTCAAAGAAATCAACCAGGTTTAAGAGGCAGGATCTGCCCTTAACAAAGCCAAACTGGGTAGGATGCAGTGTCTGTAGGTCCCCAATATCTTTATTTATGAGGTTCATGATGATCCTTTCCATAGCTTTGCAGACCAAGCTAGTCAGGCTTATGGGGTGATAGTTTCCAGGATCCGTTGAAGCACCACCTTTATGGAGAGGAACCACTGTTGCTGTACGCCACTCTTTGGGCACATATCCTGTAGTAAGGCTGAGTAGTTTTATGTTTTGGTTTAGCTCTTCTTGGAGTTCATGTAGGACGCAGCCCGGGACACAGTCTGGTCCCATTGATGCTGTGTTTTTTGCTTTGGAGAGGGCGGCTCTTACCTGAGCATCTGAGATGTCAGGGGGGCAGCACTCTGCTGGGATAGATATTTGCCCTTTTGGTGGGGAGGGGGGGAAGAAGTTTGCGCTGAACCTGTCAGCTAAGATGTTGGCAATGTCTGTGGGTTCGGTGTATTTTTTGTCATTTTGGAATAATTCTGAGCATATCTGGGAATTACCACCCAGGTTCCTAACATAACTAAAGAAAGCCTTGTGATTATCCTTAGTGTCCTGTGCAATGTTTCTCTCGAAGCTGGCCTTAGACAATTTTATGAGTGCCCGTAGTTTTTTGCTAATACTGATCAGTGATGCCTTCCCTTTTTGGGATTTTGCTCTATCATTTAGTAGCTTCCTCCTTCTATTGTATAGTTTGTTTATGGCTGGGGTCCACCAGACAAGACGTCTGCCTTTGGAGGATTGGGTCTTGGTTTTATTTGGGATTGCATGATCCATGCATTCCTGAAGGTGTTCATAGAATGCGTTTATAAAGGATTCTGCGGTCTGGGCCGTATTTTCCACAGGCCTGGGGGCTTTGAAGGATTCCACCTAGGTTTTGAGGAGTGTGAAATTTGCTTTAGAGAAGTTTTTCACTGTGGTTTTCTGGGCAGGGGGTGGGGTCGGGATGTGAATATCCAGTGAGATTAGTTTATGGTCTGATCTTACCAGTGAGGGATACACTTCTGGTTTGGAGCATAGAGTCCCCATGTTGGTGATGATCAGGTCCAGTATGTTTTCCCCTCTTGTGGGAGTTGTAACAAGTTCCATAGCATTTGAGTTTATAAATTCTAGGAACCTTTGGGCTAGGGTGTTGGAGCTAGAGTAATGCTCCCAGTCTATGTTTGGGTAGTTGAAGTCGCCCAATATAATGGTGTTTGGAGAGACCTTCATATTTTCCAGTGTTCTCAGGAAGACCGAGTGGGGTTCCTGGGTTTGGGAGGGTGGTCTGTAGCAGGCTATAAACTGGAAGACAGTTTTACCCACTGTTAGTTGCACATGGATAGTCTCTGATGCTTCGTGCTTTGCCACCAACCTGGAGGTGTGGGTATCTTTGATGAATATCGATACTCCCCCTTCTTTTGTGGTTCGGTCCAAGTTTTGGGGCCGAAAAGCATGGTATGAGGTATAACCTGGTAGTGCTGGAGTGCTCTCAGGAGCCCTGAACCAGGTTTCTGTTACTGCACAGATATCGATGTTCTCCATGCTAAGGAGAGTTTCGAGTGCGTGCATCTTGAGGTTTAGACTTCTGGCGTTGAGTAGCATTACTCTTAGTTTCTTATCCCTTGTGATACCTATGGAGGTGGGTTTGTCTTTTGAGCCTTGCCTAAAAAAGGCACTATGGGGGTAGCAAGAGCCTTTGCCAATATCCGAAAGCCCAGGGGTGACAGTTGCAAGCCATCCCTAGCAAAGCATCGTGGCTTGTCGAGCATATCATCCCAAGCTGACATTCATTGGATCCCCTTTGAATGACACCAGTACTTAGATAGTTAGATAGATAGATAGATATATAGTTAGGTAGACAGACATTCATAGCTTCATCTATTCCTAGAATATTACTAGGCTAACGGCCCTAGAGCCCTTACAAGCCTAGCCATATTTATCCTGAGTTGCCCCAAGTGTCAGTGGTTAAAGGAATGAGGTTTAGAGGTAAGGTTCTAAGATATGGGTGCCACCACAGGAATAAATCTGCAATAACCTATCCATTGATCTAGGTTACATTTGAAAATGGTCAGGGAGGGACTCTGTTTAAAATGAACTGTAAGTTTATTCCAGAGAAGTGGCAGTTTCTGGGAGATGTATCTATCTCTCCAGCATGACCTATCATCTCAGAGGCTAGGTTAGGATCCCTGGAGTGAGTGACCCTCATTCAGTTTTATTTATAAATGTCTAGCATTAAAAAATATGTATGTATATATATATATATATATATATATATATATATATATATATATATATATATATATATATATATATATATATATATATATATATATATATATATATATATATATATATATATATATATTGTATTGGCTACTATGGAGCCAAAATAACAAAATCAAGTTTATTGAATAACAATGGAATTGAGCGCTTTCATCCTACCAAAACTAGAACTTTATTAGAATTCACATACTTTAATTATCCATTCTTTTAAATAGTGAACAGACCCCTACTCTTCTCTGTTTTCACAAATAATCTAGCTTCTGCCACCACACATGGCACACTCATACAATACGCAAATGACTCGACCATCATCTGCTCAGCCCAGTCCCTATCCAAACTGCAAAATGTCACACAGGAAGCCTTTTCCTCTGTTGAAACTTGGTTATCCGATGCCCAGTTAATACTCAACCCAATCAAAACTAAACTACTCATTTTCCAACCCACCATACATACTCAAAACAACTCTCACTTTAACATCACAGCAAAAGACAACACCACTATATACCCAACTGAACACACCAAATTGCTAGGAGTGGAAATAGACAATAAACTAAAATTTGACATTCACATATCCATGACCATGAAAAAGTCCACAAAAAACTAGGAGCATTATACAGAAATAAGCATCTTCTCACCAAAGCAGCAAATATTTCAATAGCAAATTCCCACCTTATCTCCACCCTACTTTATGCCTCTCCAATATATACCAATCTAAGGCAATGCGATCTAAACAAGCTAGAGATCTGCTACAACAAAATTGCCAAATTCACCACAGGGGCATCCTACTGTAGTCACCACTGTCTCTCACTTGCTGAACTGGGCTGGCTTGAACTCCCTCACCTCCTTCAATGGTATCAGCTCTCACTCGCCCACAAACTAGTAAACCATCCACTAAATGTCCCATCCCTCCAGAATCTACTCCAACCCTATCGCACCACCAGACCACTAAGATCCAGCAACAAAAATCACTTGCAAATCACTAAAGCCAATAACTCTGCTGGTGAAGCACTATTCTCTTGCGCCATAGCCAAATTATGGAACTCCCTCCCACCCACAATTACCTCCGTACCATCATGCACCCACTTCAAATATTTACTAAAAGCGCACCTAAAAACATGCTGGCTATGCCCTTGCAACTCCCACTCTAATATCACCCATCCCATCCAACCACTACCTTTCTTTCCACTCCACTAACTACCTTGATTATAGCAAGCTCAGATGCTCATAAGCCTAGTACTTATACAGCAGGAACTTCTTATTTTAACATTTGTTAATGTCTGTTATGTACTTCACAGATAAAGATTCTAGTTGTCTACTGATGTACTATGTTCTTCATCTGTAAATATGTTGTAAATAATTGCTATGTAAATTGTTAATCGCTATGTAATCCAATGTAACTACTGTCTGTTTATTTTAACTGTGGAGCTTTTCTCTCCGGGCCTCCACTGAAAATGGACCTACGTCCAGTCGGACACTCCCGGTCAACAAATATAAATAAATAAATAAATTAATTAATTAATTAATTGATTGATTAATTAAAACCATTCACTCAAAATTTACACAAAAGAAACAGTATGCTGATAAAATCTCCCAATGTTAAAACTTCACTTTTTTAAAAATAGTAATTACATAGGGTGGTATTAAAAACATTATTGACAAATCCAATAAAAATAAGACCTTTTAAAACAATAACCTTTAAAAAAAACATATGTTAAAAATACAAATTAAGAAATAAGTTAAAAAACTTGTAATGATCTCTTTCTTAAAAATGGTTGAAGGGAAACCTTGTCATTAATACCAGGGAAACACTGCATTTAGCGTAATCTACCAAATGGCTTCCCTTTCCTACAACTTATTTGTCAAATCTCCCTCTCTCGGGCTGTGTAGCATTTCCATCAGGGCAAGGTCAGAGACCGCCCTGTAAGCCAGGCACAGGTCACCCCTTGGCAACCTGTAGGAGACAGAATACAGTGACAGGGCTTTCAAACTTTACATGTAAGACTTGTATTGTGTACCTTGTAATTTCTTAGTGAGAAACCTCTGTGGTCTCTCCAGTTCTAGCAGGCGTCTGGTGAGGTACATGCAAAAGGGAGCACTGTACTCAATTATTGGTCTGATGAGGGCAGACTGTAATGGGATTATAACATACTTAGATCTAGATGTGATGCCTTTACTTATAAGATCTGCCACACAGAAGGATTTCCTTACTACTGTGGATATGTGGTGGTCAAAGTTCAGGTTGCTTTCAACCTGAATACTCAAATCACATACCACTGGGTCTACACTGGGGGGGGGGGGGGGCTGCAGTCTATAATGTAATTAGCAGGGATGTCAGCTTTCCCAAAGGAAATAATAATGCATTTTTTTGCATTTAGCTTTAATCCGTGGCTTTGGCACCAATCATTTGTTTGTGTTAACCCTCTCTGCTGTATATTAGCATTGTTGGGGGACTCAGTGATTGCTCCCAATTTGCAATTGTCAGAAAACATGATCAGCCACAAGCCATCCAAGTTTGCCTGGACTTCTTAGAAATAAATTCTGAACAGTAAGGGGACCATCACAGAATCCTGTGGAATGCCACTGGTGAAGTGGGTTGTGTCCAGAGTTTGAAGATTACCTATGTCCTTTTTAAAAATGTCCATAAAGATTCTTTCCATGGTTTTACAGATGAAGCTAGTCAAGCTTATGGTCCTATAATTGCCAGGGTCAGTTGATGGTCCCCCTTTGTGCAGAAGGATTACTGCTGCTGTCATCTATTCTGCTGGAATACAGTTAGTTCGCAGGCTGTGGTTAAACAGGGATCCAAGTGGGTCTGCTAGGTCATGCTTTAAGTCATTTAAAAAGCAAACTGGGATGTTGTCTGGTCCCACTGATGCCATGTTTTTGACTATGAAGAGCACTGAAGTGACCTGCTCTCTTGAGATTATAGGCTATGGAATGGTGACAGGTATACTTTTGGGGATGACTGCAGGGGACAGAACAATGCAAAAAACAAACAACACATAATAGTACACACACTAGTATCTCAACAGGATCTATATTATATTGTTGACAGGTGAAAATGTTGACTTTGAGTTGTTCGACACAAAAATGATGAACTACAAAATTAGCTAATGGCCAAATCACCGATTTCTTTCCAACGGAAAGTAATCGGTTTGCCGTTCTCTTACACCCGCCCTTTCCCTGACTGTAGTGCGGGATCAGAGTTAGACTATTTAGTTAGGGGAGGTGTGGGGGGCTTGCTATGTGTGCAGTTGGTGTTTGGCCAACCAATTTCTTTCTGTTGGAAAGAAATCGGTGATTTGGCCATTCACTAATTTTGTAGTTCGACATTTTTGTGTCAAACAAGTCAGAGTCAACATTTTCACCTGTCGACAATATAATATAGACCCAACAACAAATACGTCCATAAAGCATAACACCACAGAAACCTAATGTATTGTTCATAGGTGACTTCATTGTGAGACACATGGATGTTCCTGTCACCAGGCTGGATAAGGAACAGGTTACTGTTAGCTCCCTGTCAGGTGCCAAGATCCATCAAATCTTAGTAGGGCTTGCCAGAGCAAAGGCTAGGTAGAACACAGCTGCCTGTAGCAGTACTACTGGGGAACCTACTACACTGATCTCTTTAATACCTGATGAAGAGTACATTCTCTCCACAAACACCAGTCACAACCAAAGTGACACATAGCTCACAACACCAGTGTGCCACCCAACAACAGCCCCTATGGCAAGACAATGTACCCAACACTTTAGTCATAGGTGACTCTATAGTCAGGCACACTGATGTCCCACTCACCAGACTGAACAAGGAGAAAATTACAGTCAGCTGCCTGTTGGGTGCCAGGATCCGCCACATAACGCATGCACTCAAGTCACTCCACAACAAGTACAAATACGACTCTGTCATTGTCCATGCTGGAGTGAATGACTTGAGACGTACCTCCCTGGACTACATGAAAAGAGATATGGAAGAGCTCTCAGATCATGTGGCTCAGGCAGGTATGACCCTAGCCCTAAGTAGCATTCTGCCTTCGCCCAGAATGATACCACAGTATAAGGACAAAACTATTGACTTCAACAATTGGCTAAGCTTTTGGTGTCATTCAAAGGGGATCCAATATTTGTTTGCCTCGGATGACATGATCGACAGACCCCAATGCTTTGCCAGAGATGGTCTGCACCTATCACCCCTGGGATTCAGGTTACTGGCTAAGGCTCTTGACACCCCTATAGTGCCTTTTTTAGGTAAAGTTCAAAGGACAAAACCACCACTGTAACAGGTACAAGCATGCAAAATCTGAAAGTAATGCTACTCAGTGCTAGAAGTCTAAACCTCAAAATGCACTCTCTCAAGGCACTCCTAAAAATGGAGAACATCGATATCTGTGCAGTAACTGAGACCTGGTTCAAGGCTTCAGAGAGCATCCCTACAATACCAGGCTACAACTCTTACCACACTTTTCAGCCACCAAACCAGGACCAAAACACTAAAGGTGGAGGAGTGTCCATATTCACCAAGGATAAGCACACCACCAGGCTAGTTGCCCAACACAATGCGTCTGAAATTCTCCAGGTGCAACTAACACTAGGTAAGACGGCAATCCAAATTGTAGCTTGCTACAGATCCCTAACCATGCCCCAAGATTCTCACTACACCTTTCTAAACATACTGGAAAATATTAAGATACAACCAAACACCTTAATACTGGGTGATTTCAACTACCTTGCCATTAATTGGGAAAACTACTCAGGTACCAACCCCTTTTCCCAACGGTTCTTGGAATTCATAAATTCCAATGCCCTGGATCAACTAATCCATTTTCCCACCAGGGGCTCCAATATCCTAGACCTGGTCATTACCAACATGTGAGATAGATGCTTTTTACCAGTGGTCACCCCCTCATTGGTCAGGTCTGACCATAAGCAAATCACCCTTGACATCCACATCCCACCCCCACCCCCCAGTAAGGAAACCTCCTTAAAAAACTTCTCCAAAGCCAACTTCAAGCTACTGAAGTCAGAAGTGACAAACTTCACAACACCCACACAGATGGGATCTGGAAGTTCGACTACAGAATCCTACACTAAGGCACTGTATGAGCACATCCACTAGTGCATGAATCGTGCCATCCCAAATAGAACCAAGATGCTCTTCTCCAAAAAAAGGAAGCCAATCTGGTGGTCCTCTGCTATAAACAAACTATACAATAGAAGGAAGAAACTGTTGCAAAAAAGACGAAAATCCCAGGATGCAAAAAAACTCCCTCACCAGCCTCAATAAGAAGCTGAGATCCCTCATAAAATCCTCAAAAGCTAGTTACAAAAATAAAATTGCCAAAGATTCCAAAGACAACCACAAGACATTCTATAGTTATGTCAAGAATCTAAATGGCAATGCTCAGATCTGCTCTGAGTTACAACAGAATGGCATTAAATATACTGATCCCAAGGATATTGCCAATATCCTGGCAGATCGATTTAAAGCCAACTTCACCCCACTCTCACCCCCTAAAGGGCCCATCTCAGTACCAAAAGATTGCCAAATTCTGATAATCACGGCCACACAGGTAGAAACTGCACTCTCCAAAGCTAAGAATACAGCATCCATGGGACCAGATGACATCCCAGGTTGTGTACTACATGAACTACAAAATGAACTTGCACCTCACCTAAGTGTCATGTTTAATCATATCCTCACCTCAGGCTTTGTGCCCACTGAGTGGCGCACAGCTACAGTTATCCCGCTCCACAAGGGAGGATCCACCTTGGATCCTGGGAACTACCGTCCCATCAGTCTGACAAGCCTGATTTGCAAGGGCATGGAACGCATTATCATGGAACTTATAAACAAAGACATTGTCAACCTTCAAACACTGGACCCCACCCAGTTTGGGTTTGTGAAGGGCCGATCTTGTCTCCTGAATCTGATTGACTTCTTCGAATCAGTCTCCAGAGCTGTGGACGAGGGTAAGGCAGTCCACACTGCCTATCTGGACCTTGCCAAGGTCTTTGACACCATCCCCCACTCTGGAATCATAGATAAACTTACTAAGCTGGGCATAAATCCCTACGTCACTCGATGGGTTGCTAATTGGCTTACTGACAGAACCCAGACAGTAAAAGTAGCCAACTCCAAATCCAGCTCCAGACAAGTGACAAGTGGAGTACCTCAGGGTTCAGTCCTGGGACCACTCTTATTTAGCATCTACTTCTCTGAAGTATAGGCCAACACTAAGGGACTCTGGCTAACAAAGTTTGCAGATGACTGCAAACTGGGACCCATTATTGAATCCCCAAATGATGTGGATATTCTACAAAAGGGCCTTACAGAAACAGATGCCTGGTGCCAGAGCCATGGGCTCAAGCTTAATGCCAAGAAATGTATAGTTATCCCCTTTGGAAAAAAACATGTACCCATGAATTACCACATAGATGGCAGGACACTAAACATCGAAAGTGTGATGAGAGACTTAGGGACACAGGTGGACAGTGGCCTCACTTTCGATAACCGCATTGTCACAACAGTCAGGAAATCCTTCTATGTGGCACACCTCATCACTAAGGGCTTTCCATCCAGAAAAAAGGAGGTCATTGTCCCACTGTACTCATCCCTCATTAGACCCATTATAGAGTATAATGCCCCGTTTGGTATGTACCTCACAAGACATCTGCAACAGCTGGAAAGGCCACAGAAATACCTCACTAAAAGAATCACAGGCCTAAAGCAGATGCCATATACTGACTGTCTGAAAAAACTCCAGCTATACTCTGTGGCATATCGTCTACTCAGAGGTGATCTCTGCTTAACATACAAGGCCATGTGAAACTCTGAGCTGTTGGACATGCTCCCCTTAAAGAAATCCCAATCCCTCAGAGCCACACACTCCAGGGATCTGAACCTTGTCATCACAATGAACAAAACATGCTGGAGGGATAGGTTCCTGACCCAGAGACTCACCATACTCTGGAATAGACTGCCCATACATATCAAGCAGAGTGCCTCATTGGCCCTCTTCAAAAGGAACCTTGATGATTGGATGGGAGATAGGAAATTCACCCTGGGGATCATGTCAGTCGCCTTGCTAGACAGGGGCCTGGAGAAGTAAATATTGTGGGAATAAATATCCAGGGAATTGTTATGGCGAGGCTTGCATAGGCCCTAGGGCTGATAGCCTAGTACCAACCTATGAACCTATGAACCAATACAAAGGTATGAGAATGACACATATAAGGATGCCGCAGGTAAAATTAGAGGTGATGTGGAAACCAGCAACTATTGACCTAAACAGCTGCTGCAATCATACAGTCAGCAAGGTTAGTACATCCCCAGTGGCAAAATCACATACAGCAAAATACTGGGTAGAATTTCTGGGTGCATACAGTACATGACATTTCTTATTGACAGGTACACCGTCCATTTCTGTCTGATAAAATCACTTTAGCTAGCAGATCTAGGAGACTCCCTCACTGATACCCTCACCATGAGCAGAATAAAGAAACCTTGTTGAAGTTTCCAGTAGTTTATTCAGTTAAGTAGATAGATGCATAAGTGTTCTTGTTCTAAACACCCCACAAGAACACTCTTCCAGCTACCTACTGCTAGTTATTAAGTCAAGCCTTCCATGAGCAGCTCTCAAATGATGAACATTCCAGCATAAACTGTACTATTGCTAAATGTATAACCTGACTATTTCACTGCAGGCACCCTAAACCAACCACATGCAACAGTATAGCAGAAAATGATATATTCCACATTTTACATTCCGCCAATGCCGTTCACAGCACAAATCTCAGTCATCAGTCAGACATGACTCTGAACACATACAAAACATATGCATAAACCATATAAGTGTACTTACAAAGATTCTTTAGCGGTAAGAGGAATTGTCTGGTGCACAATGGCAGTAATCCTCACGCTGCACTTCACGGCCTATACATAACACTGCATGCATAAATTATAACCTATGCCTTTTTAATAATAAAGGTAATACTAGCCTGAATGTCATGGTCCATAGCTGTGGACTAGATGCCACCTCTTTACCTGCGTAGCTGTGTACCATGCATGAGCCTACCGCATGCAGTCCCCAACTACTGCTGCTGGCTGGCTGCCTGCCAATACTATCATCATTGGTGGAAAGACCAATAGTGGGGGCTGTACTGCCATGATGGGGCATTTCGTTACCAGACTGGCACATGCTTATGTATGCCTAATGCAACATGTAATAAACTACTACATCCTGTAACAGGAGCATACTGAAGGGCACACCAGACTCATCCAGGTAATGGAAATAGGCTTTTAGCAAGTCAAACACTCACTCAATGACAATCCATGCTTGGGGCAGGACAGTGTTGTACCTTTCCTTAGCACCTTCTGTAGGGTTACTGACAGGAGTCATCAACTATGGTTTGAGTGGGTAGCCTGCATCACCCGGAAATGACAAGACAAAATAAGGGGGGGGGGGGGTTTATTATTAAACAATGGATTTTTCCAAAGTATAACTAATTACATAAATATACTTAAAATCTTCACTTACCAGCATGGCAACCATAGGATATCATACCATGCAGGAACTAGCGTGAGCTTGGGTGCTAGATGTGAGAATCATGGACTCTAACAGGATGCTGGGGTGACACATTACTGATGCATCCCCAAATATCACATATTACCTTGCAGTTTATGGGATGGTAGCCCTTCTTATTTCAGTAGCAATCTCCACATTGTCATGATGGGGTCCTAATGGTAACATTTTATTTTATTTTATTTTTTTTTATTTATTTAAGATTTGTAAACCAGGAAAGTCTGAATTAGAACGAAGCCAATTTTCAGTGGAGGCCCAGGGAGAAATGCTCCAGACATGGAGACATCCAACATAGATGCAATCTGTCACACTAAACACCTCTGGGAATCTCACCATCCCATAGAAGGCACTCATGATTCTTGCTCGGTCCTGCAGTGACACATATTACAAAAGTTTGACAATGAACTGCTGTAGTAGCTTTGAGGCAGAAGACTGAGAAATACCCAGTATGTTCTCATTCTGTCTTTGGAAGATCCCTGCAACAAGTCTAGTGAAGGCTATACATACCTTAGCATCCACAGGTAAAGGAAGGTCACACATTCCCTAATTTCCTATCTGTGGGCCATACAAATTCACTGAAGCCCCTATATTATCACATCCCACTCTAAATCTGTCAAGAATGTCTTAATTATCAAAGTTATAATGAGTTAATCTTTGTTTATATCTGTGCCTTCTTTGCCGACAAGTGCTGCTGGGTGCCTGCAGTTTTGGCATAGCCAAGACAAACAGCTCACAATAAGTAATCACCAGGCTCATTAGTATAAAAAGTTCTAATGCTGTTCTCATTTGCATAAAATATGTGCTTAGCCATGATCTATACACATTGCCTTTATCCCTAAGTGAAATGGCTATGAAGAATACTGTATATATCAAAATAGAGACACAGCATTTTCAAGTTTTATTTATTATCAAAATTACATACTCCATGGATTGTCTTTGAGAAATGCTTGGTATGGCCTCAAGATAATTAATATGTTCTGATGAATTTTCAAAAAAGTTAACATAACATAGACCTACCACGACAACAAACCAAACACATAAACACACAAAAACATACTCGGAGGCTCTAAATAAAAATCTGCCTAAGCAGCAGAGACCTTCAAAGCAGACACCCAAGCAACCGCTACCCTAAAACAAAACACGTGCAACACATAGCTCACAAAGCCAGTGTGCTGAACAGTCACAGCCCTTAAGGCTAAACAACACACCTGATACACTTGTAATAGGTGATTCTATCGTCAGGCACACTGACGTCCCGCTCACCAGGCTGAACAAGGAGAAAGTCACGGTGAGGTGCCTGTCTGGCGCTAGGATCCGCCACATAACACAAGCACTCAGGTCACTCCAAGGCAAGTACAAATATGACTCAGTCATTGTCCATGCTGGTGTGAATGACCTGAGACGTACCTCCCTGGACTACATGAAAAGAGACATAGAGGAGCTCTCTGAGCATGTAGCCCAGGCCGGTATGACCCTGACCTTGAGTAGCATCTTACCCTCACCAAGAATGATGCCACAATATGAAGACAAGATGATCAATTTCAACAATTGGCTTAAGTGTTGGTGTCATTCAAAGGGGATCCAATGCCTGTCAGCCTGGGATGACATGCTCGACAAGCCACGATGCTTCGCTAGGGACGGCTTGCACCTGTCACCCCTGGGCTTTCGGATATTGGCAAAGGCTCTTGCTACCCCCATAGTGCCTTTTTTAGGCAAGGCTCAAAAGACAAACCCACCTCCATAGGTATCACAACACCAGAAGTCTAAACCTCAAGATGCACGCACTCGAAACTCTCCTTAGCATGGAGAACATCGATATCTGTGCAGTAACAGAAACCTAGTTCAAGGCTCCCGAGAGCACCCCAGCACTACCAGGTTATACCTCATACCTTGCTTTTCAGCCCCAAAACTTGGACCGAACCACAAAAGGAGGGGGAGTATCAATATTCGTCAAAGATACCCACACCTCCAGATTGGTGGCACAGCACGAAGCATCAGAGACTATCCATGTGCAACTAACTGTGGGTAAAACTGCCTTCCAGTTTATAGCCTGCTACAGACCACCCTCCCAAACACAGGAACCCCACTTGGCCTTCCTGAGAATACTGGAAAATATGAAGGTCTCTCCAAACACCATTATATTGGGCGACTTCAACTACCCAAACATAGACTGGGAGCATTACTCTAGCTCCAACACCCTAGCCCAAAGGTTCCTAGAATTTATAAACTCAAATGCTATGGAACAACTTGTTACCACTCCCACAAGAGGGGAAAACATACTGGACCTGATCATCACCAACATGGGGACACTATGCTCCAGACCAGAAGTGTATCCCTCACTGGTAAGATCAGACCATAAACTAATCTCACTGGATATTCACATCCCGACCCCACCCCCCTGCCCAGAAAACCACAGTGAAAAACTTCTCTAAAGCAAATTTCACACGCCTCAAAACCGAGGCGAATTCTTTCAAAGCCCCTGGGCCTGTGGAAAATACGGCCCAGACCGCAGAATCCTTTATAAACGCATTCTATGAACACCTTCAGGAATGCATGGATCATGCAATCCCAAATAAAACCAAGACCCAATCCTCCAAAGGCAGACGTCCTGTCTGGTGGACCCCAGCCATAAACAAACTATACAATAGAAGGAGGAAGCTACTACATGATAGAGCAAAATCCCAAAAGGGAAGGCATCTCTGATCAGTATTAGCAAAAAACTACGGGCACTCATAAAATCGTCTAAGGCCAGCTTCGAGAGAAAAATTGCACAGGACACTAAGGATAATCACAAGGCTTTCTTTAGTTATGTTAGGAACCTGGGTGGGAATTCCCAGATATGCTCAGAATTAGTCCAAAATGACAAAAAATACACCGAGCCCACAGACATTGCCAACATCCTAGCTGACAGGTTCAGTGCAAACTTCTCCCCCCTCTCCCCACCAAAAGGGCAAATATCTATCCCAACAGAGTGCTGCCCCCCTGACATCTCAGATGCTCAGGTAAGAGCCGCCCTCTCCAAAGCAAAAAACACAGCATCAATGGGACCAGATGGTGTCCCGGGCTGCGTCCTACATGAACTCCAAGAAGAGCTAAACTCAAACATAAAACTACTGTTCAATCTTAGCCTTACTACAGGATATGTACCCAAAGAGTGGCGTACAGCAACAGTGGTCCCTCTCCACAAAGGTGGTGCCTCAACGGATCCTGGAAACTATCGCCCCATAAGCCTGACTAGCTTGGTCTGCAAAGCTATGGAAAGGATCATCATGGACCTCATAAATAAAGATATTGGGGACCTACAGACACTGGATCCTACCCAGTTTGGCTTTGTTAAGGGCAGATCCTGCCTCTTAAACCTGGTCGATTTCTTTGAAACAGTCACCAAGGCCATTGACGAGGGAAGGTGGTCCACACAGCCTACCTGGAGCTCGCAAAAGCCTTCGATACAATACCCCACTCGGGCATTATAGATAAGCTCACCAGCTTAAATATAAACCCCTATGTCACTAGATGGGTTGCAAACTGGCTCAAGGACAGAATCCACATGGTTAGAATTGCTGGAGCCATGTCAGACTCCAAACCAGTTACAAGTGGCGTCCCACAAGGCTCAGTCCTGGGACCTCTCTTGTTCGGTATATATTTCTCGGTGGTACAGGCCAACACGGAAGGACTGTGGCTGACCAAGTTCGCAGATGACTGCAAACTGGGCACCATAATCAACTCTCCAGCCGACACAAGCATCCTCCAAAAGGGCCTCATAGAAACAGACAACTGGTGCCAGAGTCATGGCCTCAAGCTAAACGCCAAAAAGTGTATAGTTATCCCCTTTGGCAAAAACAAAGTGCCCACAAATTACCACATAGGTGGTAATCCATTAAGTACAGAAGAAGTCATTAGGGACCTGGGGACCCAAGTTGATAGCAATCTCTCATTTGACAACCACGTGGCCAAAGTGGTTAGAAAAACATTTTATATAGCCCACCTAATCATGAAGGGATTCACATCTAGATCAGGGAGGTCATCGTGCCTCTTTACTCATCCCTCATCAGGCCCATAATTGAGTACAATGCCCTTTTGGGATGTACCTTACCAGACACCTGCAGCAACTGGAAAGACCCCAAAAGTACCTCACCAAGAGGATCAAAGGGCTCAAACAGATGCCATATGCTGCCCGGTTAAAGAAACTCCAGCTCTACTCAGTGGCATACCGCCTGCTCAGAGGCGATCTGTGCCTGACGTATAAAGCCATGTCCAACCCGGAATTAATGGACATGCTGCACCTCAGAAAATCCAAATCCCATCGAGCTACGCACTCGAGAGACTTGAACCTCAGCACTGAAATAAATAGGACATGCTGGAGGGACAGATTCATAACCCAGAGGCTCCCTTCACTCTGGAATAAAATCCCAGTCCAGGTTAGGCAGAGTCCCACATTGACTCTCTTCAAGAGGAATCTTGATGAGTGGATGGGAGATCGTAGGTTTACCTTGGCTATCACTTCTGTGTCTCTGTTAGACAGAGGCACAGTATACTAACCTCAAAAAAAGGCATAGCAAAATTAATTTAAAATGGGTGGCGAAAGCCAAACACACTCTGGCTAGGCTTATAAATGCCCTAGGGCAGATAGCCTAGTATGAACCTATGAACCTATGAACCTATAACACTTGATGAGTCCTGTTATGTTTTTAAGTAAAGGAATTACACTTATATGCGTGCTATAAAAGTATATATTTAAAGAGACAAAGTATGGTATAGATTTTAACAGATTCAGCATTAGAATTAATTTGACATTAATACTGAACATGCCCTGATTTTTGTAAGAAGTGCTATTACAAACAATATAATCTGACCATCCACTGGGAAAATGTGTGTTCCTTCTACAAAACTGTAACACCACTCAGACACAGAAATTGGTCCAAGAAAACAATGCAGAAGTCAATAAACACGAGCTTCCCTTTACAGAACTGCTGCTGAAGACATTAACAGGCAGCATATTTACAGAAGCTTTTTGTAACATTTGTCTTTATAAACTGATGTATTATTTTTAACTTTAGATTTAGCTCTTAAAATATAGACAATTAACAAGCTTACCAATAGTACACATATTGAACAAAATCCCTAATCAGATTTTCACTCAGAAACAAAGTGTTGTTATCTCTGACTGGGCTACTTATAATCTGTTTTAAATTTCTTTCTGTAATGAATTCTCAAAACGTATTCTGTTTCATTTATAGATAAGCAACTTTCAAGATTATTACTGTGAAAATTTAAATCATTCAAATAAACCCAATTTTGCATTTTCATCAATGTCTTTAAAGTGAGGAATTATCTTCACAGGCTAGATTTGAATCATACAAAAACTACATGTATTTATTTTATCATTCACTTGTAAGTAGAAACACAAACAATTTTAAAGTCAGTATTATCTGTATGTTTAAAACAACTAAAAAAATGTATTTTAGAAAAAGATATTTTCTTTTTAAACTGCTTGTAACATTTGTAGCAAGACTTTCTACAGTTTATACCACACACAAAGTGCTAAAATGCTTCATCCCTGATCTTAAATGTAATGGCTGCATTCAGTTCTAAATGCTGGTAATACAGTAAAAAACAGCACTTGCTGATCATCCTCCTAACACCTTCCACCTGAGCCAGCTACCCCCTTTATCCCACCCTAGCTACACCTCTGTACTTTCACTCCTTCAGCAGAGAAAACATTTTTAGCTAAGTCACAAGGTCTACTTGAAATAACCTGAAACCAAATGAGCTAAATTACCAAATTAGATAAAAAAAGACTAGAACAGACAGAGGCACAGCTAGGGTAAGGTGAAAGTTCGGCAAAAGGTGTTATGGTGCATGATCAGCACATACAGATGGTGCAGTGCCACACACATTGGGATCTTCAACCATGACTACAAACACAGTTATCACTGTATTTTTTTCTTCCTCAAATTCAAGGGGCCTTTTTTTGTCCCTCCAACTTAAAGCTGATAGGAGTGCTAGAAAGATTTGGGAAATACAGAAGGCCTCACATAATGTAGTTATAATTTTGAGACTAGATAAATCAGATCAATGTTTTAAAAACACAAACTTCAGTAATTTTAATAGCAGAGATTATTGAATCTGGTAAAGAAACAGACATGATTGATATGCCTACAGTTCAGACAGATGATGCACTATCCAAGCCACAGAATCGAGAAATAAAATAGTTTATTTTAAGGAACAAGAAAGTGTTTTCTGTACTGCCTGAAAGAACAAATGTCCCTCCCTCTGTGACTTCTGCATCAAATACCACACAATTCAAAAACTCCCTTAAGGCTCATCTTATAAGCTCTTGGCTCTGTCCATGTGTCACATAATCCTAAAATCTGTTACCTCCATCCTTTCTCTTTTCTCTCCTATTTCAGGCCCTCAACAAGCATGGTTGTTACAAACGGTATCCCTTGACAAACAGCAACCTTGCTGTGATCTCTGTCCGTATTTATTACAACAAACAGAATGTACATATGTAAATATTGCTGATAAGAATGATTTTACTGTTTCTTTTTTCACAAAATACTACTAGTATAACAATGTTTTACATTATGTATAATGTCATTATTTGTTTGTCTTAATTAAGTGGAACTTTTCTCCCCGGGCCTCCGCTGTAAATGGACCTCATCCAGTCAGACCATCCTGGTTAACAAATGTAAAATAAAATAAAAAAATAAATAAAAATAATGAATCTATACAAAATCTAAATACTTCAACTCCCAAACCATATTGATTATGAAGTTATGAATCCTGCTATGCCCTTTGTATTCCCCTGGGAGATATCTACCAAGTGCCATGTATCATTATTTAAATCTGTGTCTATTATTTCTGCTGCCATATTAGCAGGCAAACCCAATTACCTTTCTGGTACAGCATGCAATCCTTCTTATGGTCAACACTGACGAAAATATTTTGTAGCTGATAGCCCTTAAATGGGAACTAGGAAAAAACTTTACCATCTTAGCATACAGTTTAACCTAATGTTTAATCCTAGCTAAATACACATCTAACCTTTGCAGCCTAGTGAAGTTTATGAAAAGCATTCCCAGAGATTAATATATATGACTCATATTCCATATATAACATTCACCTTTACTATTATATTTCTGTTCATTAATAAACAAAGTTCCTCCGAGTATATAACCGATGGAATAATTCATACCTTTTAATCTCTTACAGCAAGAAATCTGGACAAAGCTACAAATACTGGGTGGCAAAGGTCCAAAAATAGGGGCACTTTTTAAGTATTGCTCTTACAAACTTAGAAAGTTGATATAATAGCAGGTTTCATATTAGCATGAATTTTCTGAAGTATATTAAGTCTGAAAGTCAAATGTCTGTCATTATTCTTTTACTTCAGTCCTCAGTGATTTGCCAGAAAACTATGATTTTATAAGAAACGGGTTAAAAATATGAGTCAAAAATGTGGGCATTCTGCAAAAATCTGGACAGTTGAGAGCTATGTGGGACATTAGTCATAGCAAGTTCTGATTATATGTGTTCAGACACATTATTTAACTTTATATACTCATGCGTTTTGTTTCAAATATTATTTCACTGAGATCATTGCCAGCTACCACTGTGACGATAAATGTATTATCATTTATTTGTTTCTCCAGTTTAGATTTTGCATTACCTTAATCAGGGCACTGTAATGCGTTTTCAATTTACTCTAGGCGAGATATTTCTCAGACTAGTATGGAATCCCCCAGTATCACCAGTTTTGAATTAGTGTTTTGATATCCTCAGGGCAATGACATTGGTCATGTTAATGTCCCTGGACCCCCTGAAATCTTCAGAACCGCACCCAGCTTCACTACATTTGGTGAGAAGAAAGAAACCCCCAGCTATGGACTCCCTTATTTCCTTGGACTTTAAAATGTTCAGTGGACATTATAGGACAGCACACTTTGATTTCTATCAACTGTGTTTTTATATTTTTATATTTCCTATCCTTATTCTCACCTATATTACCAGAATGCTCAAAATCAATGAACAGCTCTATATTTTTTATTTCTTTCTATATTTTCTTAACTTGATTGTCTAACTGGGCTGATGTGATTTTTAATCAAGGTTTAATTATGTAATTTGTCTATCTTCATAGTCTTAGCAAATGGAAACAGAGGGGACCAAACACACACATATAATATGAAGAGTTTTAGCAGCTCAATTCACTTATCTTCTAAACAAAATCACCAGCCATAGCACTTATTTGCCATGAGTTTGGATGGCTGTTAATGGGCTTATGTTTGTCTCTTATCTAATTCATTTGTATTTCATACAACATGTGCAGCAATGCCCTTATATACAGACAGCCTGCCACTCACTATAAGTATGTTCTTCACAAAAAGATTTGTATGAATTGATTTTAAAATTGCGCAGTTTATAATTGTGCAAAACAACATGCTAAGTTTATAGCATTTCTCAAATGACAGAAGGCATGCTGTTAACTGGTCCCATGTTTTGCCATCATCCTCATTAACATTTTCAGAACAAGTTTAATGTTTGCTTAAAACACACTGCAAATCCTTATATCTGCAGATGGCCCACTGTCATTTTTAATAGTTGGCTTTGAATCATTGGCACAATTGGTGAATTATTCCAGACATAAATGGAATCCACAGTTCAGTATTTCCTTTGGCATCACTACTCTTAAAAAATAAGACTAACTGCCTAACCATAGTGTTAGCATTACACCTCTGCCCTTGTGGGGCATTTTAAACCTAGTCAGTTTTACCTTTTTGTCCATAAATTAACCTATTCCTTTTGGTTAGAGACTGGCCTTATCCATCCCAAGGTCAATAAGTATATATTACACCTAATGAGAATAGCTGGGATCATACTGCAGATAATTTAAGGGAACTCTTACATGGGATAAAACATTCAGGAGGTGCCTCTGTCCATTAAGAATATGGAGGGGCAGTCCTGGGATAAAGTTTCTGTTTCAGATCCACAGACCCAAGGTGCACTTGAATATGGACAGGGATGAACTTTGTTTACTGGGGATGGGGAGTCTGTTTTAGAGCAGCAGTATCCTTTGCAAGACATACCTATTACATTGAACGCAGATGCTCATGCCTTTTGCAAGCATCATGTTGCTAACTAATGTTCTGTGTATTATATATCGTAATATAAACTGCTATTAAGTGACTTGAGATTGCTTATCAACAGAATGTTCCTTTTTTTAAAGGTAGATTCACTACCTTTAATAAAAACAGGACAGATTGACATGACATTTATAAGTTGCGTATTAAGTGACCACCGTGACTTAACTGATAGCCAGAAATCTATTAATTTTGTTTTAAACATTCAGTGCCTCCTAAATGTCGGTACCCGAGTAATCTGTCTAATTCACCTTACGTCTGTTATGGCACTGTGCGTTGCCGTAAATATTCATTGTATGCAGTTAAGCACTTTCCTCCAGGTTTTGCTTCCTGTCCTTCACTTATACAAATCTTTCTTAGCTGACCTCCTTGCCCTGTCCATGGCAAGTTCCCTTATTTTTCATTTTTTTTTATTTATTTTGTTTTATGTATGTATTTTGTAGCAGCATAGATGGAGTGGCACAAAGCTCTTTCAGCCATGACCCAGATGAGAAGCATCATATAAGTTGCAAAGGTATATGCACATCAACATGTGAGCTATAATTGTACACATATATCAGAATGCAGGTGTATATAACAATGCTTTATGAACTGTAAAATTTATAATTAACTTAGTGGATTAGCAATGAGCAAACATAACTTATTGTGCAAACACTGTTCAGTAAATCAAGAAGTTATTAAGTAATTTAGTTTTGAAAAAGCATTTTACAACGAAATATATACAACAGGAATTTAACAAAAGTCATCAGGAAGAATATAAATGAATAGTTATGAATTACGCACTACACAACAGGGACACATTACATTATATAGTCATGCTTGTTAAAACTATAGACTTTAATGCTTATTCCTAAAACAGGTTCAGTGGTATGTTTTTCTAAGGTGCAAAACTATTTTCTGGAAGGAATCAAAGGATTTCTTGAATGTGCGTTTTATCAGGTTAAAGGTTGTAGCGTCACATCAAGGACTGCCTTTATCCCTCTTATGTTCTGCTTTACTTTACTAGACTGTGCTGATAAACTAATTACAAAGGTTCATACTTGCTTCACAATGCTGATACTGCATATATGTTTCAAGCCATCTCTTAGAAGTCTGCCTAACTGTGTAGTTTACCTAATTTAGTGTTTTTTATTATTTCAGGTGGACCTTTACATTTAGCCAAAATATGTACTCTACTGAGAGGACCAAAATTATCACCTTGCTTCCAGTTTTAAATTTTATGATCCTTTCATTTCTACTACATACCCTTCTTGTTTAATGTGGACTATTTCCACATGTTCCGACCCATACTATAGTCATGACCATTTCCAGTCAATCTTGTATGTTGTTATAGTGTTCTATGATACTTTTAAATGTTTTTCTTTTCTCTTAGCAAGTTTCTTCAGTAAAATCTAACAGTCTGCATGGGTGCTTGCCATAATGTGACTCAAAACAACTAAACCTTTTTGAAGTTTGTGGCATTTGTCTAATGACAGGAGGAATGATATTAATTAATGCCAGGTTTTGCCATCATCCTCAGTAACATTTTTCCAAATGGACTTTGCTTAAAATGCATTGTTAATCCATCTATCTGGGAATGGTACACTAAGTTTTTAATAGTTTGACTTTAAATCTTTGGCAAGACTCTCTCATTATTTTGGATATAAATGGTGTTCTTTGTTCAGTGAACATTTCCTTAGGCATCAGTATTCTCAAAATCAATACAACTAACTAACTACCTTGTAGTGGTAGAATTATGCCAGGTATTGTGAAAGCTTTGGATTACTTAGTTGCACAAGTCACACTTTCAAAAATATATTAAAGCCAATTGCAGGATTTCCCAATGGCCAAATAATACCTTATCAATACTTTGAAACAGTGCCTCTATAATAGGTAACGGAAACAAAATATTTGAAAAGCAATGTGGGTGGGTGGTTTCTGGCATTAAGGGCATCCAGCACAGAAACTTGAAGGCCAGCAAACTCCCAAGTTTCTTTAAGCCTAGCTTGTCGAGGTAGAATGCACTCTTAACACAGAGACAGGGGTGTCAATGTACTGCACTACACTTCTTCTAAAAATGCAATACAAACCTGTATTTTTACTGTCATTTGCTATTTCTATCTTACTCGTTTTGTCTTCTTTCTTTTCATCCTGATATGTATTACTCTGTTCCTTTTGTTTGTAGCTCCTGTATTTTAAAACAACATGAATATCATTAGAGTTTGGTTCAGTTTTATCTTGTCTTTCATTAGACACTACCTTATTTTTTCTCCTTTCTCTTGCTATCCCTCTGTTTTGGTATGGATGAACATCATTCTCTCTCCTTCTTCATAGGTGCCACATTTTAGTTTCAGTTTTACTTTTCACCTTATTTCTAGACGCTTGTTGCCTAGAATCATTCTTTATTTCATTTGTTGTCTTAGACTGATAGACACGGATGGAGATCTTAGTCCATGAACTATATCTTCTTCCACTACACTAAGTAAATCTTTCTTTTTGTTAATTTTTTTCTCCTCAGACCTCACCTGGTGCATATAATTCTTTATTTTTGAGGAGTTTTTTTTTTTTTAATTTATCTTGACAGAACACTTGGAATTTTGCTCAGGTTATCCACTTTCACTACTTCATAACTTTATTCTCTCAAATATACTGTTTCATTGACAATCTCTTCTCTTTAGATCTCATTGTCAGTTTTACTATTTGCTTTGTAATACATTCAGGATGCAATGACTCTTCTATCGTCTACAGGACTTTCAGACAGCAATACTTGAAGTCCCTTCTTTCTGTTTGCTCTTTCATTCTGGGTTGCTTTGTCATAGGTATCTGTTGGTATATTTCTTGTAATCATACATGTGTTATTTCACTCTCTGTCCCTAGACAACATTTGCTACCTTTATGACTTTATAAAACTATGCTTGGATTATTGTTGGATTCATACACTCTGATGAATGTGCCTAGTGGATGTCCCCACATCTTTTTCAAGCTGGTCAGGGATATAGGTGTAGGTTTGTTAACTTCCCATTTCCCTTCCCCACACTACTATGGAACTTTATCAAAAGTGCATCTTTCTTCCCATTTATTCCACATACATTTACAATGGGAAAAATCTTATCCTATTATCATATCATGAGTAAATTGGATACTTTAGCAAGAGGATGAAGTCGTTTCCTAAGCACAGTTTATATTTTAGCTGAGAAATGGCATGCTGTTTCTTATCTCCATGAATAAAACCCTTTGCTAGTAAGGGTGTTCATTTTATAGATATATTGTCCCTTTGTCAGCATTACCATGTTGCCAGTTTTTGCAGTCCTTGCAGCTGTGTGCCATCAAATAAGCTATTGTATTTAAACAATGTAAAAGTAGCACAACAAAATAAGGAAGATTCAAATATTCTATCAGATAATTTATCACATTCCATACGCATAACATCTTTATCACTATTAACATGTTTTTCTTTTCAGAACTTATACTTTTTGCAAGTATAACAATGTTACTAGTACTTGTACAAAATCTAGCTATATGATACATTTCCATATTTAAAACAGAGTATTTATGTAGTTAATTATTTTGTTTTTTACCAACATTTGACACAGGCTTTACTGTAGAACTGCACTGCTCAATGTTGTACATAATATCAATGAATAACAATCCTTCAACTAGTATAACACATCTTTCAGCATTGTTAGGGTCAGTTTTCATGCACCCACATTCTTAACACACTAGGCAAAGATCTCCTAAATGCGGCAATGGCTACAATTTCTACCTTTTTACACCCTCTGGATTTAGCCATAAATCAAGTAAATGCTTGAAATCATATGTTTATGCCCTACCATTGTGCTGTGCCAAAATGTCCACCTGAGAAACCTTTGTGT
This sequence comes from Protopterus annectens, assembly GCF_019279795.1. NCBI lineage: Eukaryota > Metazoa > Chordata > Ceratodontiformes > Protopteridae > Protopterus > Protopterus annectens. Next base: position 1,551,335,986 of record NC_056726.1, read on the forward strand.
CTTTGAGGTAGCACCAGTTCTGGCAAGTAATATCTTTTGATCCTTTTCATAGTCCTGATATTCTGTACCTTGTATGTCCATGAAAGCTTCCAACAGTTCCATAGCCAGCTGGGCTGAAAATATCCTGACTCCCTCAGCTTAGTTCCAATCACCACAGCAGGTGTACCATTTAATGATGACAAGATATGCTTCTTCCTGATTAAGTGCTTTATTCTTGGAACAGCTTCATCTGCAGCAGTGGTGGTCTGTAGAAACTGTTCTGTAGTTTTCATTTTAACAAACAGAGCGTCAAACAGGTGCACCTGACAAACAGGAAAACAATAGCCTGTGCACACTACAGGACTCTCTCTCACTCTCTCTCTCTTTCTCTCTCTCTCGCACACACACACACGTATTGGTGAAACTTATGCTTAAACAAGAGGACTTCATTCTTGTAGGCAGTGAAAGGTACAGATGTAAGACTTTGGCATGGAAGAGTTTGTCATAAAATGATTGACTTTAACAATTGGCTTAGACTCTGGTGTCAGTCCAAGGGGATCTAATATCTGTCAGCCTGGGAAGACATGGTCAACCACCCATGATGCTTTGCCAGAGATGGTCTGCACCTGTAGGATTTTGGATACTGGCAAAGGCATTAGCCGCCTCAATTGTGCCAACATCCCAACATAACAAAATCCTCTCTAGGCAAACTCAAGGAACTGTTGCTTAATGCTAAGGGTCTAAATAATAAATTGCACTCCCTGGAAGCACTGCTTACTTTGGAAGATGCTGACATCTGTGCAGTCACAGAGACATGGTTCAAAGGCATGGAAAACACCCCAGTCATGCAGGGCTACAATACCTTTCACACATTCGGACCACAAACTGAGTGTGAAAGAGCCAAAGGGGGAGGAGTATCCATCTTCATTAGGAATAAGTACACCTCGAGACTGGTCAAACAGAATGACTGTCCTGAGCTACTCCATGTCCAATTAAGTATAGGCAAAGCCTCTTCCACATCATAGGTAGCTATAGGTCCCTCATCATGAAACAGGTAAAGTATACCACATACCTGGACATACTGGAATCACTTGCCATACATCCCAACACCTTACTCATGGGTGATTTTAATTATCCTACCATCGACTGGGAAACATACATAACCACAAACATGCTGATTCACAGATTCTTGGACTTTGTCAGTTCAAATGCTCTGGAGCAGCTAGTCAGCACATCCACAAGAGGCTTAAATGTCCTGGACATACTACTCACTAACAGAGGAGAGCATGGTACCCCCCAAGTGATGTCCTCCCTGGTAAGATCGGACCATAAATCAATCTCATTTAGTGTAATTATAAGACCAAATACCCCATCAAGCTCAAAAGTGCTTAAGAATTTTGCAAAGACAAACTACCGCCCACTAAGTGATGGTGTAAGAAGTTTCAAAGCCCCCTTGAATGCATGGACTCCTATGCAGAGGTGTACACCAATGCCCTGTATAACCACTTAAGCAGTTGTACAGAACTGACTGTATCTGACTGAAGTAAAACTATGTCTTGCCGAAAAAAACAAGCCATACTGATGGGCCCCTAGTATAAACATGCTACAAAACACTAGAAAATAACTAATGTCCAAGAACAAGAGGGAACTGGCTCAGCAGAGGAAGAAATCCATCTCTAGCTTAAACAAACAAATTAGAGAACTTGTCACAACCCCCAAAGCTAATTACAAAGCAAAAATAGCCTCCCTAGCTATGAACAATCACAAGGCATTTGTTAATTACATCTGAAATGTAAATGGAAATACCCAGCTATGCACTGAACTGGTCTTGGGTGGCAACTGGAGGTAATAGCTAAACTGAGTGACTTCATCTCAATCAAAAGACCAGTTACTGCAGGGTTCTGTGTTGGGCCCCCTTACTGTTTGGAATTTATTTCTTATTTCTTAAAAGTCTAGGCAAACTTGGATGGCCATCAGTGACCAAGTTCACTGATGACTGCAAATTGTGAGCAATCACTGAGGCTCCCAATGGTGTTAATATACTGCAGACAGGGTTAATGCAGACAAATGATTGGTGCCAAACCATGGATTAAAGCTAAATGCAAAATAAGCATTATTATTCCCTTTGGGAAAGCTGACATCCCTTCTAATTACATTATAGACAGCACCCTCCCAAGTGTAGACCCAGTGGTATGTGATCTTGGTACTCAGGTTGATAGCTGCTTGAACTTTGACCAACATGTATCCACAGTAGTAAGAAAGTCCTTCTATGTGGCACATCTTATATAAACTACACATCTTATATAAATTACTATATAAATCTAACTGGAGTGAGGTGTTGAGTGGAAAAGCTGCAGCTGGAATGTGAAAAGTTTTGAAAGAGAAGTTGTGGAGTGCAAAAAGTCAAAAGAATGTTTAACATCAGGATCTAGGCATGCAACATCGGGGGGGGGTATATTTCCATAAGAACAAGAAACCTGATTAAGATGAGAGACAAAAAATATAAGAAATGGAAGAGAAGGTCAAACTACAACTTTGAAAACTGAAATAAACGAGCTGGAAAAACAAATTAAGCATAGTGTTAGACAAAATCAAGAAAAAATTGAAGAAAGTTTATATAAAGATATTGAGCATAATAGGAAACCTTTTTATAGATACATAAGATGCGAAAGGAGTAAAGATACACAAATTAATAAACTGTGTGCAGATTCTAAAATTTATTCTCAGACACAACAGATTATAGATATATTTACAAAATCTTATGCAAAACAGTTTGGCTCCGCAAAAGGGGTGGTAAGTTGTCCTAGTGACATCCAGGTAACCCCAGATACTGGAATCAAATTAGATTATATTGAAAAAGAACTGTGCAAACTGGATCCAAACAAAGTGCAGGGAGGAGATGGAATAAGTAACAATGACCTGAGAACACTTAAGCAAGAACTTACACTGCCATTACATCTATTATTCACTAGGTCATATAAATATGGGGAGATTCCTCAAGATTGGAGACATGCACTTATTAAACCTGTCTTTAAGGGAAAGGGGAGTAGGACAAACCCAGAATCATATAGACCCTTAAGTCTACTTTCATGTTGTGGAAAAATAATGGAGAAGGTAATACTGGATAAGTTATTGTCATAACTGGATAGGTTGGGACTTGAAATCATATATCAGCATGCATATGTTGAAAATAGCTCTATTACCACATGTAACATGATGTTCTATAACAATATAATAACAGCGATAAATGAAAAATTGTGCTGTGATGTGATTTATATAGAGTTAACTTCAACATTTTACAGGGTCATGCACAAAACACTGATAAATAAATTAGTACAACTAGGTATTGATGTACTGTTGATAAGATGGATAGCTGCATGGCTTACCAATAGAACATGGCAAGTATCACACACCAACTGGACAGGTGAAATCCTTGGTTACAGTCAAGGTGTCCCACAGGGCTCTGTACTAGGCCCTTACTTGTTTAGATTGTCCCCCAGATTCATGAAGCTTGCGCCAGGCATAGCGTAGGCGGCATAATGCCAAATATGTCCGCCGAGCGATTCAGGTACGAACCAATCCCACGTGCACTACCGGCATACACCAGAGCTACACAGCCCTCGGCATAGGTATGTAAATCACCCCATGTGCAGTGCCGTGCCATGCTAATGAAGGCATACAGTGATTCACAAAGTGGTGCAGGTGTAGCGCAAGCCCATGGAAATGTAAACCAAAAAACACGGTTTACATTTTCCCAAACAGAACATCCGAGTTATGTAAGTGGACCACACGCATGTATTACAAAGTTAACATATGCCAATGGACACATACACAGCCAATGGCACAAGAAAAGATGCACAACACCTAAAAAACAACATTTAATGTCATGTCCACAGTAACACACAGTACAACCGGAGGGCATGTGTGTGCAAACAGGAATACAAAGGAAATATATAAAAATGGCAGAAAATCGCAATGAAAGACAAATTAGGATTGCACCATAATATGCAATGGTAGGCATGGCACACCACAAGCAAGGCGCAATTGTTGCCAGGGGCCCGCAACAGTGTTCGGCGCTGTAACTATGAATCAGTAGTCAATGCCATGCAAATGAGGCAGGTAATACTGAATCGCAAATGTCCCGCCGGATTAAGGATGTACCTGACAGTGCAGCGCTATAACACCGAGGAGTGTATCAAAGGTGATACATGACATCAGCAGAGGGGTGTGCCACCGTATCAGTAAGCACATTGGAGCAATGCAAATCTGGCCTGGCCGTTGCTAAGCAAAGCTGAAGGACAGGGGTGAGGAGAAGGGTATAGAACCATTTAGATGAGAGCACACATGGTGCCCGAAAGCGCATGTGTACGGGGATGAACTTGTGCCCGAAACCTGGTAAGCGGATGCACGCGCCACAAACAAAAGCACAAACAGGAAGGTCAGGGGAAGAAAAGAAGGAAATGCCAAAGCAGGGTAATCGGCGTACTAATGAGCAATTAACACCAATTAACACACGGCGGCCAATCGATGGCAGTAGACAAGCCTGCATGCAGAAACCTGCAAAACAGGATAGGGGAGGCAAAGGATTGCAAAGAAAGGTCTGCAGGACCTGGAATGCAAAGATAGGAGAACTGTCATAGCAGAGCAAAGCAATCCCACAGTAGATCGGCAATAGCACACATTACACAAGATAAGCCAGGTCTAGGAAAGTACAAATGAAAGCAGGCAGCTGAATGCATGTCAGCAAATGGTAGGTGTAATGTGCACAAATGTAAATGGTAGGGCAGGAGGTAATTCACGGCATCCAAATGTAATGCAACACCAAAGGCAGTACAATAGTGGTTTCGTAAATAAAACACAGAAGATACCCTGTAGCCACGATCATACATACACACCCTATGACATCATCAGTGTTCACAGCAAAACAGTATAAAGTGTGAAAGCACCCAACACACACCTGTGTATTCCCAAACACCGCACCATAGGTGTAAATAGATGGGGAACTTTTAAAATGTACATGTTGGGAGCTGCCATAGCTGTGATTCATCAGCATGTGTTACAGACCGACGGTGTTGTGGAGGATGATGCCGACAACCACCGTAGGCCTCGGAGGAGAAGAGTGTTCAGACCAAGGGTAACCTACCAGGGGCTACATGATCTGGAGATAGTAGAGTGTTACAGGGTGGACAGGGACATCTTACAGCAAATAGTAGAGCTGTGCCGGCCACGCCTGAGAACCAGAAACAACAGAGGGGAACCCATCCTAGTAGACATGAAGGTATGTGTAAGCTTGCAAATACTAGCCACAGGTACCTTTCAAAGGCCAACTGGAGATATAATGGGGATCTCACAGGCATCGGCATCCAGGGTACTACACCAGTTCCTGGATGTCATGTTACCACATGCCAATGAGCATATACACTTCCCCCGAACTCAGGAGGAGTTGGCCAGCAATATGCATCACTTCCACCATGTGGCAAACTACCCGGAGGTACTGGGTGTGATAGACTGCACGCACATACAAATTAAGTCACCACCCGGTGAGTATGGTAGGTGCTACATAAACTGCAAGGGATTCCACTCCATCAACTGCCAGGTCGTGTGCAATGCCCAGGGCATTATCATGGATGTGTGTGCTGGCAGCCCTGGAAGCTACCATGACTCCCATATCTGGCATGCCTCACAGCTGTATCAGGTATTTGTCAGGGAGGACATCCCACAAGGTCACCTAGTGGGGGATGCTGGCTATGCACTGGAGCCGTGGATGATGACCCCCATCAGAAATGCACATACACCAATGCAAGAACGCCATAATGAGGCACACACACAAACCAGAATCATCATAGAGCATGTGTTTGGGATGCTGAAATCACGGTTCCGGTGCTTGGACACATCTGGTGGAGCCTTGCAGTACTCTCCAGGCACGTGTGCCCACATCTTCATAGTATGTGCCATGTTACATAATGTGATCCTGCGGAAACAGCTGCAGCAGGGTCATAATGGGAGAGGGCCTCACAGCCCACCGCAAGTGCCAAGGCCAACACAGGCACAGAGGGATCCAGACCACGGACACACTGTGCCAGCCCCAGTAGGCAGACGGAGGCGTGCCCAATATGTCTACGCCTTGGCAAAGAGGGAACGTATAGCACATACATTGACAGTGTAGGCTCCCACGGACTGACACTCCTCCCCACCTGCACACACAGTAAAATGGATGGCACACAAACACGACTACCTGTAAATTGTGATGTATAGGTGGCCCACTGTGGAATCCTACATAGGCAGCCCCCAAACATTGTACATGCAACAGCCATGGGAACACGGAACTGTCAACACCTGAACAGTAGATGCGCCCATCAGCATCTGTCAGTGCTGTGTGTATAGGTTCCCAGGTACATCGGTAGGTACACGCCCGATTGTCAGAGGCAAAACACCAAATGGGGCAAACAGTGACACCCATCGCCACAACATCGAGTAAGCAACTGGCGCGTACTGGAGCAGAGGCAATCACGGGAGCACATGTGTGTAAGCACTCTGTCCTACACACAGTCATCACGGATTACCCGCCATGTTACTGAGGGTCTCCACAAAATGTAATCGTGGATGTAGTGTCAAGGCAGGGGATGTACCCATGACAGGCATTAGTCACCCCAGCATGCTGCATCCATGGTCGTATGAAGGTGTAGCAAATTATCGGGTGTACCTAATTGTGATATAAATACCCAGTGCTGGAGTACAGCCAGTAAACATCACATGGACATACCATTAACTGGACCCATCAAGTTGTAAACTAATGGAGTCATCCATGTGAGTGTAGTGTGGAGTAACTGCTGTAGTGTACTGCACATACAAATTGACATAATTCGTGTACAACCCCCAGATGTCCAAGTGGTACATGCAGTGACTGTTGTGCAAGTTCCAGGTCCCACGTCCCGCAAGGGATGTAACATAATCCCGATGGCACAGGTAATGCATTCCGGATGCAGGTCATCAGAATATGTGCAGCACATGTTAGTGGGAATAAGCATTGCCCACAGCTGGTAAGCAATGTTTAAATACGACTATACGGATTTGCGAGAAACAGGGCTAAGTGTCACCGACCACTGTGCAGATCGCGGTCAATGATGTACAGGACAGGTGACACCAGCATTAGTCACCCCTGAACAAATAGCGCCTGCTCTGAAGGGTAAAACGACCACTGCCAGGAGTGGAACAGGCAGTCAGGTACACAATCACCCAACACTATTGCTAGGCAAGATGTACGTACGGTAGGGTTGCCAGAGTTCAAATGACCAATGTGGGACATACGCCAGATGTCAGCAGGACGACACACACCTGGCCAGGATGAAAACCAGAATGACAGTGTTTTGCATAGATGTCTAGTAATGGTTGCAGGTATGTGTTCCATGTCCTGTAACATGTAGGTGGATCAGATACAGAATAAGTGTGTCATGCAACTATGACATAAACTATAGGGAATATGTTTGTCCCAAAGTCGCAGGACATTTGCTATGTTCACAAATATTTCACAGGACACAACTGCACAAAGAGGGACTGTCCCTCGCAAAGTGGGATGGGAGGTAATCTTAACCTATGGCAGGTGTGTACTGTGACAGGTACAGACACACAAACGTGCGGAGTCCAGGAAACACAGTATACACTGACAAACACGCAATGAAAGGCGTAGCGTGCCTGTCACCACCCCTGTCTGAGATATGTATTATATATATATATATATATATATATATATATATATATATATATATATATATATATATATATATATATACACACACATATATAATACAGATAGAAAGGGCGATAGTGTGATATATGTTGATATACAAGGGGTCACTGGCATCTGCAAATATATAGATAGGTCGACGACATTCTAAACACCTTTGAGGTACAAATAAACAGGATACCGCCAACTATGGACTGTGTCACACACCGACATGCATAACCAGGAGAATGAAAGACAGAAAGAACACAGTACTGGAACAGTAGAACCGCGAGCAATAGGACGATAGTAAGGACATGTAGTCACCGCTGTCAGCGGTGCAGTCCACGTAGGTACCATGTACAACTGTGGTTGTGAGTGATGTAGCCTGTGTATGTGTGTGTTGAGGGTGCCATGTGTGTTCCCGTGTGACTAAAATGTGTGTGTGTGTCTGCATAGTGTCTGTAGGTGGCAACTCGGAGGTAGATGATTACGGTAGGTGCGGGTATAGCTATCCGTAGGCATGCGGTAAACACCTGTCCCACATTGGGAGGGACAGCCCCCCCTGGGCAGGTGTGTCCTGACATGAAACATTAGAAAGGGCAACTGTCCGTGAGTGTAGGACATTAGTATGTCCCACATAATATGCAATAGTTGCAGGAAATACTCATGCCTGTATGTAAGAAATGGAAATGTTACATGCAAACCGATAAATAGTGAAGGACCAAGAACAATAGGTATGTAATGAGGATAAAAGTATGTGCTATCCTGTGTACTGACCATGGCCATATGTCAGCCTATAAACAGCACTGTGTGACCCGCAAGTGTCCAACTACGGCCATATGAAAAGGTGGCAAGCCATGTGACAGAGGGTCTGACACCAACACCACTGCAATGACTGCAAATATCTGGGACAGACATACATGGGATAGCATTCATTTACAAATATCCCTGCACATATCGCCGTACATCCGGAGGTATGGAAGTATCAACCGCACCTGCATACCATATAGAAACCAATTAACAATGGCCCAAAGTAAATTCCCGTAACAGAAGTCTGTTAAGTGATAGCACTGTAATTAGGGAAGGGGCCCACACACATATATGTGGACTACATAGAAATGCAAGCCCCACAAAACCGTATATGCTACGTACACCTGCCTGCATCCCCCATACTGTAAACAATAGCAATACAGACCGTAACCACAGCCCAAACATCTAGTTAGTCAATTACATCTGCTGAACCGTTGACATACCTTGTGAGAGACATTTAAAGGCGCCATGCAAAATTGTATCTGTCGTATAACGGAACAAACGGCGATGTTACAGGTGTTTTCAATAGTCCTTTATCAGACAGGTGGGATGACAGATACAGTCACAGGTAGAACCACATACTCAAGCTGTCACACACAATCCATGGGGGACATGACCCCAAAATAGACTTTTGCTCTTCACAAAGCAGTTGCAATTACACACAACAAAACACAATACAGGCCATCTCCCCGAAGGCAGGGCAAATGGCCAATGCCCAGGTGTAGAATTCAATTATACCCCACTGCTGCCGCGTAATTGGTGAATGGAGTAGCTGCACAGCTGAAGTGCACGTAATTAGTCACACCGGACCACCAATTGGCGGCAGTAAACCACATGTTGCAGGTATAGGCGTATATAAGGATGACTTTCCAGATATTCAAAATGTATGCTCATACCATATAACAGTTGAAAGAGTGATACAGAAGAGCGAGATAGAGACAAAACACCAGAACGATAACAAGGTATGTATAACACTAACTGTATGTATAGTATGTTCTGTATTACATAATGTCAGTGTATGCATAGCCTGGTTTGCAGTAATTAAAAGTGCTTGCCATGCATAAAGCGTGGAATGGTATTTATGTAGTGATGTCTCGCTGATCATACTAATGCTTGTAGAAGATGTGCGTCCAGCAGTGGGCCACACTGTAAACAGCACAGACACCACAAGGGATGCAACATGATGGCATTAAACAGAACAATGTCATACGACCCGCCGTCAGTGGCAGGGTATGTTCAATAAGTATGTGCCATAGCAGGGGATAGTATATGTAGATATACTGTAACAGTACACATGTGTATGGGCATATAACGTCAATGACATGTCTAAGGTGGACCCTCTGTGCAAGTAATTGTTGAATTATGGGATACCATGTAAAACATGTGTAATGTATAGTACAGTAGATTGATACGTCAGATATGTTACACAGGAGAACAGACATATGATGCATAACAAAGGTACCATATAGTGATGGGAGTAGTATGTACTTAAGATATGTATAAACATATGATGAAATAACTATGTACTCCACTCTGTGCATTTGCAAAGGACGCAAACATTACTCCCATACTAGAATAGCAGAAGAGATGTGACAGACAAACATGAACATGATTGGTGTGTACAATAACAGTATACATAAGGCCCATAGTCACGGGACATTGTAATAGCGTGACAGCCAATCTAACTGGAAGGGCTATACCAGTAACCATGCACAAAGGACATGTAATAGCTGCACAGGTTCATAGTGGGGTACCATGCAGTCTGGCAAGTCAATGTGTAACAACAACTACAGTGTGCACACCAGTGGCACCTCTCCAGGGTAGTGTCCTGTGAACAGAAGAGCCATGTGTAACCTGCATCACTGCACAGTACAGCCACTGCAGTGATCCCTGGTGTACATGTGTCCACCATCCAGCAAGCGAGGTATCACATGAACACTGCTACTGACTGCCCATGCGTGATGTACATAGGAATCATGTCCCAAAGCATGGTGAGTGTCCGGTCTGGGAATGCAACCCCCAAGCACATGCCACACACTGTTGAGTGTGTGCACATATCCATGAGCATCATGGTCACAGTGGCTATTGTGTATGTCGTGTATGTGGAGTATATCCATAAACATATTTGCAGACATGGGCCCTGTCTTTGCAGCAGACGTCACCCCGAGTATGTAGTCTGCAAATGTGTACAGATGTGGGTGCGTCCATAAACATATTTGCAGACATGGGCCCTGTCTTTGCAGCAGACGTCACCCCGAGTATGTAGTCTGCAAATGTGTACAGATGTGGGTGCGTCATACATGTGTCTTACAAACATGTACAATGCAACATGTATGTAGGGGACTAACACCTATGTGATAACCAGTGGGAGGATGGTGTACTGCAAAGGTGATGTTCACACCAAGTGTCATGCAGGTAGAGGCCATGATGTTCATATCGGTATCTGTCACAGTGACACACATATGGATGGGGTCCGTATCAGCCGGTGGAGCAACAACGGCGCTGGGTATGCAGTGGTCTGTAAAGCTAGGCAGGGAAGTCCCCTCAGTGGTAGCCTGTACCTCAGGGAAGCATATACTGAACATGAGGGCTCCATGACTGAGGACTGTGGTAAGCCAAGTGTAACTGGATTGCAGAATGTGATATGGTATGCCACCCTCAGTGTGTGTGTCCTGTCCATTAGCCACATTGCATAACATCCGGAGACATATGTTGTGATGTGCAGGTGTATGTGTATGTAGTCAATACCAGAATGGAGAACGGTGCTGAATGGCAGCCAGAGGACAATGCAGGCTGTGTGGACACCCATGTCATCATCAACTACTCTGGCAACTGTAGGAAAGGTGTACAACAGGTGTAGGAGGCATGCTGTGTTCCCAACAAGACCAACCCAACTGGCATCAAAGGACTGGAGCACAACAAAGACTCGACGAATGATGTCCATGATGATGTGCCCTATAGCCGTGCATAACAGTCCAGTGAGGTGTGTAGGGCAATAGTCCCAGTCATGCAGTGTGGCGCCACCTGTGTGGAGTGTTACTGTCGCTGTGTGCCAGTCAGGGGCCACAATGTCTGGTATAGGGCTATTACTGAATATGGTGTCCCAGTGGGGAGACATGCTGTTCAGAGTTCTGGGGACATCACAGCCTGGGATATTGCAGGGTGACAAGGGGCCTGTGTCCTAGGACATATAGAGTGCAGGTTAGTACTGTATAGGTGTGACTGCAGGTACACCGCAATGTACCTGCAAGGAATGTGGCCCTGCAGGGAGTGAGAGGGTGTAATGTTAGCAATGAAGCCATCAGACAGCATGTTGCCAACATCACCTGTTACTGTCATGTTCCATAGTGACAGTTGTATGTGTGAGCAGATGTGGGTATTGCATACGACTACTGACATACCACCATAATGCCCTGTGGTACATCTCGGAATGTGTCGCAGTAATGTGCATGTAGCTAGTTATGGAGTATGTGATGAGGGATCCTGTGGCCCTACCGAGGCTGACCAGTGAGTCACCCCACCCATGGGAATGTACACTACTGTGTAACAGCCCCCACCTGTTGTTGTAAAGTATGTTCATGGGACTTCACCCCCAGAGTGTCATCTGTATTCTGGTGTGTACCAGCATGGCTCTGTGTGGAATAGCATGAACCACATTGTCGTGAACATGCCATTGAAGTGCACTGGGGTATGTCTCAGTGTTTGCATGTGCATTGTCCACCTGCACGTGTGTCACGACAACAACTACCGCTGTCATACGACATCTGTAGTTGGTGTTGTAGTACTCATCTACTGTGTATGCCATGAAGTGTGTGGTGCCGGTATGTGGCTAACAAGGGTGGGTAGCAGATGTTCAGATTCCACCAATGAGGAGATAACTGCAGGTGTGGAACAGCAGTCACATGTTGGTGGTGTCCATGTCAAGGATACTGTTGGTCTCGGAGGTGGTGTATGGGTTGAACCAGCTGAGCGGAGGTTATGACTCACGCACAGTGTATGCCTAATGTGTTAGTACATGTGCGGCTATCACAGTTAAGTGTAGGTTACTGTCAGTCTCACATTAGTAGCAACAGTAGTTCTGGACACAGTTATATGCACGTGGAGCACCTGTGATGCATTGTGCGAAGTAACCAGCTGGGATGCGTGTACAACATAGTGGAATATGGGGACACCTCAGCTGTGGGTGTGCCAGTCCAGGTACGTGCCTGAGCGGTACGGTCTGTCTATACCCAGTCATTGCAGGTGTGGTCTGAAGAGCCAAGAGGCAGGTCCCAGTCACTGCAGAGATATTGCAGTGGTGCAGTATCAGGTGTGCTTTGCCTGCGTACATCACAGAGGATGATGTCAAGCATTGTGTGACATGACCACATGCTTCACTAGCCGGTTCCCGTTCTGGTGGTGACTGTTATTGGGCACTGTGCAAGACAGGCAGTATAAAAGCAGCAAGAGTCCAACATGTGATCCGTACTCCCAGGGCTGACAGGTGCAGGTCAACTGTGCCACAGCATCATGTTGTTTGGCTGGGTCTGTCAAATGACAGCAGAAGCATGGACAACTGTTGGGAGTGGCACAGTCATTTGTAGTACAGTGATAACAGGTCCAGATGACCGCAAAATACTTCCCAGGGTGTGGACAACACCATCAGGGCGACAACACTGGTGGGCTATTGCATGTCCCTGAACATGTAGTCTGTGCCCTGAGTGACAACTTCAGTCACACAAACATGGAAGGGGAGTCACATCATACCTGCTGACTTGTGGCATGTGTGCATAGGTTATGCTGCAGAACCAATTACTGGACAGCAGGATGTAAGTGACTATCACCTTGTGTAGCCTGCTGAGTGGAACAGCAGTGTGACTGCTGACACTCACCTAAGACAGGTGCGTTGTGTATGTTATGACACCCAATTGGCTGTATGTGATGGGCACATGTGTCTGTGAGCCATAGGTTGGTGTGGTTGTGTTTGGCAATGTGAGCTGTCGTCGGTGCCCACACAGAGTATGGAGGGGTACTGTACAAGGTGTCTCCATATGTGTGGCCTGTGGTGGGGATCATGTAGGACCATGTGATGTGTGGGGTGTGTTGCCAATGTTACACAACCCCACATGACTGTCAGGTGCAGTCAGGGTTGGTGGCAGTTTAACCTCCAGCAGGGCTGCATATGTGCATCCCCCACAGGCTGTACTGTTGTATGTTGGGAGGTGTGCATTGACTGTGGACATGAGAATAGCTCTATTGTCACATGTACAACATAGTCATCATAGTGACAGGCAATAGCACTGGTACATGCCAGTTGGACATGCCTGTATATAAGTGGTACGTGGCAGGTGGGCAGGCTGTAGAAACCACCATGTCTCATGAGGTATGTGAGTGATGTGTGTACGACAGCTGTTGTACAGTTATCAAGCTGGAAATGTATGGACAGACAGTGTACCTGTGAGGACTGGTGTGAAATGGGTGCTAAACTAAGCAGTAGCTCATAACGTGCCATGAAGCTCTGAACAAGTGCTGAGCATGCCCATACATTACAGATAGGGTGTTGTATAATATCAACCCACAAGTGTTGACAACAGTGATGATTGGTGGCACTGCATCAGAACACTGCCGGGTATGGTCTGCCGGTCCATGAACCATTATCAATGTAAATGTTAGCAAAACAGATGTACAAGACAGTATGGATGTTTGGCTACAGATGCCTGTGTATGTCACAGGAGTGTTCTACTACTGGCCTGTTGACAGGCTCACAACTGCCAAAGGTGCTACAGTGACATGTGCATATCACATGGTGTCAGCTACAGTAAACCAGGGTTAATGTGTTGTACCCCACCCGCATTGTAGCCCATACCACACAGACAAATGTCAGCCATCTGTGTATGTGATGATGTGAATGGCCATGACCTATGGGCAATTGTTGTCACAGTGTTGTGAACAACATACAGAATGGGCTGTGTGTGTGATGTGTGTGACATATGTGCACATTCTGGTGGATGATATCAGCAATGACACCACTAGGGGAATACCCCCGTACCCATTAAGAAACACCTAGGCTGTGGTCAACAGTATGGACACTGTGTTAGGGATGGTGTAGTGTAGTACACCTCCCTGAGCTGGAGACATCTCCCTGGCCCTTTAGGTAGTCATTCGAGGTACACATGACATGACAGGGTGGTATCCATGAGCATGGAGATCATTGGACAGGCATACACAGCTCCCGTGTGACCAATATTGGAATACACATCACCCTCCAGGGGTAGGGCCCATGCGTGGATGGCCGATACCAGCCTCCACAATACTCACCTCCAGTATGCAGCATGCTATCCACCTTGCATACATATATATGCCACACTATGCTGTTAGACATGCTACATGTCCATAGCCTGATCTGAAAGACATACGTCATGGACAACCACTGTCCCATGACTAGGACGGCCACATGCTGCACAGATCCCTTTGCCGTACCTGTGACATACTCCCGCCATACCATGCAGCCCTGTCCACATAGCTGCACATATCATCCCTGCCATACATGGTGTGATGGCTGTATGGTAGATATAGTATCATCTATCTGGATCAGTAATGTGTCACTGATGCCCCTCATGGTGGTGTAATGGGTGTCGGATACAGCTAGGAAACCCAGCCCGTATATGCTATAGCCGATAACCTTACCTGTGAATGACGTCCGACTAGCCATTGTCCCATGTCTATCACATGTGCAACACAGGTGATCCGTGGCAGGGTGTTGAACAGCTGTACAGTGCAGTGTAGATGTCTATGGAAAACAGATGCATGTACAGGTTTCCATGTGTACTTGGTGCATTGTCACTGCCCAAGTCCAGTAAGGCTGTGTCTGTGTTGATATGTGACATATCCACAGCATGTAGGTCATCAGCATTACCGTGGATACATCAGGCATGGGTAGATAGGTAAGAACACCACTGCATGCAAACAGACATGTCCACATGGAGACTGACGTCACATGCAGTAGGAACACTAATGAGGTGACACACATATATGGGGATGATATCCAATGCATACTGGGTGTTACATGTGTGGGACACATGCATGCCAGTCGTGTTAGTGTCATGTTGATTTGCAAAGATAACTGTGTGAATGTACTAGAATGTATGTGCAGCAGTGTCACTGTACATGTCTGTAAATGTGACCTGTCACCTTCATCATGTCTTACAGATAATGCCGCGTACGCGCCTACAAGCATATAGCCGACAGGAGGATGATGTCGTAATACCGTACCTCCATGAGAACTACGAGGTGTTATTTAGCCACGTACCACAGCATGCACAGCAGCAGGATGACCTGTGACAGGATCTTCACAGGAGGATCAACGAAGTGGGCGGTCACAACCGCACCTACCAGCAGGTGCGCAGGCACTGCACAGACCTCATACGTCATGCAAAACAATGTGCCACTGCAATCGCCAGAGAACAAGGTGGTACGGGTGGTGGAACACCAACCCAGCCTCCACTCACACACAAAGAGGAGCTACTGGCCAGTCTGGGAACACCCTCAGAACAGCCCCCACAAACACAAGCTGCCATCGTGGAGGTGGGTGTCTCCCAACCAATGAGCCTGGAGTTGCCTGGTAAGTCAGTACTGAACATATGGCCTGTATATCCCACATACGTGCATGTGTCAGTGTACATCATGTAATATAACAACATATGCAAGGTATGTGGACACACATGCTTTATGCTACCCTGTGTATGCACCATACCTCTGAACTGTACGTGTATTTGCAGGATGTCCAGATGTCTGCCTCATATTGTCGGTGTGTTCCCCTTAATATCTGTCCCTTTCTGGCAAATAGCTGAGGAATGGAGCCATTAAATGATGACATACAGTTGTGTTTATGACTGCACATTCCGTGTCAAACCCATGTGAATGCAAACCTATTGGTCTATCAAATATCCAAGTTAGTAAGAGCAATATGTCACAGTTGTCCCTATATGTCCCCCATCATAGTAGGCTTTATCCACATTTATTGCTCTAAGAGGTTGAGAGATATGGTATGCACACATGTGCTGACTATATGCTATTGTACAGGCAAATGTGTTAACCTACACTGTGCACCCTGTGGCTGTCATACAGTCATGAATAATGTTCATATTGCTGTGTCACCCTATACAGGTACCTCTGGCGTGCCGCACACACAAGAGTCCATTGCAGGTGAGTCTATCATCGGTATCAGGCATGTCAAAGCATAGATCTATTCGCCATGTGGCCAGTTAATACATGGATATACAGGTCGCATCACCCATCATCCACACAGGCCACCCATGTGCAATTTATACAACTGAAATGATACACAGACATGAAACTACAGTATTTGTCACTGCTACATGTGTATCCAGCTGTGCATACAATGGTGGAGGTGTTCTACAATGGAAGCATATGTACTATACAGTGGAACAAAATGTGTGGTACACAAACCAGTACCGCACAGTGAGCAGTGATATGGGCAGACCACAGGCATCGCCATTGTGTTATATGCCCCTGCAATGGTTTCACACATTGTGATGTTCCATCTGACATGCCTGAGACACGTAGCGTTTTGGTTGCAATATTGTCACAATTTCCCAAAACCCATACCCCACATACCACACATACACCTGTTGTCTGCATAGCCCTGTGGATGGTGACATAACCAACATCTATGGGTGTACGTCATATGGGACAACACAGACATGTGTGATAGACGGCCATCACATACATGACCAACACATGTGCACACATGGCCATGGAGGATGGCCAGAAACACGTAGCCACACAGAAGACAGGATGTGGATACACCCTGTCCCACTTTGTCCACACATGGTCCAAGTACAGCCATACTAGACTGATTGTACAGGTGATGTGGTATGCTGCACATCATAAATGCCTATGCACATCTAGTGGAGGTGTCGGTGACATGTACCTCAGAAGATGCGTTGAGCATGATGTCTGTGTCATAGCATGACGGTAGTCACCTTCACAGATTCCACTCACACTGACACCAAGCCACAGAAACTGTACTTTTCCCCCCTGCCATAGGACATCACTGTTAGCTGTGCACTATGTGTGCGTGGTACATCAATGTCATGTGTGAAATGGTGACGTGACAGGTCCGCTATGTGTGGACATGGATGCCAGGAAGCTAACACTCTGTAGTCATCGTGCAGGGGTGTCATCTGTATGTCCTCCAATGACCTGTCACATGACACAGCATGGTTGGGTGTGTATTCACCTCAGCATCGTAGGTCACAATCCACAGGTATGTCATGGGTATGCATGCTGGGTATGCATGCAGTTCTGGATATGCAATGTGTACATAACATGCACTGTTTAGCAATATAGATGCCTCATGATGCCATGCAATGGCACAGTGTCTGTACATCACACTGTACAGCAGTGTAGATGGCCCAGTCCCCTACCATGCCCATGTACATTTACTAACATGCATTCTATCTGTAGGGCATATGGACAACACTGCAATGTGATACCCAGTACAATGCTGTACATGTGTCATGACACCATTGTGTCAGGCATGCATGCATATTAATGAACATGTCAGCAGATTACATGCCAAGGTCATGTCAGCCATGTGTACTGTTATCCTGTTCTGGTCCACATGGTGTATCACGAGGATGCATGCATACTACCATGATCATGTGAATTGCATGGATAATGATATGACACCTGCCTGCTGTAGTGTGCATTCCAGGGGGTATGCTTACAAACACTATTGATGTCTGAGCTACATGCTGTCAGCTGTATCACAAGCATGCTGCATGCCATCTGTCATCTCACATGAATGGTGTATCATGTGTGTCAGTGTCAGTGTGTGTGTGTGTGTGTGTGTGTGTGTGTGTGTGTGTGTGTGTGTGTGTGTGTGTGTGTGTGTGTGTGTGTGTGTCAGTGTGTGTGTCTGTCAGTGTGTGTGTGTCTATTGTAATTTACAGTATTTCTTTGCATTCACAGGTGATGTAGGTGCGTTACCCTCCTGCGGTCCATTTGATAGTGTCCCCACAGATGCTAGCAGTGATGAACATATGCACGAGGTACAGGCAGGGATGTCAGGGGCGGAATCTGTGCCAACGGTTGCCATCCCAGCTATGTCCCCCACTTCCCCGCACACAGTTCAGCTGCCAACACAATACCGCATCTACAGTGGCCATAGAGGAAGGACAGTCAGCGTTTGTTAGTGTTGAACAGGAATGTGTGGTGGCTACGGAAGGTGTGTCTCCACACCATGGTGGCAGTATACTGATTGCAGATGTGCCATACAGGCATGTGGCTGGTGCTGCCCGTAGGAGGACCTCTGGCAGACATGCACCTGCAGGACATAGAGCAGCAGCTGGGATCACCAGACGCATGTTCCAGACTGTAATGGCGGCACAGGCACTTGTCGAATGGCAGAACATAGAAGGGCAGAGGCTGCAGAGGGCTGCTATCAGTACCCTAAACAACAACATCCAGGCACTGGCAGGTGCTCAACAGCAGCTTGCTGATGTTCTGGACAGGCAATTTGATGACATGTTCAGAATCCTCGACAGTGGCATGGCAATCCGCAAGCGTGAGCTGTCTGTGCTTGAACATCTGGTAGGGGTGAGGCGTAGGACACATGGACGTA
This sequence comes from Protopterus annectens, assembly GCF_019279795.1. Classification (NCBI taxonomy): domain Eukaryota; kingdom Metazoa; phylum Chordata; order Ceratodontiformes; family Protopteridae; genus Protopterus; species Protopterus annectens. The sequence goes on from NC_056726.1 coordinate 1,551,355,125, forward strand.
GGCCAGCTACACCACCTAGTGCAGGTCACCGGGAGTGTGTCACCTCACATGGCCACTCCCATAGTGCCGGTAGCAGTAGCAGTGCAGCTGGTGCTGCAATGTCCACACCAGGTCACAGCAGGCCATGTGGACATGGCCCTGGACGTTCCCGGTGGGGACATGGTTCCAGTGGCCATGGACAGTAGCCATTTTGTACCTCTGCCTGGTAGTGCCCATGCAACCCCTGGCAGGCACAGGACACGTGGCCATGTCCGGTCACAGTGAGCTGTACAACCTGGTCTGTACAATCTGGAGCTGTCCATAATATCGTTGTGTAGGCCTCACAAATGACAGAACTGTGTGCACACATACACACACACAGCAAACACAACTGTAGGGCTCCACAACACCCACATGCATATGGAACAGACATGTCCATTCAAATCACTAGCCCTTACCCGCACACATGATGTCATCCATTGGTGCAGCCTATGGCCCTGGCAAACAGTATCACCCTGTGCATATGATGAAGCCTGTACCACATCCCTGTCATCCACACCATCGGTGCAGGGATATGCTCATATGGTCTGATGCACAGGGTGAACAGAATAGTGAGAGGTGTATCTAACATTACTTGTGTATGCATAATGCGGGATGTGTATTTTGTATTGGTCGTGTGTGAATACTGAGATGTGAGAGGTGTATCTAACATTACTTGTGTATGGATATTGAGGGATGTGTATGTTGCATTGGACATGTGTGAATACTGAGAGATGTGTATGTGACATCAATGGTGTACTGTCAACTTGCACCAGTCATACCATGTAGTCCAGGTGCAGCATGCATTGTGATATGTTCACAGTATGTGTCGCTGTTACAACAGTAACAGCATGTTGGTAATGATGCCCTGGTTCCCTCCTATGGTGTACTGGCATGTGCCTACAGGTAGCATTGTTTGCAGTCCCCCATGTGTAACTGTGGAGCACTCACAGGCACGTATGGCAATATCAGCATGCTAAATGTACCCTCAACCTGACTGTTGGACAGTCGGACATGACACAGATGTCCGAACATGATACAGATGTCCACACATATACTGCACCTGAAGTATGTGGTCAGTTGAACAGGCTACAATGGACATAGATGTGACATACATACCGGGAAACATTACAGGTATGTTGACATGGTGCAGGGGTTGTACACAGCAGTCAGGCCAATGATGACGTTAGAGGCCACCTGATAGCATGAGGCCACACTGTGTAGTGGTAATACCCTGTCACAGTACAGGAACATGGCCACATTCACGGGGTCTACAGCACTATAACACACCCCATAGTGTTCAGGTGTGGACCCTTGCCTATGTGGTCATCACCCTCGCAGTACTTTGCACCCACACTACGTGGCACAGAGAAGGGACATGCACAGGTAGCCAGTATGGCTGGGACCGATGACATCAACAGGGTAGTAGACTGCATCACCATGAGGGGTTACTGATCCTGTTTCCACAGTATGGTAGCATACACCCTCACACCAAGCACAAGACAGCCATACATACATACATACATACATACACACACACACACACACTGTGGTGACCAGATATGTGTGTACAGATAGCCGATGTGTGTGATGCACCACACCTGCCGACCTCATGCTTTCCACACTGCAGTATGTACAGATCTCTGCAACGGTGTACATGGATGTGTTACATCTGGGACGTAGTCTCCACCATATGTGGCATGTGTTGTCACATAAGCGGACACACATGGCAGTGCTGGGAATGATACACCTACCATATGATGATCCGTTTGATAGACATGCAGCGGTACTGTCCGCAGTATGTGTACCAATGCTATGTCTGGCAACTGTGTGGCTATGCGCACACGGGAGGATGTCAGTGATACAGGTATCATGTGACATACAGTTGGTTACACCTGACCGCTGTGTATGCGTTAAGTCATCACCATCAAGTAACAGTGACATAGCGTACTGTTTGCACATGGCATGGTAGGGTGGCGTGTGACACACCTGTGAGCCATCCCCGGCACACATACATCTACACAGGTGGATCACCACTTTATGTACACAGATCCCTCCATACGTGATGTACAACCAACTGTACTGTCTGTATGTCACCGTATACAGGTGTCAATGATGGGGCTGCATTGCGACTGCATGTTGTAGTTAGGCACAGCTGTGTTACGGACATTGGCCACTGCACATGCATGGTTGCTGCATGCACAGTACAGATTGTACATGTGCGTTGGTACTACATGTGTCTCCTGTAGCCATGTTTGTATGCATTGCTATTGGTGGACATGTGTGTTGACATACATAACACATGGACTGTGGTATGATATCACGGGCGTCATGGGCAACTACTACAGGGGAATGTGTCCTCCATCAACCTTGCTACCTCCTGTACTGTGAACATTCAACAGACATGGACCCACCTTCCATTTGCGTGCGTATGATTGCTTAGGTCACTGTTCTGCACAGGGGAGAGCAAAGGCTTAACTATGTACATATGTGTTGTGTGTGTGGTCCATGCACACATCCACTACAATCACATGTTTGACATATTCAAACATGTGTGTTCGTTGGTGTACAGCAACACTCATCTGTCACAGCTGTGTAAGACCCGGGGCCCCTAGTATGTCTTGAGCTGACCTGGTCATGTATAGTGGTATACTTGCAATGCATAACACCTGTTGAAACCCTGTCAGTACATGTGTACCCTGCACAGTTGCTGTAGACCTCTGTACAGTCCACTGGTCATGTGTCACACGGTGTTGTGGTAATGTATGGCTGTGTACTGCTGCAGCAATGACATGGTGATGTCCCGAGGGCTACAGTGTAGACTGCGGTGTGTACATCTGGGATCTGCACCTGTGACAGCTGTGATGGCAGCTGAGTGTGTACTGGTCACTGCATGTGTGTGACCGCTCTGTACATGGGGACAATTATACCTTACTGTGCCCTTCTGTGTCTAGACTCCATCTGCATGCAAGACGGCCCTTTGCAACTGCTAAGTGTGTGAGCATGCCCAGTACACTGTTGTGTAGATGGACACACATGACAGTCCCAACTGAGCCCTTGCGAGTTGAGACTCCGTCTGCATGCAAGATGGCCCTTTGCAACTGCTAAGTGTGTGAGCATGCCCAGTACGCTGTTGTGTAAATGGACACACATGACAGTCCCAACTGAGCCCTTGCGAGTTGAGACTCCATCTGCATGCAAGACGGCCCTTTGCAACTGGCTGTGTGAGCATGCCCAGTACGCTGTTGTGTAGATGGACACACATGACAGTCCCAACTGAGCCCTTGCGAGTTGAGACTCTGTCTGCATGTAAGATGGCCCTTTGCAACTGCTAAGTGTGTGAGCATCCTCAGTATGCTGTTGTGTAGATGGACACACATGACAGTTCCAACTGAGCCCTTGCGAGTTGAGACTCCATCTGCATGCAAGACGGCCCTTTGCAACTGCTAAGTGTGTGAGCATGCCCAGTACGCTGTTGTGTAGATGGACACACATGACAGTCCCAACTGAGCCCTTGCGAGTTGAGACTCTGTCTGCATGCATGACGGCCCTTTGCAACTGCTAAGCGTGTGAGCATGCCCGGTATGCCATTGTGTAGATCGACACACAGTACAGTCCGAACGGACGTGTATTACTAAGCGTGTGGCCATGCCTAGTGATACCTTGTGTCGGTGATGTCCCTCTGTGCATGGCCATTGACATCCTGTATAGCCATGGTGGTCA
>NC_056726.1:1551363865-1551421365 GCF_019279795.1 Protopterus annectens
GCATGGCGTACTAACATCTAACTAAACCTACATTTTGTATGTATATTATACATGTCTTGTTTTGAAGTGCAGCGCGTTCTTATGGCGCTGCGCTACACTTCCACACCAGGGATCGGGGGAGGACAACTACTGGTTTATTCATATCCAATGGAAAAAGCTGCCACTGCCCTTGGACTTGGACATTGGCATGCTTCTTCGACTGTATTCCTACTGTATTTGCAACATAACATCCGGGTACATTTCTGCACATAACTCTGCTCTTGCACGGACAGCTTACTGTTTCATGTATCATGTAATTACATAATTTGCATAGCTTACACATACAAATGGGGTATGTTGCAAATCCCAACATTGTCGGTGCAATGTTCGTGTTACGGGCGGTCTTGCACGCCCCTACGGGTGTTTGCTGAATAGCCTGGCAGTCATCTTTCCTTGCTGTACTCTCACTCAATCCATACACGCCAGAGGCGTCATGTATCATGGCCTAGGCTTTGCTGTGTGCTATGTCTATTTGTGGTGTATGCATGGCTGTGGGTATGTCCCACTGTCATCACTGGTAAAGGTGACGCACTATAGGTACTTCATGTAGACTGCTGTGTCATTTGACATGTCAGCACATACCTGTGGCCAATACTGAACTTCCTACTGCAGCGCTTTTCATACCTTCTGAGTTATCTTGCGGTTGATAATGCTGTTTCCTCAGACATGTATCTTTTTCTGATCATACCTATCAACCCCCTAGAGCATAACATATGTACAAAGCCTAACATGATGGGGGGGACAAATAGGGGAAGATTCTACATATTGCTCTTACAAACGTAGATAGTTGACAGTATAATAGGTTTTGCATTACTATGACCTTTCTGAGGGATTTGGGGTCTGAAACTCATATGTTTATCATTATTTAATGATGTCAGTTCTCTGGTATTTGACAGACAGGTACAGATTGTAAGAAGAACACACTACACATATGAAGCATACATCTGCACATTCGTACAGTTGTGAGGTATGTTTCTGATACTGTAAATCAAGTTTCTTACACCAATACACACAATACATGGCGCCATCACAGGCCAGTTGCCATTACATTCCTATTGCAGGACACACCCACCCAGACGGTTATATTCCTCACACAGGCCAACAGATGCTTATCCACACTAATTATTCTATCATGTACCTTATGTGTACGCCGGTATTTGCACTTTCCGTCAGTGGCAGAGTTCACGTACAAGTATGGGGGACTGGACACTGTATGGGTGACACTGCATGACACCCTGAGGGACACATGTCTTTTGAGTCTATTAACCTTCCACATTGACTTTCACAGGGCATAGGTTGTCATTCCCATTTGTGATTACTAACTCTCATAACATTCGTATTCCTGACTACGCAATTATTCTATCAACGTTCAGACTTTGTCTGGGGTATATTTAATATAGTCCCTATTTGTCTTTCGTATGCATGTCCATCCATGATAATCACCTACATGACACTGATATAGGTCCCTATGTCTTCCCCCAATGGTTTACACAATATCCAGTAGATGGGTTGCACCTTTTTGGAGAATATAGGTGTGTGCTATACCCACATAGGTATATTGATCACTCCCATGGGGCGTACCTATTAGATCTGTGCCAACCAACACCTTGGCCCATTTCTGCATACCCATGATTCCCATACCTGACACCCCTCCACAGGACACTTCCAAGCACTCCCCACTCTGCGGATATCAGGTCGTACGTCATACATTCTATCGACCCATGTGTTATTACCCTTGCACCTGCTACTTTTGCATGTACACCTATATCGTAGTTGCAGTTGTGACGTCTTTTGCATCAATGACGGTTCGCCCTTCATACAGGATCATTTTTTGGGGTCCTGCAAAGGACACCTATATTCATGTTTAACGTGTAGAACTTGCAGGCCGTCACACTGGTACTTTCCGGGCAATGGTTTGGAAAGCATCGGTGTATTCTCCTTTCATGCATGTCTGTCTGTCTATCCATAATAGCTATACTGTGACCTATTTATGTATATGTGATATATGTACAGGGACATATATTTGTTGTGTATATATCTATTCATGTATCGTGTGTATATAGGGGTATATTTAATATAGTCCCTATTTGTCTTTCGTATGCATGTCCATCCATGCTCGGGCTCGCTCCGCTCCCCGCCCTGCCCCCTATTCCCACCCGCCCCCACTATCTCTACATTTATAGGGTCACTTAGCCCATCCCCCTTTACGGCTAACCAACCACAACTGTCCCTCAATCTGACTCATTTCCCTCCCACTTCCTGGTACTGCCTATACAACTAAGGCTACTTCCTTGGTCCGCCCACTACCAACCTTTACTCATCCTCCCTCCTTTTTCCCCCCTTAGCTTTTTTATTTCCCCTATTTCTCCAAGGTTTTCTATCAGCATTTCATACTCACCAACCTCTCCTCTCACCATGGACAGACATTTGTTTACTATCCTCCCCTTCATATCATTTCTTCTTATTATATCATATCATCTAACAAGTTCTGAAACTCTACCCCTTGTAGGAGCCCACCTCCCAAATGGTCATACCTCTCTTCACTCCCAAAATCCTCCAATCTCATCCCCCTTTCACTACCCCGGTAATAACCAGTTCTTCAAAACACCCCATCTTACTCCTCGCCACCCTAAAGTACCTAGCTCTAAGGACACTCTCAAACTACTAATTAAACTCCAAAAGATATTTGACTATTTGAAAAATCCATCACAAAAGATGGCGACATCCACCCCAACCCAGGCCCTAACTCTGATCCAGGCCTCAACATCCTGAATTCAGCTAGAACCTCAGCAGGCTCCCTCCTTATCTTTCACCTCAACCTAAGAAGTATCAATAATAAGGTCCATAACTTACATGCCATGCTTGACCCACTCCCCAGACATTATGTGTCTACGGAAACATGGCTAAAACCTAGCACCAAGGACGAAGAAATCATCCCTCCTGGGTATAACGTTCTCAGATCTGATCGTCTAACTAGAAAGGGTGGGGGAACAGCCGTTATGTTTAAGAATACGTTGAGCGTCACTATGAACCCTCCAACCCCAAAAATTCCTAACCTTGAACTGCTTGCCCTAAAGCTATCCCTCAACAAACAAAAAAGTATTAATCTCATCGTAGTCTATATACCACCAGGAAATAACGTTGAAAACCTTGAACATATCCTTAATTGGTTAGCTACAACCTATCCCCAAGAAACCATAATACTAGGAGACGTTAATATTGATTGGTCCCTCTACTCCAACCACTCAAATCCTCTCCCCATTAACTTGCATGGCTTCTCTCAAAATATACTATCTACCACCAGAATTGGGAATGCTCAACAAAGGAGAGCATCATTGACTGGATCCTTACTAATAAAGCCCCAAATAACTATACTGCAGGGACTCTTCCCAATGACCTTAGTGACCACCTTATTACCTTTATCTTAAAACACAAATGTACAACATCTAACCATCCCCAAACCAGGCTGGTCAGGAACAGTAAGAATTTTGTCCCACAACACTTTCTTGCTGATCTCAAAGCATGTAACTGGTCCTCCCTAAAAACGCTTCCCTTAGAGGACAGTGTCTCTTATTTTAATGACACTTTCCTTAAGATACTTGATGTTCATGCTCCTAAAAGACTGACCAGGACCAAGGAACGTATTGCTCCTTGGCTAACAAAAGACACCAAATCCAAAATTAAACTCCGGGATCAGGCCTGGAATAAATGGAGAGCTACCAAAAACCCCCTGGACCGGATCAAGTTTCTTCAGCTTAGAAACTCAACCAAATTAGCCGTCTTGATGGACAAAAAACAACATTTTTGTCACCTCCAAGACAAACACCACACAATCCCAAAAAATTCTGGGCTGGCTTCAATCATCTCCTTCGTCCAGGAAAATCGACCAGCCCCACCCCTGGTAAACTCATCGGCAAAGATCCAAGTGAAATAGCTAACACTTTCAATACATTTTTTACGGAGACCATCCAGTCTCTCGCCAATCAGCTTACCAATACTCCCTCATTCACAACCCCAACTAAAAACCCTTCTCAGTCCTCCCTTAACTTACAACCCACACCTACCTCTTACATTCGTTCCCTCTTGAAAAAACTCAAACCAACTACCTTAGCGGCTGACCTACTCCCAGCCAACTACCTACAAATAGCATCTGACGCCATTGCCTACCCTGTTTCAATCCTGATCAACCGATCTATATCTGAATCTTCTATCCCCTCAATCTGGAAAATCTCTTATATCATCCCTCTCCATAAAGGTGGATCCTCCACTGACACATCTAAGTGCAGGCGAATACCTATACTGTCTCCCTAGCCAAAATCCTGGAACGCTGTGTTCATAAACAGCTCATTACCCATCTTTCTCAAAATAACCTCCTGTCTAACACCCAGCATGGATTCCGCCCCATCACAGCACAACCTCTGCTCTTCTCTCCTTTGTTGATTCAATCAACCAAAACCGCAATAACAAACTTATTTCCTCTGCGCTTTTTCATGACCTATCAAAAGCCTTTGATATGGTGAACCACCATCTACTAATACAAACACTGCAAACCTTTCATCTTAGTAAATCAACAATAAGTTGGTTTAACGACTACCTATCGAGTAGAAAGCAGGTGGTTCAGTGGCAAAACAGGCTATCAGACCTACTCCCCACTAATATCGGTGTTCCACAAGGATCTATACTCGGCCCCCTTCTTTTTTCCCTTTTTATTAACAGTTTACGCATGATTATTCCTAAAGCGACTTGCATTCAATACGCAGATGACTCCACCCTGATATGCTCGGACGTTTCTCTTGCCAAACTCCAAGTTGCAACCCAAAATTGCTTCTCCTTAGTTGAAACATGGTTCTCAGAACAAAAGCTACTACTAAATCCATCCAAAACTAAATTACTTCTATTTTTCCCCACACTAAATACCCCCCAAGTAAATGAACCACCTAATGCCACTACCCCAACCTTCTGCGTGTCCTCCAACAATGGAATCATAATCGAACCGTCTCCCACACCAAACTTCTTGGGGTTACCATAGATAACAAACTTAAATTTGATACACATGTCAGTCTGACCATTAAGTCTGTAAACAAAAAACTCGGGTCTTTGTATAGAATAAAAACTTTCTTAACTCCGCTCACCAAACTAACTATTGCTAGGACCCACCTTCTGTCTACACTCCTCTACGCTTCGCCAGTATTCTCCTTCCTCAACAAGAAGGAACTCAACAAACTGTCTACTAGCTATAACCACATAGCCAGATTTATAACAGGGATGCCCTATCGGACCCATCACTGCCAAAATCTTAGGACCCTCGAATGGTTAGAACTCTCCAACACACTCAAACTTAACCAACTCTCTGAGGCATTTAAAATAATTAATTATCCAGAAAAAACTCCCTCACTGAACAAAATACTTACCCCTTACTCCAACCTCACATCCCTTAGATCATCCAAAAGCCTACTAGTTCAAACCATCAAGTCTAACAACTTGGGAGGCGAAGCACTCTATGCAAATTCCATTGGCAAATCCTGGAATGCCCTCCCAAATAACCTAAGACACATGACCTCTCTCTACCAATTCAAAAAACACCTCAAAGACCTATTAAAGTCCCAATGGCTCTGCCCCTGCTCTAATCCTGACTAATACTAAAACTCTCCTTGCCCACTAAAGTCCCTACTAAACCCACTAACCTATGGTCTCAACTAATTCTAATGCTAGTTCATTATAGGTATTGTACTTCTTTTAAATAATTGTATAATATATATGTTTGATTCCTCTTTGAATGTAACAACTATAACTCTATCCTTGAATGTTATGTTTAACTACCTCTTTATTGTGGAGCTTTTCTCCCCGGGCCTCTACTGAAAATGAACATGTATCCAGCTAGACTAGCCCGGTCAACAAATGTAAAATAAATAAATAAAATAAATATAGATATATATATGTACATATATACAGATGTCTGTACATTCCTCATCTCATAATTTGCTTTGGTTTATGTCTGTGGATATATGTGTATATATATCTCCATATCATACCTTTCAACTGTACAGATTTCTGCTGCATGTACAGCTGTTTGCTTCTTATCTTTGGTCCGTTTTTCATAACCTTGTGTCTATCTGGCAAGTTAGTGGCATATCATGTAAGACTGACGTTGGTAAATAATGACAAACATTTCAGGTTACGACTTCATACCCTTCAGAGAATCCATGCTAGTGACACACCTGTTATTCTATCCACTTTCTATGTTTGTTAGGCCAATATCTGGGGATTGTCCCTATTTGTACCAGTTGTTGTCATGGCTTTGTCCGGTTTCCTACTTTACTAGGTTAACAGGTATGAGCCATGTACATAGAACGTGGGGAAAACACCATTCATTTTCTATTCTGTAAGCGGATTACACACGCGCAGGCGCACTTGCATATCCGTATTGTGAGTTACATATGTTTCATAGATAATTGTGCTTACGTGAACTTTCAGAATTCTGACCGTAACAGTTACATATCTGTATTCCATTTTACGGACTGCTGCGAAACACATGTTCACCTTTACATATTTAAATGTGTGTACAGCACAAACGCATTCATTACACTTTCAAGTTATATGTGCAGTGGTCATAGGTCAACCAGGACTGCATTCACGTTGGCCGGATGCTGGAACCACTATTCTATTGGTGTTCTCCCTCATTGATATGCATACCCATAGTACTTAGCTACATCAACATACACCTCACCGCTTCACCTACAACACAGGCATCCATTCTCCTGCTGGGAAAAACGCGGTACTGCATATTACACATTCCCTATTGCCTACTGCTGTGGACTCCGGCTGCATTGTTAATCACTCCGAGGATATGCAGAACACCAAGGCATAGTCCAGCCACATACAGGTCTTTGATTGTCAGGGTGTTCATGTAGTGATCTGGGTTTAGGTTTGTCCACCTGGTGAATGGAACTTCCCTGGCCGAGTTCAAATGTCAGACGAAGCATATGGACAGGGATTATCTCCCTATTTTGACGTAATACCTGTGTTTATAGACACAGGTGTTTGGGCACCTGTCAGCAGCTTATTCTGTTGGCAATACATATTATGGGTGGGGTTGTTACAGTCCATACTCCACGGTGAGGGTTGTTCCCATTCACATTTGACTATTACCTGTATACAGTCATACGGGGATTATTATTTTGAACATGAAGTGACTACAGGTATGCAGTTGTACATTACACAAGTGTGAAGGGTTGTTACTGTAAATATGTATGGACCATACCTCTCAACCTCTTAGAGCACCAAACCTGTGCAAAACCTACATGATGGGGGGACAATTAGGGACACATTTTAACGATTGCTCTTACAAGCTTAGAACGTTGATAGAATACTAGGTTTTGCATTAGCATGACTTTTCTGAAGGTTGTGGAGTCTTAAACTCAGGATATTTCTCATTATTTAGTGACATCAATCCTCAGCTATTTACCACACTGGTGCAGATTGTCGGAGGCACACATCAACACTATGGGGCGAACCTCTGGTCAATCTTAGGGTTGCCACCTTTTCAAATGCCCAAACTGGGACATGTTCTGTGGAGATGTCAGATTTTCAAGGACAAAACATACCTACAGCAGTGCATAGTACTGCACTTTAACCTTTTTTGTACATATAATAGCTTATTCTAGTAACATCTGAATTGCTTATGCTGCTTCACATAACATATAGAAGTTTCATATATAAGATAACTGTTTTATGCAACTATTAAAGAAAATTAGGAAATAACTTTGTCCTAAACTCTCAGGACATTTGCTATGTCTTGATTTTTTTCACAGGTCACAACTGCCTACAGAGGGACTGTTACTCGCAAAGTGGGACAGGTGGTGACCCTAGTCATTCTGTGAATATCCAGACAGTTGAGTGGTATGGCACGGACCTTTGTAATACGTTGTTGTGTTCTGGCACAGCAGTAGCTCAGCATTAAAGACTGCAGTCGGAACGTGCCGACAGACAGTTGGGTTTCCGACTTCATACTCCAGACATTAATGCCAATGTGCAAACTGTTATTCTATCAAATGTCTATGTTTCTAAGAGCTATCTTTACAGATTGTCCCTGTTTTTGGACCTTTGTCTCACTTATATTCATGGCTCTGTCCAGATATCTTGCTCACACAGGTTGACAGGTATGGTCGGTCATGACTGCACACAGTCAGTGTCCCTCACACTTGATCAGGGTTGACCTGTTTACATCTGTGTCTTCCTCACCCTCATGCCATTTTCCACTTTGCAAATGTGTGCATTATATTCTCCCTCTTATTTGTGTCGGGACACGTGCGTCACGGGAAGGTATTTTATCCTGGGTGGTAGGTTATGCATGCCCACTTAGGGCTGGACAGTGTAATGGACCTCCACTGCATGTTCTGACTTGTGTCCAGATATCTACTGGATTGGACATCTAGGGTTGCCACCTTTTGAAATGGCCAAAGTGGGACATTTTTGGTACAAACATCAGATTTTACATGCCGACACATACCCACAGTCAGTACAGAGGTTAGAACTTAACTTTTTTGCCTAAATAAAAGCTTATTCTTGTAGCATTTTAGTTGCTTATTCTGTTTCTTATAACATTTAGGTATTTCAGATACAGAATAACTGTTTTATGAAACTATTACATAAAATATAGGAAATAATTTTGTCCTAAAATCTCAGGATATTTGCCATTTTTACAATTTGTTGTCAGGACATAACTGCCCAAAGAGGGACTGTCCCTCGCAAAGTGGGACAGGTGGTAACCCTATGGACATCATGTCATCATACCCATTCTACTATTTACACAAGTTGTTCATCCCATGAGGGATATCCCAAAAATTGGACTAGACCAAAACAAGTTAGATAACGAAGATTTTTGTGGCCTCACGAAAACGTGCAGTGGGTTTTACATTCAGGGGATACATGATTTGCAATCCTGACACTGCCTAGGGTGACAATACCTACTACATATGCATAGGGGTCACTGTGTGTAGCTGTGTCTGTAACAAACCAATGGACCAAGTACGGCTGGATTTGGTGGACATTCTGGTATGGTGACAGGTTGTGTGTTGTGGAGGGTATGCTGGGTAGGCCATTATGCATCCAGGTGTGTTGCGTTTGTTATGGTCAGTTCCATCAGGACCCACCTGTGGGTATGTGATGGTGACGTATCTATACATTTGTCTCGCACATTTCCATATTGATATGTTTGCTTGATTGTGTTCTACACTATGGCCTGTCTGCTTGTCTTGCAGCTGTTTCTACATGTGGTTGTGTTTCTTTCCACTTCACCCGCTGCCCCCTTGTACACCTCCGGTTCACCTTTTCTACATACAACACAGTATCGCCTTTGAGGAATTTACTATTAAACACCCACCCTTCACACACAAATTCCTCGCACCCCATAGAGCACTACGTTGGTTGTTGGCCCATGACATGGCCAGAGTTACACATAGACTACCCTACATGTGTCAGGTACCTTTATGGTTGTGTGGACTACCCTGCCATGTTTGCTTTCCACATGCTATACCTCACGCACACAGGTACATGCCCATACTTCACTTTCATTACTTGGTTGGTTTATCCGGGTACTACCCATTCGACTGTGTCACATACACGTTCGGATTATACAGCTGCCTTCCGGATTTTGCCAGCCTGTTGTACTCATTGGTAGGATGGCACCTTTTCCTATGTCCAAGCTATTCCTTACATATGTCCGACTGTTGTGGTCAATGCCTCCCCACAGTCGACGGTTGTGTTTCCACTTTTTCAATTGGCCACAGTGTGACATAGGGTTACCACCTGTCCCACTTTGCGAGGGACAGTCCCTCTTTGGGCAGTTGTGTCCTGACATGTAATTGTAAACATGGCAAATGTCCTGAGATTTTATGACAAAATTATTTCTTATATTTTATGTAATAGTTGCATTAAACAGTTATTCTGTACCTGAAATACCTAAATGTTATGAGAAACAGAATAAGCAACTAAAATGCTACAAGAATACACTTTTCTGTAGGCAAAAAAGTTGCATTCTGTCCTTTGTACTGGCCGAGGGTATGTGTCGGCCTGTAAACGCTGATGTCTGTACCAAATATGTCCCACTTTGGCCATTTGAAAAGGTGGCAACCCTACTGTGACATTTGCGGTGAACACAGCATATTTTACAGGCCGACACATACTCACGGTCAGTTCGGCAGATAGAACTTACAATTCTTGCCTATATCTAAGCTTATTCTTGTAGCATTTTGGTATCTTATTCTGTTTGTTATGACATTTATGTAATATACGTTCAGTGAAATATGTTTAATGCAACTATTGCATGACGTCTACGGAAGAATTATGTCCTATATTCTCTGGACATTTGCCTGTTTTACATGTTTGTGTCAGGACACATCTGCCCACAGAGGGACTGTCACTCACAAAGTGGGACAGGTGGTAATCTTGGTCGACGGTACGGATCATACTGTTCCTTTTGGCCTACATGTGTCAGTATTGTTATGGCTGTTTATATGCTCCTTCTGTTTCGTTTACATGCATATGCTATTTCCTATCACATTTGGTATGTGAAATATGGACATACCTTTTGTATGTGACTATTACATGACTTGTGGGATATGATTCAGACACGGTCGCTACATATATCTACATTTCTCCTCGTGTATTTTGTTATGGACACATCTGCACAGCTATGTTCCCTCCCTCACATTATGGGTCGGCTTGTGACCCTTTCCGTTGGACTGGACATACCTACTGGCGGCGCTCTAACATATGATACGTTTCACTTCCACATGGTATAGCTATCAACACTACATTGGACTATGGGCACACAGTTTTCATGTCATTTGTTCAAGGGTAGGGACCCGTTATTCCCTACCGTGCATTTGTGTTTGATTCTTCATTTTCTATTCGCAGGGACTATGCTTTGCATACGTTTCAGTATCCACAGACACTGATAGGTATGATTACTATTGCTGGCGGGATATAATATTCAGCAGTTTAGGTTGCTCCTCGACGGCCGACATTGACATGCCTCCCTGCGCAACTTCGATACGTCCCTTGCACTCGCGCACGTTTCCTATGCACATGGCTGTGGCGGCTGCGCGCCTTCATTAATATGCATATGGCGCGACTAATCCATATATACGCCGCACGGCCGGTGCAAGCCTTACGCCGGCCTTGCGCCGAGCTTCATGAATCCGGGGGTGTATCTTTCAGACCTTACTTTTTTCATCTGAGATGTTCTACAGTCTATATGCTGGTGACCTGAAATTGGGTAAACTGATTACAAGTGTTACAGATAAGGCATGTCTGCAAAATAATTTGACTAAATTGACCATTTGGGCACAGGAGAATAATATGTTGATGAATACATCAAAAACTAAGCATATGAGATTTGGGAGACATAAACTGAAAGGTGAATATTTAATACAGCAGACAGTGATTGAAACTGTAGACTCATGTAAGGACCTGGGTATATGGGTAGATTCAGCTATGAGTTTTTCTAATCCTATCAACCAATTGGCTAATGATAGTTATAGAACTACAGGTTGTATAAAAATATTTATAAAGTCTAGGAATCAAACATAATGAAGTCATTGTTTGTTAGTTAAATTAGACCCAAACTTGAGTATGGAATAACAATATGGAAACTCTGTAGGAAAACAAGCATGAAAAAACTGGAAAGAGTACTGCGGAAATATACTAAGAGCATCCATGGATGTGAAAATCTAAGTTATTATGAAAGACTAAAATATTTGAACTTGTACAGTGTCTCTTACAGATATTTAAGAGTATATAGGGCATTTAGGGACAAATACCTCTGGGAATGTTTGGGGTTATCAAAAAGTACTAGAGAATCATCAGATAAACTATGTAGAAGATTCTATCGGAATGAGAAGTGCACTAATTGGTTCTCTGACAGAGTAGCTGATGCTTGGAACAGACTACCAAATTACATTAAAGCAAGTGCAAGTTTAGATATTTTTAAGAACAGCCTGGACATTTATTATGGGAACAAGTGTTTTGGCATATTGGCAAACTAGAAGGGCTTAATGCCCATGCTTGAAACATGTGTATGCATGTATGTATGTATGTATGTATGTATGTATGTATGTATGTATCTATGTATATATGTATGTATGTATGTATGTATGTATCTTATAAGTAAAGGCATCACATCTAGATCTACGAATGTTATAATTCCATTATACTCAGCCTTCATCAGGCCAGTAACTGAGTACAGTGCTTCCTTTTGTATATACCTCACCAAACACCTACAACAATTGTAGGCACCACAGAGGTTTCTCACCAAGAAATTATAGGGTACACAAAAATAAGTCTTACATGGAAAGACTGAAAGCCCTGTCACTGTATTCTCTCTCCTACAGGTTGCTAAGGGGTGACCTGTGCCTGGCTTACAGGGCAGTCTCTGACCTAGCCCTGATGGAAATGCAACATATTCATAAATCAAACTGCACATGGATCACTCACTCCAGGGATCATACTCTAGCCTGTGACATGAGCAGGTAATTCTGGAGAGACAGATAAATGTTCCAGAGAACTAACATTGGGTGGCATGATGCCAGGGAATCTTCTTTGGGCTAGGCTTATATAGGCTCCAGGGCCATTAACCTAGTACACACCTATGAACCTATGGACCAGAGACTGCCACTTCTCTGGAACAAGCTTCCAGTTCATGAGAAACAGAGCACCTCACTGATTCTCTTCAAATGAAACCTAGATCAATGGATGGGTCACCCCAAATTCACTCCTAGAGTGGCACTCATGTCCCTCCTCGACAGATGAAGTTGGTATTAACTACCATAGACCTCTACAAACTTCACTCGCCTAACCACCAACAATTGGTGCAACTCAGGACAGATATGGCTAGGCTTGTAAGGTTTCTAGGGCCTTTAGCCTAGTAACCTTCTATGAACCTATGAACCTATAAAGATATGCCTGCTATGATCCACAATGAGAATATTAAATATAACAGAGCCCTCCAGTCTTAGAAAAAAAACTACTGTTTATTGTATAAAACATAAAAATGGAAGCTCTTTCCTATTCAAGTCTTATGGCTTAACAGAAAAATTCACAACTGAGTTCAATGCATTATGACACAATTGGGAAACAGCCCGTTTTATTAATTCTCTTTCCTCGCTCTATCTCTGTCACACTCTCTAAGCCTCTCAGTATTTCTCTCTCTTCTGGATTCCTGTAACAAGAGCAATCCCCAGCCTGCTCCTGGTATCTTCTTCTAAGCCTTCATTCACTCTGCTGTTTCTTGTCCAGAGCTGCTGGTCTAGACATCAAATCCCCATCCAAAAAGAGCAAGGAATATTCTGTGCACGTGCTTACGTTTCCCTCATTTTAGAAAACATTAACTGTTTCAGTAAGTAAACACTATCTAGCTAATAGCAAAGTTTCTCTTTCATCTTAAAGCAAAATTTTGGTTTAACATGATAGCAACACTTCAATTTACTTTATGCTCCAAAAGAAAACATTTATAATACCAGTTCTACCTTTATTCACTACGCACAAAATACAGCTTTATTTGGAATAGTTTCATTTATTTTGGCATTTTCTTTGTGAAAGTGTATGTGCAGGTGTGTAATACATTATGAGCTTGTATGTACGTATATCTGTCTGTGTGCATCTATATATAAATAGCTGGTTCCACTTTGAATCATTGAAAGCTTGAAACATCAAAATTTTGATCATCGAGACCAGAACATCAAGTTTCAAACCATCGAAGATTCAAAGGGAACGTAAAGAAAAGAAAAAAAACTCTAAAACTTCACCCCCTGCACCCCACATGTGGGGGGCTGTGCCCTCTACACCTCCCCAACTTTAATATACCAACTCCGAGATCGCACTACAGTGGGGTAAAGGGAAATCTCCGTTTTAGTGCTATATGCAGAAGCGCTAAATGGGAGATTTCCTGTACCCTGTCTGCAGTGCCATCACAGAGATGGCACATTCACAGACACAGTGTGCAGGGCACCTTGCTGCCCTGCAGAAACACTAGCTTTTTCCCTTTTTTACTTACCTTTTTCTTCCCCTTGACAATGTCGATGTTCTAAACACTCAATGATATGGTCTCGACCATATGGATTTCGACGGTTTAGAATTTTGATGTTTTCAAGTGGAACCATATATGGTTCCACTTTGAATCATCAAAATCTTGAAACATTGAAATTCTGATCATCGAGACCAGAACATCGAGTTTCAAACCATCGATGATTCAAAGGGAACGTAAAAAAAAGAAAAACCCCTCTAAAACTATTTTATGCAGTGGGCGTGCACCCCCCCACATGCACCCAACTTTTCTAATTCTAAACCATCGAAATCCATATGATCGAGACCATATCATCGAGTTTATAGGCTTATAAAAAGTTTTAGAGGTTTTTTCTTTTTTTTACATTCCCTTTTAATCTTTGATGGTTTGAAACTCGATGTTCTGGTCTCGATGATCAGAATTTCGATGTTTCAAGCTTTCGATGATTCAAAGTGGAACTATATATATATATATATATATATATATATATATATATATATATATATATATATATATATATATATATATATCTATATATATATGGGTCTACTTCATTTCACCTAACTTCCAATTCACTGACTCCCATTTGACTGAGACCAAATGACTGAAATTTCATTTGACTGACACTTCATTTCACTGACAGTTCATCTGACTGACAAGTATTATTAGCAAGAAAATGGAATATGCCGGCGTCCCCACTGTAGTGCGACCCTGGAGTTAGAATATATAGTTGGGGGGTGTGGGGGGCACAGCCCCCCACTTACTTTTCTTTTACTAAGCAATATTATATCAAAACTTAACAATATCATATGAAATGAAGTGGGGGCTGCGACCCCCCCAACTATATATTCTAACTCCAGGGTCGCACTACAGTGGGGAAGGGGGCATATTCCATTTTCTTGCTAATAATACTTGTCAGTCAAATGAAATTTCAGTGAAATGGGGTCAGTGAAATGAAAGTCAGTGAATTGGAAGTTAGGTGAAATGAAGTAGACCCATATATATATATATATATATATATATATATATATATATATATATATATATATATTTAGTTGACCAAAACGCCAGTTCGCCGACACACAAAACACCGAGACCAAACAACCGAAAACACACAATACCGACAACTCACAAAACTGAACACCATTACACCGACACACAAAACGTAAACTACACATTACACACAATTACATATCCACTAACTTTAACCCAAACCCTGACCCTAAGGTCTGACACTACCGCACACTTACCCTACCTGCACCCTAACCCTAACTCACTTAACCCACCCTAAAACATAAAGCCCGTCACTATCGCACACTCACCCTACCCGCACCCTAACCCTAACTCACTTAACCCACCCCTAAACTACAGTCCGTCACTATCACACACTTACCTTACCCGAACCCTAAGTCCAACACTACCGCACACTCACCTTTCCCACACCCTAACCTTAAATCCCTCGCTATCGCACATTTACCTGTCTGCTCCCTAACCCTAAATCCCTCACTATCGCACACTTACCGAGTCGCGCTCACACGTTGCCCATGTCGGTCTTTCGGCTGTAGGGATTTCACCTTGTCGATCACCTTCATTTTTGGTCGTTTGGTCTCGGTCTTCTGCGTGTCGGTGAACTGGTGTTTCGGTCAAATAAAGTAGACCCATATATATATATATATATATATATATATATATATAAGTAAACATATACACACAAATATACACATGTCCAATGACAGCCCTGCAGTTCCTATTTCTGTGCATGCTAATATTTTATCTGTATGCTAAAGATATCATGCGCCTCTTTTACCAGTCCAGTGGTTACATACAGGTAGCCTACTGCTGACCATAAGTGGTTAACTCTTAACTTTTGTCATTTTCTCTCAGAGAAACACCACAGATTTTGTTTTTGCTTTTGTGTGTGACTAATACACAACTGTGAGATAATATTATCTGCTGGCTAGCTTTATTGATTTATTTATATTTTGATGACCAAGTTTCCCCAACTAGGCTACTGGCCTATTTTAAGGGAATACCAGAGGTAGTATTTTATACAACTAGGGGAGGTTTGTCCAGAGCATTGGGGAACTTCACCCTACTGTTTTTGATAGGTGCCATAAGATCTTTTATGTCCTGCTAAGCTTCCACTAACTTAAACATATGGGAGCATGGTTTAATGTAAGTAATACAAAAGTTAAAGAAACAGAAACTGAGGTTATGGATTACCTGCAAAGTGAAGGATTTAGTGTAGAAAATCTAAGTCAGATAACCTCACAACAGAATAGAGCAATGGATCCCCAAATTAAGGAGCAACCAGTGGAGCAGGAAACATCTGATTAGTTGAAATATGAAGATACTTTGGAGCCTCCCATATGCAACCAGTACAAACATTCAGTTGGAGTTGCACAGCAAGGGAAGGAATAGGAAACTTTGGCAACTCTGACACAGTCAATGTTGTGGAGTGATAGACCTGTGATTTCCCATATGAAAGAGCAAAGGTTGATATAAAATGAAACCGTAAAGAATGTGGTTCAGGAAGATGCTCTGGAACTTTCTATAGAATGCCCGCAGGATGTGTAGAACAAAGAAATGTGCCCTCAGTTTAGAAGAAAATAATCCAAGAGAAGAGTTGCTTGATTTAATACAGATAGACATATTAAGATCAATGAAAGAAATAGACTACAGAAAGTCAGTAAAACCCCAAAGTTAGAAGTGTGATAAAACAAATGAACATAGTAATTAGGACTGTCCATAGAGATTCATGCGATATAACATAAGTAAATAGGATATATTACTGTGCAGCTAAATTCTTAACAGATAAGTCTTACCACAAAAACATATGATAGTAAGGGAAGGGAAGGGGGAAATCCAATCCCATCAAGAAGTGTCACTGTTAGAAGATTATAGAAAAGGGAACAGATCAGCAAAAATATTCAGCAAGAAAGACATGATAAAAGCAATGTGCAGTATCAGAATAGATCAGGATCTGTCATGCACTATCGCAAATAATAAACTAAAGCTATCAGCCCAGGCAGAAAAACTTAGAAGATATGCAGATAAATATAAAGGAAATATACAAAATTCCACCAAAGTAAAAAATCAAGGTAAGCACTTTCATCCCAGTACTTTTAGGGACTTCCTCAGAACTATTCACTGAAGACATCTTACATCTCAAATACTAACACTTTAAGATCCATTAACCAATGACGTTCTTATTTAACTTAATCATTGGCTCGTTCAAATTGCTAGTAGGGTTCAGGCACCTAGGCAGGGAGACATTTCCCTGTGGCACATTTGGTTGGGGAAACATGGCTGAAGTGACATTCAGATGTAGAGAAATATGACTGTTGTGAATTCATTGTGGGCAAAAAGAAGCAAACACTGCCATGCCCACAGCTTTAATAACCAAGTGCATGGGGGGGGGGTAGAAGTTATGAGTGTTGTGTTCAATGTATAGTACATGCTTAAGTAACGTTAACATGTAAAAGTGACCTACAGCATAGAGGAAATCTTGCATACTACTGTAGTGACATTTATAATGCAGAACACATTTTAGGTAATGCTCCACAGACACTGTGAAGGGGGTAGTGGTCCTATCATGTCAGTTATAAAGGCTCTGCCTGTTGTGCACTGCATTTTTACTGCTACTGACATGCCCATTGGCCAGCCTGCTGCTGATGTCTGCCATACTGCTTGCTGTCTCATGTTGCCATGGGGACCATGGATGTTATTTTCCCCCATGCATTTGGTTATTGAAGTACTGGGCATGGCACAGCATTCTTCTCTTTCCCCACAGGGAATAAGCCACTGCTATATTTCTCTGCATCTGAATGTCAATTCAGCCATGTGTCCCCAACTAAATGTACCACAGGGAAATATCTCACTGCCTAAGTGCCCGAACCCAGACAAAATAATTAACTTCAGAAATGAAGCTGCAAGCCTTGCAATTATGACAATTTGGGGTTCAGGCACTTAGGCAGTGATATATTTCCCTGTGGTACATTTAGTTGGGGACACATGGCTGGAATGACATTCAGATGCAGAGAAATATAGCAGTGGCATATTCCCTGTGAGGAAAGAGAAGAATGCTGTGCCATGCCCAGTACTTCAATAACAAAATGCACAGGGGGAAAATAATGTCCATGGTCCCCAAGGCAACATGACACAGCAAGCAGTATGGCAGACATCAGCAGTGGGCTGGCCAATGGGCATGTCAGTAGCAGTAAAAAGCAGTGCACAACAGGCAGAGCCTTTATAACTGACATGGTAGGACCATTACCCCCTTCACATTGTCTGTGGAGCATTACCTAAAATGTGTTCTGCATTATAAATGTCACTACAGTAGTATGCAAGATTCCCTCCATGCTGTAGGTCACTTTTACATGTTAACGTTACTTAAGCATGTACTATACACTGAACACAACACTCATAAATTCTACCCCCCCCCCCATGCACTTGGTTATGAAAGCTGTGGGCATGGCAGTGTTTGCTTCATTTTGCCCACAATTAATTCACAACAGTCATATTTCTCTGCATCTGAATGTCACTTCAATTATGTGTCCCCAAGCAAATGTACCACAGGGAAAAGTCTCCCTGCCTAGGTGCCTGAACCCATTTTGTCCACCCTTCAACTAATATAAAATTTGAAATGAAATTTTATGCTGATTGCAAAAGTCAAGACTTGGTATATTTGGCTACTTCTAAAGATTGCTTATGTTTCTATGTTAGAAAAACAAATTGGAGTTTGAAAGACAGAATTTTTGAACATTTGGGAGAAATTAGGAGAAACATTGATTCTAATGAACGTTTTAAACATATTAAAGAGATTTCCGGTCACTCTTTTGTCTTTCAAGTGTTGCAGTTAGTATATAAGAGTTTAAGGGGTGGTCCACTGATAGAACTGAAGCTGCTGAAACTAAATGGATAGTTACTCTGCAAGCAGATAAGCAGTTTGGCTTGAATGAAAGTGTGTAGGACGAAAACGCGTGGGATTTATGTTTTTGTGTGAATAAAAGCGTTAATTTATTCTCTGTTTTCCTGTGGAGTACCTGGTTTAATACATTCTGAAGGAGTTTGTGCCGTGGTCCTGGGCATTCTATATATTTATTATTGAATGAAAGTGTTCCTATTAAGCCAATTTTGAAGTTACGTAAATTGAGGCATTAATTTATTTTAATTGTTGCTTATTGGTTGCAATAGGAATTAATTGCTTGTAATTGTTTTTATGGTGCATATAAAGAAGGTGTTTAGATTTAAGGTTTAGGTCTGAAGAAGTGCTTATTGCACAAACGCACTAACCTTCTGTGAATAAAGGCATTTTAACCTTCAGTCGTGGTGGTTCATTTTCATTATAATCTTTTTTCAAAGTTCTCCTGAGTCTGCAAAATATTTCAAAGTTTTGCAAAGTTTTTGTGTGTTGTGAACATTTCTAAGGGTTAGTGAACTTAATTCCCGGGATTCCTGTTATTGCAGGAATTCTTACTTCTGTTCTAAAGCATTTGTTACTGCACTTGAGCTCAAAGCCAGCTTGATATACATTAAAAGGGTTCTTTTGCACTTGGGTGTGAGCAGACAGCTAATTGCAACCCATCCAAGGTAGGAACTACTGGTCAGTAGTGTATTGAGTTGTTATCTGATTGGCTTAAGGGTTTAACTTTAAAGAAGGCGTTCATCCTGCTGCTGTAAATGTCTCGCCTGAGCTGGCTTCCAGTTTAAAATTGTTTATACGAAACTCCGTAGTCTCTTACTGTTCGCAGCTGCTTGAAGAGCTGCCAGTTTGTGCAGAGGGTGGTAACACTGCAGGTCATCTAGTAGTATACTACAACACACTCCCACTTTGACCTTTAAGTGACTCACCCTTACTCCTTCCCATCTAGAAATGAAGTTTTCTTGTCATACATAGCATAGCCTAGATTTAGACCTGCTGAATCTAGACTGGTATCATTGTGCTCTTGAACCAGCCATCTTATATTAAGAGGGCCTCCCTGCACACTTGTGGCAGAAGTCTGTAGCTCAGGACCCATTTGAGTTGGGGATTGCTGGAGTAAGGTTGAGTTTTGGGCTTTCACATTGGTAGTCATGTTAAATCTGTTTAAATTCGCCTGTATATAAGCCTTGCATTTGTGTGGGTTTGTGCTCAGTTTATCAGAGCTGCTCAACGTTTGGCAACTTTAGCCAGAGGTATGGATGGCATCTGCAGTGAAATACAAGGCATCCACTGAAAAAAAAAACTGAAAATTAACTATATTTTAGCCAGGACTGCACTTTGTTAACTGTATTTAATTACATTACTGCTTTATTTTTGCTGCTTGTGACTGCTTTTTACTCTGCAATTTCAAATTGTGTTTCATTGCCTTATATAACATAGGCTACATTCAGACCTGCTGATTCTAGACTATTTGATAACACTGTGCTGTTAGACCAGCCATTTTACATTAAGGGGGCCTCCCTGCACCCTTGTGACAGAAGTATGTAGCTCAGGACTCACCTGAGTTGGGAATTGTTGGACAAAGTCTCAGTTTTGGGCTTTCCCATTGGTAGTTGTGTTAAAACTGTTTAAATTTGCCTATATTTGAACCTTGCATTTGCATGGGTTTGCGCTCAGTTTATCTCAACTGCTCAATGTTTTGTAACTTTAGCCAGAGTACATCTGCACTGAAATCCAAGGCATACACTGAAAAAAAATGAAAACTAAGTATATTTTAAGCTTCATTTTTGCTGTTTGCAACTGAGGCCACTTCCTTTCCATATATTACATTCAGAAAAATCCTGCAACGATGGACGGCAGTTTCCCATCATTTCTCCTGCCAGCTTGATTGATATGGGCATCTTGAGGCAATGTAGCAATTGCTTCCCATATACAGACAACTATTTACACCTAAAGTAAAGTAACACCCTATGTGAGAGATGCAAATGCACTGTGGAACTGGAATCAATTATCTCACGTAAAAACAAGCTAGACATCAAACAGGCAATCAGCACACATGCTTCATCTCTCATGCAAACCTCACTTCTTACAAAAAATAAGGTCACGATACATAAACCCATATACACAAAGGTACTCACTGAAAGCCTACCAAAAGAACAGAGACCTCCCAAATGCACACCACCCATACTCACCACTAAGCAAAAAGAAACCACTACACATATCACCACACACACACACACACACACACACACACACACACACACACACACACACACACACACACACACACACACACACACCCATGTCTCAGCAAATACGCCCCTAAGGCAAAACACTTCAAATGTCTTTTCACTGTTGACTCCACAGTGAGACACACAGATATCTCCCTCACCATACTGGACAAGGAGAAGATCACAGTCAGCTGCCTATCAAGTGCCAGGATCTGACAAGTCACGCATGCATTCAAGTCACTCAACAACAGCTATCATTATGACTCTATCATAGTCCACATTGGAGTGAATGACTTGAGATGCACCTCTCTGGACTATATGAAGAGAGATATTAACCTCTCTGGACTATATGAAGAGAGATATTATAGAATTCTCTGATTATGTGTCCCAGACAGGTATGTTCCCAGTTCTAAGCAGTATCCTACCCTCACCTAGGATGATGCCACAATATAAACAAAAAATGATTGACTTCAAGAACGGGCTCAACTTCTGGTGTCAGTCCAGGGGGATCCAGTAACTGTCAGCCTTGGAGGATATGGTAGATAGACCTCACTTCTTTGCTCAAGATGGTCTACACCTGCCTCCCCTAGGCTTTTGGATACTGGCAAAGGCCTTTGCCACCCTCATACTGCTTTTATTTAGGCAATGTCAAAACAACAGATTTTTCAATGTAACAAAATCTAATCAAGACAGTCTTAGGGTCATGATGCTAAATTCTAGGAGTTTAACATGATACTGCACTCCCTGGAAGCACACCTCACCTTGGAGGATTCTGACGTCTGGGCAGTTGCCAAAACATGGTTCAAGGCTGCTGACAGCATTCCATCTGTGCAAGGCCTTGTGCCATCCACACACTCAGACCTCAAAATGAGCATGAAAAAAACAAAGGTGGAGGTGTACCTGGTCCTAAAAATCCCATCTCCCTATTAGAGGAAACCTCGTCAATAAGTTCCTGGATCATTTCAGAATGGTAACCCCTTGTACTAAACATGTTCATTAAATTCTCACATTCCTTATAAAAATCATTATCCAAAGTATTTCTGCTTATAAGGATGACAACTGGAAAAATACAATAACATATTTGAATATATTGGTTTTCGATACATTCTAGCAGGGGCGGCTCGTGGCATCGGGCTGCCGGACTGCAGCCCCCTCAAAATAAAAAATAGAAAAAAAAAATATTTTTTAGACTTCTTGCATGCGCAGTAGTCCCGACTACTGTCGGTCTATGCGCATGCTCAAGGCAGTCCAGGGGACACAAGGAGATGTCTGTGCACTTTTAAAGTGCACAGACTCGCTGGGATTATGTGTCGCGTCTGGACTGCAACAGCAGCAGTCAGGACAGTCTCATCGTCGGGAAGGAGCTTTGCTTGGGATCTCGCAGGTCTTTGGAGTATTGTGCGGGCAGGATGTACGTTAGCTGGATATATTCAGGTAAGTGTATGGGTGCTTTTTACTTTTATTTTCCAATGTTTATACTGAATTGACTTTATGGTGTGTGTATGGTGCTTTGTTTTACTGGATTGACTTTATGGTGCTTTGTTTTACTGGATTGACTTTATGGTGTGTGTGTGTGTGTGTGTGTGTCTGTGTAAATGCCCCAGGTGCTCATGGTGGTGTGGTAGGGAATACCTCAGGCTTGAACCCTGTACCCTGTATGCAAGTGTTAAAGACTTGAGTTCCCTACCCACCACTGTTTGTAAAAAAAAATTGCAGATTTTTGCCTCATATTCGATCTGATCTGTTCCTCATAATATCTGTGGTTTGTAAATGTTGCGACGCTTGATATTTGATGGTGTAGTAGTAGCATTGTTGATTCACAGCGGCAGGTTCTCAGGTTTGATTCTTGGCTGGGGTTCCTTCTTTGTGGGGTCTGTATCTTCTCCCTGTGTTTGTGTGGGTTTGCTTTTGTGTCCTCCCATGTTACAAAGACATGTCTGCATTATTTCTTCCTGGGCCTCTGCTGAAAATTGTTTTTTTGTTCCAAGTCAGACTGTCCTGATTAAAAAATGTTAAATAAAATTGACAGGCATTTGAATTTCAGACTTAAGGGTTTCTGAATGTTTAATTCTTTGTGTATTTGATGGTGCAGTGGTAGTATTGTTGCCTCACAGCTATAGGTTTTCTGGTTTGATTCTTGGTTGGGGTGGCTTCTGTGTGGAGTCTGCATCTCCTCCCAGTGTTTGTGTGGATTTGCTCTGGTGCCCTGCCATTTTACAAAGACGTGTCTGCAGTATTAATCCCTGCGTCTCTGCTGAAAATTGTTTTTGTTCTGTCAGCAGTAAAATTGACAGGCATTTGAATTTCAGACTTCAGGTTTCTGAATGTCTAATTCCTTGCATATTTGATGGTGCAGTGGTAGTATTGTTGCCTCACAGCTATAGGTTTTCTGGTTTGATTCTTGGTTGGGGTGGCTTCTGTGTGGAGTCTGCATTTCCTCCCAGTGTTTGTGTGGATTTGCTCTGGTGCCCTGCCATTTTACAAAGACGTGTCTGCAGTATTAATCCCTGAGTCTCTGCTGAAAATTGTTTTTGTTCTGTCAACAGTAAAATTGACAGGCATTTGAATTTCAGACTTCAGGTTTCTGAATGTTTAATTCCTTGCCTATTTGATGGTACAGTGGTAGTATTGTTGCCTCACAACTATAGGTTTTCTGGTTTGATTTTTGGTTGGGGTGGCTTCTGTGTGGAGTCTGCATCTCCTCCCAGTGTTTGTGTGGATTTGCTCTGGTGCCCTGCCATTTTACAAAGACGTGTCTGCAGTATTAATCCCTGCATCTCTGCTGAAAATTGTTTTTGTTCTGTCAGCAGTAAAATTGACAGGCATTTGAATTTCAGACTTCAGGTTTCTGAATGTTTAATTCCTTGCATATTTGATGGTGCAGTGGTAGTATTGTTGCCTCACAGCTATAGGTTTTCTGGTTTGATTCTTGGTTGGGGTGGCTTCTGTGTGGAGTCTGCATATCCTCCCAGTGTTTGTGTGGATTTGCTCTGGTGCCCTGCCATTTTACAAAGACGTGTCTGCAGTATTAATCCCTGCGTCTCTGCTGAAAATTGTTTTTGTTCTGTCAGCAGTAAAAGTGACAGGCATTTGAATTTCAGACTTCAGATTTCTGAATGTTTAATTCCTTGCATATTTGATGGTGCAGTGGTAGTATTGTTGCCTCACAGCTATAGGTTTTCTGGTTTGATTCTTGGTTGGGGTGCCTTCTGTGTGGAGTCTGCATCTCCTCCCTGTGTTTGTGTGGATTTGCTCTGGTGCCCTGTCATTTCACAAAGACGTGTCTGCAGTATTAATCCCTGGGTCTCTGCTGAAAATTGTTTTTGTTCTGTCAGCAGTAAAATTGACCGGCATTTGAATTTCAAACTTCATGTTCTTCAGAATACATAGTAGCACAACCTTTTTTTCTAGCAATTTTCTAAGTTTATAAGATGAATATTTTAAATTTGTCCCTATTTTTGGGACTGTATTCCCCCATTATTGGCTTCGTCCAGGTTTTTGTGCTAAGGTTGACAGCTATGGCAAGAACTGAATTCACTGAATATGTTTGAGGGCTGTATTCCCTCATTACTGGGTTTGTCCAGGTGTTTTGTACTAAGAGGTTGACAGCTATGGTGAGAACTGAATTCACTAAATGATAGCCGTTTAAGTTTCAGTCTTCCTCTCTTTTACAAAGCAGCTGATGTGGCGTAGTGGTATGTTACTCTGACTGTTTTTTGCTCAGAGACCTTGGCAGTAAAATGCATGGTGGCAACACAACATGTTATTCTAGCAACTTTCCAAGATTATACAAGCAATGTTTAATGTGTCCCTGGTTTTTGGGCTTTTGACCCCCCCCCCCAATACATTTTGGCTTTTTCCAGTTTTCTTGAGCTGCGAACTTGAGATGCAGTTGAGTATTGAGTAGATTTTACAAGGAGTTGAGAGCTGCAGGGGAATAGAAGTTTAGTGTATTGCTTAGTTAATACTATAGCACAACAGGTTGTGCACTTGCTTTTGAAGCAGAAAAATGTGGGTTCTACTCCCACAAGGGGTGAATGCTGCCGTACTGAGAATGTTCTCCTTGGTGAAGATACTAACTATGAGTCTGTTATCAGTTTGCCATCCATTTCCTCTTGCAATATTATTACTAGCTTATCATTTTTTAATGTAATATAGGCAATTTATTCCTGTGGGGCAACAGACTCTTTATTTTTCGATGAAACCATGAAATATAAAGGTGATTGCTAGCAGCAACCGCTTCATTAGTTACAGATTTCTTTAATGTGGAATTATTTAGATGACTTACTTCAGAGATTGTGCATATTTACTGATAATGGACTGTAGAATTGTGCATATTTACTGATAAAGGTGGACTGTAGAATTGTGCATATTTACTGATAATGGTGGACTGTAGAATTGTGCATATTTACTAATAATGGTGGACTGTGGAATTGTGCATATTTACTAATAATGGTGGACTGTAGAATTGTGTATATTTACTAATAATGGTGGACTGTGGAAGTCTGAGTAAACTTTTATGATAAATGTTCTCAACTGGGCAGTTTTGCCATTATGGGTGCATATGGTTTGTTTCATTGCTTACTGGAAAAATGTTCAAAACAAATTTAAAACACCCTCTAACAAGTGTACTGTATTGTACAAGGAATATAATTTTAGTACAATGAGGAAGGTGTATCAAAGAGCACATGTATGTTTCATATGCAAGGGGCCTATGATTTGAAAACAGCCCAGAATTAATCTTTATCTGCCACTGGCAAAATGTATTTTCTTTGAATGTGGGTTTCAATGCTGTTTCAATGAATGTGAGTTTCAAGGGCAGAGAAGTTTTAATGCTAAGTTTTCATTGTGAGACTGCATTGCTTTGTTTAACAGATGACTTAGTGTTTGTGCTGTAAAATACAAAATAAAACTTTCAAATGAAGTCCAACTCATCATAGAAGTAAAGCAGTATGCACATTAGCGTTTATGGTAAATGGAGTGAAATAGCCAAGTAATGGTTCATTGGAATGGCTGCAGAGGCTCCATTCAACCATTATTTTGTCAGGGGGGAAGGGCAGCAAACTCAGACAGGCCCAGCTGAACTATACCTCCCAACTGTCCAGATTTTCAAAGAATGAATAGATTTTTGCTTCTTATTTGTGGTTTGTTCTTCATAAAATTTGTAGTTTTCTGGCAAATCATTTAGGAATTAAGTCACTAAATAATAAGTTTCAGACTTCATAACCTTCAGAAAAATGCATGTTAAAGTAAGAGCTGTTCTATCAACTGTCTCAATTTATACAAGAGCAATTTTTAGTACTGTTTATATGTGCCCCCAGTATATTTGGCCTTGTTCAGATTTACTGCATTAACAGGTTGAGAGGTACATGCAAATAAATTGCTTTATAGAATTAGGCATAGCCAACCTCACAACTGTCCCCAATTTTTGGCTCAAAATGTTACTCTTCCCCCTAATAATCCCTCCGCAAAATAGCAATTTTGGAAGAAAACATGGAGGGTTTACAATTAAGAAATAACTGTAATAATCAAAGTTATAGATTACTTGAAATGCATGTAGATTCTTTTATTTTGTCAGCTGCTCACGGTAGCAGTACTAATATTAAAGTGTCCCTTCTTTGACAGGTAGCAGCTGTACTGTGTGTCTATTTTATATTTTTGCATCACATTTTTGGTCCATTTTTCATAAAATTGTGTTTTTGGCAAATTAGTGACAAATCACTAAAGACTGAAGTTAGAAAATGACAGACATTTGAGTTTCAGATTTTATACCCTTCAGAAAATTCATACTAATGCAAGACCTATTCTATTATCTTTCTAAATTTATTAGAGCAATATTTAAAAATTGTCCTTATTTTTGGGCCTTTGTCCCACTTCTGTGTATGGCTTTGTCCAGATGTCTTGCTCTTGAGGTTGAGAGGTATGACAAATGTGTCAGGGCCATCACAGTCAGCCAGAGAGATTTCAAATTGTGACATGCTTGTTGCACCCCACTCCCCCATGTAGTGACTCTGGATGTGTCCAAGCAAGGCAAGGAGTAGTTGTATCTACCTTGGATGGGGAGGACACAAT
Organism: Protopterus annectens; assembly: GCF_019279795.1. Taxonomy (NCBI): domain Eukaryota; kingdom Metazoa; phylum Chordata; order Ceratodontiformes; family Protopteridae; genus Protopterus; species Protopterus annectens. The sequence continues at coordinate 1,551,391,194 of NC_056726.1, forward strand.
GCATAAGTACTACAGTGGCTTTTCATCTGTCCTTGATTTTGCAGAATGGTCTGGTTTCTGTCATATTTTTGTACTGTTGATTTATGCTTATTACTCAAAGTGCCTGTTGCTCTGTGTTTAAGTAGCAATGCTTTAATGACCATAAGGTAAGCTTGTCTGACATCGTAAGATGCAAGTAAGCTTTAATAAGCATACTGTTAAAGAATTGCCAACATTGAAAGCCTTTCTGTTGTTGCCATGCAGATAATACTTGACTAGATAATGTATAAGCCTTGGGTATTAAAGGACAGGATTCCATTATTTTAAAAAGCTCATTACACTTGTTGGAGACTTCCAGTCATCTCTACAGACTTTACCCGTAAACTAAACAGAATGCCAATCATGTGTGGTCCATAACCTGTACAGTAATCCTTTAAGCAATGTATCTTGAGCTTGTTTCTTGTTTGCTTTTCATTTTTTACTTTTATCATGTTTTCCCCATGAAACAAGTTGTCAGGCAGCAGGTCTTTTTTGGATAAGAAACATTTTTACAAATAGGGGCATCACATAAATTTCTACTTTCAGCATGTTACTTGGTACTTTAATAAAGCTGAATATATTATATATTAGAACTGCAGTGCAAGAAGTGGTTTGAGTTGAGTGCTTCTGGTTTTTCTTATACTTGATTTTGACTGGCATTCCAGTAGTGTATTTAAAAAGTAATTTATTTTTTCATGCCTCACAACCTTTTGTTTCCATCTAGATATTAAGTAAGCTGTCATGCAGCCAATGCATTGAAATATTTTTATTCTTCTACACTTATTTTTGTCTTGATTGGACTTTCATAATGATGGTTTGCCACCCAGGGCAGCGTATTTAATTAAAGTTAGTTTATTGTGGTTTTGTGCATAGCTCCTCCCCTTTCTGGTTGACCGCACCCCTTCCCCATTGACCCCACCCATTCAGCTGTCTCCTGCAGCCCCCCTGTGATTTGAAGTCACCAGCCGCCACTGCATTCTAGCCACATCCATGTTTTCTTTTTCATGATCCTTTTCTAGCAATACATCCAGGTAGGCCATCCTATCCTGGTTGTAAGAATGTGTGAAGGACAGAAAGTCAGTACTTGTGTTAATATGCTTGACAAATTCTACCAGTTCGGTTTCCCCTTCATTGCAAATTATAAATATATCATCCAGGTAACGTAAATAAAATTTTACTGCCCCACTATATGGGCTACTAAACACATACGGGGATTACCACTGAAGAATTACAATGTTAACCAAAAGTGAACCCACCGGGGAGCCCATAGCTACTCCCTCTATTTGTTTGTATATCTTTTCCTCAAAAAATACAAAATTGTTCTTTAAAACTATTTCCAACAATTCAATAGCATTATTAATGCTCCCCTGATCCAGTTCCATTCTCTACAAATATTCTTGTGTCCAATCTAAGGCTACGCTATGTGATATAACAGTGAATCAATCCTGTACATCTATGGTAACCATCAAATCACTTTCAGAATAGACAACCTCATCCATCGCTATGTGATATAACAGTGTATCAATCCTGTACGTCTATGGTAACCATCAAATCACTTTCAGAATAGACAACCTCATCCATCGCTATGTGATATAACGTCTATGGTAACCATCAAATCAGTTTCAGAACAGACAACCTAATTCATTTTATGTAAAATATCTCATGAGTCCTTGCAAAGATGGACTTCATCACCCAATAAGTGCTTGCATTTTTGATCAGTATACTGTGCACAAGCCACTGCCACAGACCCCCTTCCATCCACAGTAGATCTCATTGGTAGATTATCTACAGATTTATGTACCTTGGGAACTCCAAACATAGTTGGAATCCCGGTGGCTATTATGGTTAGGTATTTAAATTCATCTTTTGTTATTTTCCCCTCTATAAATATGTCCCTTAACTGACTGATGATGCCAACATATGCTGTGTTTAATTTGGAAAGACTAGAAGTCTCATAGGAACTGCTATCCATTATCTGCTGTATTCGCTCATTATAATCCCATTGCATCATGATAACAATACCATCTCCCTTATCCGGTCTCATGGCTCTTAAACCGTTATTTTGCATAAAATTAAGCGTCTTCTCATCATTACTTTCCTTCCTCTGAGGGCCATTTATGTTCTTTCCTAATGATGCTCGTAAATCCAATTTGCAAATTTTTTCAAAAAATGCAAGCACTGGATGCAAGGGAGGATTATATAAGTTAGCCACCCTAAGACCATCAAAAGTAGCATTCCTTTCATTAAACATAATGTTAAAATTCAATTTATATATATAAACTTTTAAATTGATCAGCACCTTTATTAAATTAGCTGGTTTAGCTGGGGTAAAGTTCATACCTTGTGCAAAAAAGTCAGCAAATACAGGCCCCAGCTCAAAATCCATAAAGTTATACAATTAAAAATCTCCTTCCTTGTTATACACAATAGAGGCTTTCCTAGTCCCCAAAAAACCTTCAGCAGTCACAGTTGGATTCTCGTGATGAAAAAAATGGTTCTCATCCATTAAGTTCTCTTCCTTCCTCCATAAGGGGGGCATGGTTTGACAAAAAGTCCTCTCATTGGTCCTGTGAAATCCCCTCCCTTGATTTTGATTGGGTAGATATTTTCTCTGCTGGTTCCTGATATGCTCCGACCGCCTCAACTGGGGAAACTCCTGCTCATCATCTTAGTTCATTAACATGGTTGGTGGAGTTTGACATTGCCCATTCACAGCCTCCTGGTTTCCTTATTGGTTATCCTGGCTACGATTTCCCGAGTCCATTAGGTTATCATGGCTACTGAAATCATGCTTCCTCCAAGATTGAGACCCCGGAGGATGAGGTTAGACGTACCGATTAACGTAGTCCCTTCTATCACATTCACATTTTTTATATTTATAGCCTTAGATTTGGCCATACTCTGCTTGATACTACAAAAGATCCGCTCATGTTCAGCTCTAAAATCTGCATAACCATTATCCTTTAAAATTCTGTCATTTAATAAAGTAACCTCCTTTGCCAGTTTATGCATAAATCTTGCATTATGTTTTAGTATTAACTCCATAAATTCACAACCCTGTTTATCGAACAATTCCAGTAAGTCTTTATGGACTAGAGAGTCCTTTTCCAGACCTAATAGAAATCTCCATTGCCGGAACCCCTTTGGTACCCGCTTGGCTTTTATACTCTCCGTGAGATAGAAATTCTCCAGTTGCAGTTTTTTTAATTTGAAAAGGTTATAGCCCAACTGCTCTAACTTGGTGTTGAAATCTTTACTATCATGAACAGGTGAACTGTTGTCAAAACCAATGTTATTACATATCCATTCATTGAGGTTAGGTACAGAATTCCAAGCCAGTAGCCCTCCACAATTATTGTTAGGTGGCACTAGGTTAGTTACTTGTTCATTTCCCTCTCCAGAAGTAGTAGACATAGATTAGAAATAAATACATTGTTGACTTTCCCAATTCACAATATCAACTGGATGGATCAATGCTGATCCTTGCCTGCAATAATACTGCTTCCACTCGCTGAGAAAGCTGTTGCACCAGGAGTTTGAGGTTTCCCACCATTTGCTGCAATGCAGACACTTCATTCACAAGATTCAACTACGGTGTGATAGAAAAAGGTGGTTGTGCGGCATACTCTGTTCGGGTCTATATTACAACATGGAAAACCCGTATAATCAAACACCACAACACCGACACACATAGCGCAAACTGCAAATACGCCAAACCCCCTAAGCCGTGAATTTTCAAATCGCGAACCATCATAGTCGGCCAACACCACCACATGCTACATACTACATACCCAAACATAATAAATAAAACACATACATACACTAACCAAACCCTACTTCTAACCCTACACTAAACCTTACATACATTACTGTCTATGCACTTACCTTAACCCGCACCCTAACCCTAAGGTCCGTAAATATCACACACTTACCTTATGGAGCTATACCGCAGACGGGCAAACCATGACATTTCGTATTTCACGGTTTTGAACGTTCGTCGTTACCATAGTTTGTGCTATATGTGTCAGTCTTGTGGTGTTCACGGAATTTCAGTCTCGCAATGTAGACCCCTCTGCTCCTGCAGACATAACTCACACACAAACTCAAATCATGTCAACAAAAAAAAAATACAGATATAAATAGCTGGTTCCACTTTGAATCATTGAAAGCTTAAAACATTGAAATTCTGATCATCAAAACCAGAACATCAAGTTTCAAACCATCGAAGATTCAAAGGGAATGTAAAAAAAAGAAAAAAACTCTAAAACTGTTTATAAGCCTATAAACTTGATGATATGGTCTCGACCATATGGATTTCGATGGTTTAGAATTAGAAAAGTTGGGTGGGTGTGGGGGGTGCACTCCCCCCTGCATAAAATAGTTTTCGAGGGTTTCTGAATAAGGTTTCCAAGACAAATCCGCTAAAAGTAAAACACTAAAAAACTAAAATCACATCACTAGCCAAGGATAATCATAAGCCATTCTTTAACTCTGTCCAGAGTCTAAAAAGGAATGCCCAGCTATGTGATGAATTGGTTGTAGATGGAATCACTCACACCACATAGGAAGATATCACCAACCTGCTAGCTGACGGATTCAGTGCAAACTTCACACCCCCCCCTTTCCCCACCTACCATATCCCAAAGTGGGTCTACTTGAAATAACCGAAAGACCACAGCACCAAAACTCAAATAACCGAGATCAGAATCACGAAACCCCAAAACACCAAAAATCGCGAAACTCTAAACCACACACATGACACACACAGACACACAACTGCCCCAAACTAGAAAACACACCAGCCTACACTTGTGATAGGCAAGGGGGGGGGGTAAACACTTGTTTAATTGGTATAAGCACTTTTGTTTTAACCACTATTAAAACTTCATCAGATATAATCAATTCAAAGCAAATCTCTACTTATATACAAAAGCATCATGTGGCCAAAGATCAACAAGCATGTATCCCTTTTAAACTTATATTTCCATAATACTGCAACAATTTTAAAATGATACATATTATGTATATTACATAAAATGTATTACATTATATAAAATGTTAAATATTAAATAGAACCAGCATCAATTCTTTCCTTTTACCATAAAAACAAAGATATAAATAGGACTATATGTTTTTGTTTAATTGTTGCTAATATTTTTCAAATTCCTACCTATCCTGGTAGATCGGAAAGGAAGCCAGGTAGGACAGTGATACACCCAAGGATGTCAAAGTGTGGGAGATGTAACACGTGTAGATTTATATTTGAAGGGAAAAGAATTAATCTAAGAGGTAAAGACATCCTTGTGGATGGAAAGTATACCTGTGACACTGTGGGGGTTATATATGGAGCATGGTGCCAGTTTTGTGAAGGTTTTTACATAGGCAAAACTGAATGTAGATTGCATAATCATATTCATAAACATATCTATGACATAAGAAGGAAAAAAACACAAATGCCTTATATGGACACCTGGAAGAGCACCCTGAACTTTGTTTTAAATTTAGTATTTTAGAAAAGCTAGAAAAAGAAAAATCTAGCAAATCCTCATTAGCACTCTTCAAGAAAAATCTTGATGATTGGATGGGTAATAGGAAATTCACCCTGGAATCACTTCTGTGGTTCTGCTTGACAGGGGCACAGGAAAATAATTTTCTTGGGTGGCGAAAGCCAGGGTACCTTTTTTGGCTAGGCTTGTATAGGCCCCGGGGCCAGTAGCCTAGTACCTACCTATGAGCCTATGAGCTAGACTTTCCACTTTGGATACCTTAAACCTCTTGCTTGTATCAGAGGCAACATGGGATATATGCAAATTACCCTTTAAGGATATCAGGTGTTTCAGCTAAATGACAATTCTGAATGTCCATGACTTTTTCTTTTACTTCTACTATTAAGTCTATTTATGGACAATTTCAGGCCAATAAAGCCAAACCATCTAGCTATGGACATGCATGTTTCTGTCTTCTTATGACATCAATAGCATAGCATAAGAGGAATGTTTGACTTTTGGAAACACAGGGTTTTTGTACCCAACTGATATCCATAAACATTAGGGCGTCTGCAAAATATCCCAACTAACAAACTAAAACAATGAGTAAAAAGGTCACACAGAAAAAACAATTGGTTAAAAAATACAAAAAGAAAAATCTAGCAAAACTAGACTTTACATTGTGTGATACCTTAAACCTCTTGTATCAGAGGCAACATGGGATATGTGTGAATTACCCTTTAAGGATATCAGGGGTTTCAACTAAATGGCAATTCTGAATGCCCATGACTATTTCTTTTACTATTAAATCTATTCATGGACAATTTCAGGCCAATAAAGCCAAACCCTCTAGCTGTAGACATGTATGTTTTTGCTTTCTTACAGCATCATAAGCACAGCATAAGAAGAGTGTCTATTTATGGACAATTTCAGGCCAATAAAGCTAAACCCTCTATCTGTGGACATGCATGTTTCTGCCTTTGTATGGAATCAGCAGCACATTATAACATAAACATGCATGTCCACAGTTAGAGGGTCTGGCTTTATTGCCCTGAAAGTGTCCATAAATAGACTTAAAAGTAAAAGTAAAAGAAAAAGTCATGGACATTCAGAATCGGCATTTGGATGAAACACCTGATATTCTTAAAAGGTAATTCACATATATCCCATGTTGCCTCCGATACAAAAGGTTTAAGGTATCACACAGTGGGAAGTCTAGCTTTGCTAGATTTTTCTTTTTGCATTTTTTAACCAGTTGGTTTTCCTGTGTGACCTTTTTACTCATTGTTTTAGAAAAGGTGGGAAAACACGTATGGGGGGTGACCATGGTCTACATATTTGGATAGACAGGAGTTAATTTGGCAACTTAGATTGGAGGCATATAGATACCCAGGTTTAAATGAGGCAGTTAGTTTAGCCCCTATTTTGATGCTAAAATCAATGCAAAGGTAGTAATTTCACCTGGATATGTAGAAATTTGAAAAAATATTAGCAACAGTTAAACAAAAACATATAGTCCTATTTTATCTCTATTTTTATGATAAAAAGAATGAATCGATGCTGGTTCTACTTAATATTAGACATTTTAATATACATAATATGTTTTATTTTTTAATTGTTGCATTATTATGGAAATATGACTTTAAATGTGATACATGCTTGTTGATCTTGGGTCACATGATGCTTTTGTACATAAGTAGAGATTTGTTTGAATTGATTGTTTCTGATGAAGTTTTAATAGTGGTTAAAATGAAAGTGCTTATACTAATTAAACAAGTGCTTTACTTTTAGTGGATTGGTCTTGGAAACTTTATTCAGCAACCTTTTTCGTTTTACACTTCAAGACTGGTGAAACAGCATGACACTGTTAAACTACTCCATGTCTGATTAGCTATTGGAAAAGTACCATACCACGTCTTTGCTAACTATAGACCCCCCACCATAAACTAGAATAAGCACACTGCCTACCTCGATTTACTGGAATCCCTCACTATACAGCTGAACACCTTAGTCATGGGAGAGTTCAACTATCCTTCCATTGACTGGGGGACATACACGAGCAGAAACACACTCACCCAGAGGCTCCTGGACTTTGTTAACACAAATGCTCTGGAACAGATAGTCTGCACCCCCACTAGGGGCTCTAATGTTCTGGACATAACACTCACCAATATGGGGGTCACTGTACTTCCCTATGCATGATGCCCTCCCTGGTTAGATCAGACCACAAATCAGTGTTATTTAAAGTAACTGCTGGAACTGATACCCTCACAGGACAAAAATTATGAAAAAAATTTACCAAGCTTCATACCACCCACAATCACAGACATCAATAATCATTATGCAAAAGTGTATGCAAATGCCCTGTACAAACACTTAAGTGACTGCATAAACTCTGTTGCATCTGACTGGATCAAAACCTGGTCTTCCCTTAAAAACAAGCCATTGTGGCGGACTTCAAGTATAAACAGATTATATAATAAGACGAAGAAACTGTTGTCCAAAAGCAAGAGGGATATCACTGTGCAAAGGAAGAGTTCCCTCCTTAGTCTAAATAAGAAAATCAGGAATCATATAAAGTCTTCCAAAGCAAATTACAGGGATCTAGGGATCTCAACCTAGCTTGTGACATTAACAGAACATGCTGAAGAGACCGACATGTTTCCCAGAGGCTGCCGCTTCTCTGGAATAGACTTCCTAATCACATAAAATTGAGCTTCTCTCTGACCCTATTCAAATGCAACCTAGATAATTGGATGGGAGACTGCAAATTCACCCCTGGCATGGCACCCATGTCCCTCATGGACAGGGGTAGCCATTGCTGATCACAGACATGCTCTGTTCATAAATTTGTTATGCGAACTACTCAAAAAGAGAAAATGCGGATACATGGGATTAACATGGCTATGCTTGTAAAGGCTCTATGTTTGCTAGCCAAGAAACCTCCTATGAACCTATGAACCTAAGATAACTTCCCTGTTTAGTTTAGCAGAAGCATATTGGCATCAAACGGGAATGGAAATCAAACCAGAAGGAGGTAAAAATTAGGCAGCAACTGAATGTGCCAAAAACAAAAGAAAAAATATAAGGTGATAGATCAGATGAGAAGGCATGAAATGTGGAAAATGCATAAATACAGTTGCAAGTATAGAAAACTCTTGGAACAATTTCATGTTGATCAGAAATGAACACAGGAATGGTTAAGGAGAGGCGAATTTAAACCAAAAGGTGAAAGGTTAATATTGGTGGCCCAAGACAGTGGACTACATACACATTGATTTAGAAAGTCCATTGAACATGTGGGAGAAACAGGCAAATGTAGGTTTTGTAAAACAGAATTGGAAACAGTCACACATCTTGTTGCTGGTAGTGATATATTAATGACAGAAGGCCTGTATACTGGAAGGCATAATAATGTGGCAAGACTGTTGCATTGGGGATTGTACAAACACTATAACACTGAAGTAGCTGAAAACACTGGAAGCATGAGCCACAAAGCATTATAGAAAATGATGAAGTTTATATCACTTGGTATCACCCATTAGCAATAGTAAAAAAATGGATGCGAGAAAACTAGCTATAGAGGTCCATGAAAAGAAGACAAATATAGCATTGGTTCATAGGTTCACAGGTTCATAGGTAAGTACTAGGCTACTGACCCTAGGGTCTATATATGCCTAGACAAATGGTAACCTGGCTTTTGCCACCCAAGAAAATTATTTTCCTGTTCCCCTGTCAAGCAGAGCCACAGGAGTGATCCCCGGGGTGAATTTCCTATCTCCCATCCAATCATCAAGATTTTTCTTGAAGAGTGCTAATAAGGAGCTTTGTTTGATATAGACAGGTAGTTTGTTCCAGAGTATGGGAAGTCTCTGGGACAGGAATCTATCCCTCCAGCATGTTCTGTTTATTGTGGTGACAAGGTTTAGGTCTCTAGAGCGTGTAGCTCGGAGAGATTGGGATTCCTTTAAGTGGAGCATGTCCAACAGCTCTGGGTTTGACATAGCTTTGCATGTTAGGCAGAGATCGTTTCTGAGTAGGTGATATGTGACAGAGTAAAGCTGGAGTTTTTTTAGACAGTCTGCGTAGGGCATCTGTTTGAGGCTGGTAATCCTCTTTGTGAGGTATTTCTGTGGCCTTTCCAGTTGTTGTAGATGTCTTGTGAGGTATATACCAAAAGGGGCGTTGTACTCTATAATGGGTCTAATGAGTGATGAGTAGAGGGGAACAATGACCTCTTTTTTCCTGGATGAGAAACCTTTTGTGATGAGGTGTGCCACATAGAAGGATTTCCTGACTACTGTGGCGATTTGATTATCAAAGGAGAGACTACTGTCCACCTGTGTCCCAAGGTCTCTTATCACGCTTTCAGTGTTAAGTAAACTACCGCCTATGTGGTAGTTCATGGGTACAGAGTTTTTACCAAAAGGGTTGACAATGCACTTTTTGGCATTGAGCTTGAGGCCTTGGCATCGACACCATGCATCTGTCTCAGTGAGGCCCTTTTCTTGGATGTCCACATTATTAGGAGTTTTGATTATGGCTCCTAGTTTGCAGTCATTTGCGAACCTTGTTAGCCAAAGACTTCTGTGTTAGCCTGTACTTCAGAGAAGTAGATACCAGACAGGAGAGGACCTAGGACTGAACCCTGTGGTACTCCACTTGTCACTGGCCTGAAGTTGGATTTAGAGTCTGCTACTTTCACAGTGTGGATTCTCTCAGTGAGCCAGTTGACAGCCCATCTTGTGACACATGGATTTATACCTAGTTTAGTGAGTTTACCTGGTGGCCGCAGTGGTGCAGTGGTTAGCATTGACATCTCACAGCAAGAGGTTCTCTGGTTCAATCCTCAGTTGGGGTGCCTTTTGTGTGGAGTCTGCATGTCCTCCCTGTGGTCGTATGGGTTTCCTCCGTGTGCTCCGGTTTCCTCCCACATTCCAAAGACATGCTGTAGGTGGATTGGACACTCTAAATTGGTGTGAGTGCATGCGTTTGTGACTTCTGTGGAAGGTTGGGTGCTGGGCTGACAACTCAATACTGTAAAAACCCCACTGCCAATCATGAGTGGACAGATGATCCGCTGTAGTGACCCCTAACCGGGAAAAGCCAGAAGAAGATCTATAATTCCAGAGTGGGGGATGGTGTTGAAAGCCTTGGCAAGATCTAGATAGGCTGTGTGAACCACATTACTGTCATTTATGGCTTTGGTGACTGCTTCAAAGAAGTCTGTCAGTTTTAAGAGATATGATCTGCCTTTTACAAACCCAAACAGGGTAGGGTCCAGAGTTTGGAGATTACCAATATCATTGTTTATATGTTCCATGATGATACATTCTATAGCCTTGCAGACCAGGCTCATCAGACTAATGGGGCGGTAGTTCCCGGAATCCGTGGTGGCTCCCCCATTGTGGAGTGGGATAACCATTGATGTGTGCCATTCAGTGGGCATAAAGCCTGAGGTGAGGCTATGATTGAACATGGTACTAATGTGGGGTACCAGTTTGTTGTGTAGTTCATGTAGAACACAGCCTGGGATGTTGTCAGGTCCCATGGATGATGTGTTCTTGGCTTTGGAGAGTGTGTTTTTATCTGTGCAGCTGTGATTACAGGAACCTTGCATTCTTTCCGTATAGGGATGAGCCCTTTAGGGGATGAGAGAGGGGTACAGTTAGCACTGAACCTATCTGCCAGGATGTTGGTAATATCAGTTCTTTCTGTATATTTAGTGCCATTGTGCTGTAACTCAGAGCAGCTCTGAGTGTTGCCATTGAGATCCCTGACATAGCTATAGAATGCTTTGTGGTTGTCTTTAGAATCAGTGGCGATTTTGTTTTTTTAACTAGCTTTGGAGGATTTTATGAGGGATCTCAGCTTCTTACTGAGGCTGACCAGGGAGTTCCTCCAGTCATGGGATTTTACTCTTTTTTTGCAACAGTTTCTTTCTTCTGTTGTAGAGTTTGTTTATGGCAGGGGACCACCAGATTGGCTTCCTTTTTTTGGAGGATAGCATCTTGTTTTTGTTAGGGATTGCACAATACATGCACTCGTGTAACTGCTTATAAAGTGCAGTTGTACAGGATTCAGCAGGCGTACCTCTATTGTCCGTCAGCATGGGTGTTGTGAAGTTTGCCACTTCTGTCTTAAGAAGCGTGAAGTTGACTTTGGAGAAATTTTTATGGTGGTTTCCTTAATGGGGGGTGGGGTGGGATGTGGATGTCTAGGGTGATTTGCTTGTGGTCGGATCTGACCAAAGAGGAATTGACCTGTGGTGTGGAAAACCGGTTGCCCATATTGGTAATGACCAGGTCTAGGATATTGCTGGCCTGGTGGGGGGTGTGGATAAGTTGATCCAAAGCACTGGAATTTATGAATTCCAGAAAACATTGAGCACAAGAGTTGGTACATGAGTAGTTTTCTCAGTTAATGGCGGGGTAGTTGAAATTGCCCATTATTAGGGTGTTAGGTTGTACTCTAATATTTTCCAGTGTATCAAGAAATGAGAAGTGGGAATCCTGGGGCATGGTGAGGGATCTGTAGTAAGCTGCAATTTGGATTGCGGTCTTGCCCAGTGTAGTTGCACTTGGATAATCTCGGATGCATTATGCTGAGCAACTAGCCTGGAGGTGTGGATATCCTTAATGAATATGGACATGCCTCCAATTTTAGTGCTTCGGTCCAGGTTTGGTGGCCGAAAGGTGTTGTATGAATTATAGCATGGTAATGCAGGGGTGCTCTCTGGAGCCTTGAACCAGGTCTCTGTCACTGCACAGATTTCAATGTTCTCCATTTTAAGGAGTGCCTCGAGTGAGTGCATTTTGAGGTTTAGACTTCTAGCATTAAGTAGCATTACCCTCAGATTTTGCTTGCTTGTACCTGTTAAGGAGGTGAATTTGTCATTTGAATCTTGCCTAAAAAGGCACTATAGGGGCGGCAAGAGCCTTAGCCAGTATCTAGAATACCAAGGGCAACAGGTGCAGGCCATCTCTGGCAAAGCATCGTGGTTTGTCGATCATGTCATCCCAGGCAGACAGATACTGGATCCCCTTAGAATGACACCAGAAGCTTAGCCAATTGTTGAGGTCAATCATTTTGTCCTTGTACTGTGGTATCATTCTGGGTGATGGCAGGATGCTACTCAGGACTAGGGTCATACCTGCCTGGGCTACAAGATCAGACAGCTCCTCCATGTCTCTCTTCATGTAGTCCAGGGAGGTACGTCTCAGGTCATTCGCCCCAGCATGGACAATGACAGAGTCATATTTGTACTTGTTTTGGAGAGACCTGAGTGCATGCGTTATGTGGTGGATCCTGGCACCTGTCAGGCAGCTGACAGTAACTTTTTCCTTTATATCACAACCACCAAAAATCTTTAAAATGATAAACAACCAAAATCCGAGTGGAATAAACTTCACAAGAGTCTTAAACAAACATATAAAATAGCACAGATTTATTATTTTTCCTTGTTTAGCCTGGTGAGTGGAACATCAGTGTGCCTGACTATAGAGTCAGCTATGACTAGAGTGTTGGGTACGTTGTTATGCCTTATGGGCTGTGGTTGAGTGGCACACTGAGTTTGTGGCTATGTGTCATTTGGGTTGTGTTGGGGGGTGGAGGTTGCTTGCATTTCTGCTTTGGAGGCCCCTGTTGCTTGGGTAGATTTTTTTGAGAGCCTCCACGAATGTAGGCTTGTGTTTTGGGTTTCTATGTGCGTGTTTTGGTGGTGTAGGTTTTGAGGGACAATGTGATGAGTGTGGTGTGGTGCAAGTGTTTACCTTCTCCTCTTGACTGTCTAGTCCAGTCTTGGGTGAAGATAGCTTTGTTTCCAGGTTGGCTATACAAGTGCATCTCTCACAGGCTGTAGTGTTGGGTGGTAGGAGGAGAGAGTTGTCTGTGTACATGAGACAATTTCTGCATTGCCCCAAGATGCCCAGATTCATCAGGTAGACAGGAGAAAACATCAGGAGCTGACCCTTAGACATGCCTGGATAGGTGCTTATTTATTAAGTACTAAAAACTGTTTTCCTCTAGACAAGTGAGGAAAATTGAGTGCTGTAGTAATTTGTAGCTTATTTAGTGCTTACAATGAGTTCTGAACAAGTGCTGAGCTCAAAGAAACAGATTTGAGTACTGAAACTAGAAAAGTGGCTAGTTCTAAGAAACAAAATTAAGCTAGAAGGCTTTCCTCCAACACAGAAAGGATCGGGGGCTCAGAAGCTTACAAACAGTCCTGGATACAGCAAATCTGTATCTGGACTAGACGACTTACAGGAAAGGCAGAAAACAAGCTTAGAAAATTATTTATTTATTTATTTTTTGTAAAGTGGAAAGGGGAAAGGAGTTGCAGAAGCTAACTGGGTTGGCCTTCTCAAATGTTCTCCCTGGATTAGGTAGAATGAGGTAATGACACTAGACTGGGAGGAGTGTCCCAGATCAAATTTACAGTAGTGGTGGGCAACTGCAAAGCCACCAAGTATAAAAACAGGATACCAAGAGGGAGGGTGGAAAACAAAAATCTGAACAAACAAACCCAACCAGATGCTTAACAATTGTAGAAAATTCTAGTTAATACCTCACACACAGTGAAACTATCTAGCAAAGTATATGCAGACAATAAAAGTGCCATAAACAACTCAGAAATAAGCAAAAAACTGGATACTTAATGTTATATATCACAGATTAGTTAGCTCAGAGCCCTTTCTCTGACTTCTTCTGATTAGCTCAGTGTGAAATGGGAGAAACACTCACTGATCATTGAAGTTGCTTCACCTGGTGACTACAGTGTCTTACGTACAGAGAGACACAAAGTTATAAAATACAAGGATTTACAGGCAGATACCAGAGCAATGTGGAAGAAGTATACCCAGACAGTTTCAATAGGAGTAGGAGCAACAGGTTTTATAAAAAATAATTTACAATTGTACGTCGATATGTTACCGATACATATAACTCCATATGAATTACAGAAGGAGCCATTACTGATATAACTCCATATGCATTACAGAAGGAGCCATTACTGATATAACTCCATATGAATTACAGAAGGAGCCATTACTGATATAACTCCATTATGCATTACAGAAGGAGCCATTACTGGCACATTGCAGGTGCAGCAAGAGTACATCTGGTAACACCAAAGATTGAAACGATACCAGTTTCATGGACTTTAATCATACTTTGACATAGGAATGGGGTCCATTCCTGTCATGGTATTATAAACCTAAAAAACTCGGAGAAATTAAAAACAGAAGAGCCTGGTTCAGCATCTCATTTGAAAACACTCAGGAGTACAGTGCCCTCCTAATGCCGCACTTCAGTGTCAGTAATCCAGTTACCTGCAGTGGGAACAGATCCCATATCTTGGTCTTCCAACACCAAAGCTGAGGGTGGTACCTGTTGAGCCACAGAAACTACTCTCTTGATGATAGTCAGTGCTTGTGTTATTATCTGACCAAATGTAATTTTTCTCACAATCTCTTGTAAGCTCATTGCATGGACTAGCATCATCAGACACAGCTGTACTCATCCTTTTGTTTCTCAGCATCTTCTTTACTTCACCGTTACCTTTCTTTAAAACTTTCATGCTCTTGATCTTTCTATAATCATATTTACTAATGCACTTGTACTTTGATCAATGGTGTATCTTAACTCATTAACCTTTTTTGCATTCTTTTTATTCCCCACATTATCAACCAACAGTGTATACATGTGTATATATGTGTATATGTATATATATATATATATATATATATATATATATATATATATATATATATATATATGCTGTTAAGTTCACATTGGTGTGTATTTCACACTGGGTTTAGATATTCGTCCATATTGTGTGAGATAAAACTGGGAAGTGGATTTAGCAATTTGGAACTGTCTCTACAAAAAGTTCACCCTTTGGAATGTTTGGAACATTTTCAGGAATGGAATCAGAGGTTTGAACACACTCTGGTATACACTCTGGCATGAGAACAACATCTGATCCACTTTTAGATTTGGAGTCTACATCACAGAAACAATGTTGTGATGATGACGATGATTCTGGTACAGGAAGAAGATGTCTACGATTCCTCCTATACTCTATACCCTTGGAGTCTACCAGATAAAATCTTGGTTCTGCACAGATGCCTGTAATCCTTTTGTCATCTGGATTCGTACTGTCTCTTCTTCCCTCAATGGATGAAGTACTCTCCTCGATCTGTCATAACTGGACTTCTGGATATTACACTTCTTAAACAATTGAGCCTTGATGGTTTTATTGTTCTTAACTTTAGGCCTCAATAAACTGGAATTAATGTGTAGCATAGTTTTGGTTTGCCTAGAAAGCAATCTTTGAGCAGGTGAGCCAAGAATATCATCACAGGGTATATTTCTGAGATTAAGCAAATTCAAGAACACATCGGTATTATCATGCTTTGACCTCTCAAGTAATTGCTTAGCACTCCGCACTGTACGTTCAGCTAGAACATGTGACTGTGGATATTCTGGATTACTAGTAACATGTACAGTCCCATTCTTTTGTAAATATCTCAAACAACTGACTAGTAAATTGAGTACCATTGTCAGAAAGAACAGTGTGTGGACTACCATGGACTGAGAAATGTCGTTTCAACTTAGTAATAACAGCACTGAATGTTAGCTTAAGTAGTAGATCAATCTCAAACCAATTTGAATAAGAGTCTACCAAAACCAAGTAGTGTTGATTGCTCCACTTGAAGATATCAGTGGCTACTGTCGACCGAGGTACTTCAGGAACTGGACTTAGCTGAAGTGAATGCAATCTAGTACTACTGCATACTGAACTAGAAGAAAGTACTTTATCAATGTCTTTCGGTAATGAAGGCCAAAACACTAACTCTCTCACTCTTCTCTTAGTGGATGCGTAACCTGGGTCACCATGGTGCAAAATCTGGATATATTCTTGTTCTAAGGAAGCAGAAACAACAATTTTAGGACCTTGGAAAATAATGCCATCTTCCATCAACAATTCATTGCTGTAAGGAAAACAGGTTTGCACTTCAGGTGGTACACTAGATTGCTCTGACAGCTAGCCCACATTAATGTTTTGATTTAACGTTTGCAAAATTGGACCAGTCTTTGTATGATCCATCAGCTCATAAAGTCTAGTGGTAGAGAAATTATGCACTGCCATCACGTCAAAGTCAAAATTCTCTGCATCAAGCTGTTCCGTCATATTTCTGGGAAATCCGGATAAGGTATCAGCCAGGTAGAGCAATTTGCCTTTCATATAGACCATTTTGAAATTGTACTTTTGCAATCTGAGCAGCATTCTTTGTAATCTCACTAGAGCAGAATGCATGGGCTTCTTAGAATAGTTACTAGAGGTTGGTGGTCAGTTTCAATCTGAATAGTTCGACCATAAATATAATAATGAAACTTGGAACATGCAAATACTATTACCAAAAGCTCCTTCTCAACTTGAGCATACTGCATCTCTATTTGGGTAAGTATTCTAGATGCATAGGCTACTGGTCTGCTCTCTTGAAATATAAGTCCACTAAGACCAAATTTTGAAGCATCACAAGAAAGTGTGACTGGTTTGTTCACATCATAATATCTTAATGTAGACATTGTGGCAATTTTCCACTTAAGGTCTTCAAATGCCTTCTGGTGCTGTCCAGCCATGACCATGCAACATTTTTGCACATTAGCTCTCTTAAATGTGCTGTCAACTCACTGTATAAACTTGCCTAAATAGTTGACCATGCCTAGGAAATGCTGTATAGCTTGTACATTGTCTGGTGCTGACATCTCAAGAATAGCTGTTTGCTTTGCTAGGTCTGGTCTCAAGCCAGCACTGGTAAATAAATGACCTAATTATGTAACTTCTGGAAGTCTAAATTTGAACTTCAGAGGATTGAGCTTCAGGTTCACTTCATGTGCTCTGTCTAGAACCTTCTTTAGATTTCTGTCATGCTTGGCTTCACTATTGCCTCCAACCAATAAGTCATCTACTATAATGGCACAAGGATAACCCAAAAACATTTGCTCCATTGCTCACTGAAAGACTCAACTTACAGAATTTATTCCAAATGCCATCCTTAGGAATCTGTATCTGCCAAACAAAGTGCCAAAAGTGGTTAGAAATGAGGATTTGTGATCAAGCATCACTTGGAAAAATGAACTCTTTCTATCCAAGACAGAAAAAACAGTGGCATTCGGTATTAGAGCTGAGATTTCTTTGACTGTGCGCATTGGATGATATGGTATCTTCAGTGCTTTGTTTCAAATCTTTTGGGTCATTACATATTATGATTTTGTCTGAGCCTTTTTTGTGAGTTGCTACCATGGACAACACCCATTCAGTTGGTTCTGTGACTAAACAAATCACACCTTTTTGCACCATTTTATCCAGCTGAGTCTTAACTTTATCCTGCATAGCTATTGTAACTCTTCTCGCTGGTCTGACTACTGGAGTGACCTCTGGGTCTAACTTCATGGAATACACAACTGGAAGTTTGCCTAACTTGTCATCAAAAACAACAGCATACCTTGAGAAAATGGCTTCAGAAAAATTGGAACTAGGATATGCACTAATCTGATGAACTTCTTTGGTAAAAGAAAGCAGATTCATTCTCAAACTATCTTTGAGACCCAATAAAGACGGTACTGGTCTTTGAACTACATAGAATAACAAGCTGTAACAGTTCTTGGCCAAATAACATGAAAGAATCACTGAGCCTTTGGTTTGAATATCTTCACCTCCATAAGCAACAAGTTTCGCACTACTGGCCACATTGTGTTGTACATTAGTTATCACTTTAGCAAATGTGTCTGCTTATATAACATTACACTTTGAATCAGTGTCTACTTTAAGCACTCTGTAATGGCGACACTTTCCAAATAGACACTCCCAGCACAAGAAATGTTTCGAAATGGCTATACTTTGACTGTATTTCACAAAATAGTTGCACCTTGCACACAATAAACTCTTCAAATGGATCTACCTGAAATGATCGAAAAGCTAAAAGCACAACAACGAAAACACAGACACGAAAAGAACGAAAGTTGAAATACCCGACAGTTTAAATGCCCGACAAACCACAATCCCGAAACTCAACAAAACAAAACAAATCAATTTCCGAAAAACACACACACAACACAAGCACACCAAAAAACCTTACAAACCTACACTAAACCTTACATACACAACTATTTATGCACTAACCTTAACCCAAACCCTAACCCTAAGGTCCGTCACTATCGCACACTTACCTTATCTGCACCCTAACCCTAAAGTCCGTCACTATCATACACATACCCTACCTGCACCCTAACCTTAAAGTCCATCACTAATGCACACTTACCTTACCCGCACCCTAACCCTAAAGTCCGTCACTATCGCATACTTACACAGTGGCGCATGTCGGTGTTTTCAGCACTGGGATTCTGGACTGTCAATCATTTATATTGTTGGTCTTCTGGTGTCGGTCTTCTCGTTGTCGGCATTTTCAACTTTCGTTCTTTTCAGGTAGGTCCTTTCAAATACACACACAGTAATAAGCACACACTGTAAGCACTTTTACACATGTTGAGATACTTCAAATAACTTTAGTTATGCTCTTGATACAATACAAAGTCATTGTTATGCCAAAACACAGTTCTTTGCAAAAACACATGCAGTCGCCTTGCTTTATTTTGCTTAATGTGTCCTTTTTGCCCTTATTCTATTCATTTTGCTCATTTAAGCCCGTTTCATGCCTGTTATACTTTTCTTGTGCTCGTTTTATTGTAAACATGCCCATTTTGGCTCAAACACACTCGATTTGCCTTAAACACACTCATTTTGCTTTACTTTTAATCGTTTCATCAAACACCTTTGCTTTAAACATTTCCCTTAGTTAATAAACCTTTTGTGCCTTCCGATTGCTTAATAATGTGGTTTGTGCCCTTGTAATGCCCTGTTTTGTCTTTTTTACCCAATAAACAGTCCGTGGTACTTCTCGTTACCGTTGATTCTTTTCTGGCTCTTTTTGTGCTCGTTTCTCTTACTTTTACCTTCACTGTCGTCTCTGCACCTCATGGCTCTGAGTATTACTCTCTGTCATCCAGGTTCTGACACCATATCACTCTCCTACTTTAGACACAATAGAAGAGTCTTTGTGGGTTCTGTTCAAGCAGCTGTGTTTTATACAAACACATCACTATAGCGGCTTACTGACTATAACTTAAGTAACTTGTATACATACTAACAACTGCGATCATGCATGCTCACTCTCTGGTTGCTCTTTCAAAATGGCACTATGGATTGCACGTGTCTGGAATTTATACATGCATGTACAGTCTTTAACAGGCTTCTTAAAGACACAGCACACATGACACACACTCTGATCTACAGGGCATGCCTGCATTTCTCCACAGGAGTTACTTATTGTGTCCATCAGGGCTCTATCCCAGGACTATAGGACTATAGGACTATAGGACTATAGGACTATAGGACTATTTCTTTTTATGCTATTCTTCTCAGATATAAAATAAGAAATTGGCCTATGGACAACCAAATACTCTAATGCTGCAAATTGTGTAATACAATTATCTCAAAACAAAAAAAAGATGCCAAAGTTCTCCAAGATGGTCCACAAAAAATATTAAACTGATGAAATATTCAAGATCTCACCTTTGCTGTCATTAAATGTAATATCATGTAATATGGCCCAAAAGACATAAATTATGATTTCAGCATTTACAGATTCTTTAAAAAAGTGACACCATCATTAACGATCAAGGGAAAATAGTTGAGAGCAATTCAATTTTTGGCTATGGTGTATCTGCCAAACTCAGAAAAGCATATTCTTTAGGACATCTGATTCTAAAGTGCATGTCTTCTAACTTCATGGAGATCACTGTAATACTTTATACCTCATGGATCTGGCCCATTATTAAGAAAAGTGGTACATTTTGTAACATTTTAACAAATCACCACAAAGAATATGAAAAGTATGATTCCTTACCTGAAGAATTATAGGTTTAGAAAAGCGAAGTATTCAGTAAAACTTCAAGAACTATTATATTCCTATTTCTTATAGACTAAGAGAGAAGCTGCCCCCAGTATATAAGGGTACAATGGTCAACAAGTAAGATGCTTGGAAGATATAGAAAAAAATAAACAGTCCTCAGCATAATCCATCTCCTAAATCCAAATACAAAAAAATGTATCCAGTCTTTCAACTCTCCCACCCAAATAGAGTTCCTTTTCATCTGCCATTAACATGTTACTGTCTCTTACCCATCATCACTTGCTAGAGGAGGTAAAAACCCATCTGATCTTGAATGCAGAAAGTGAAAATGATGCCCTCCCAAAACATGCCTCTAGTTAAAAGAAATACATTCCAGTCAAGAAACTGAACAAACAAAACGTATGGCTTATCTGACTTAATGGCTCCCAAACACTCTTGTGAAAAGTGTATTTATTCCACGGTTCTTCATGTCCTATTGTTCCTTTACATTAAACCACAGCAACCTGTAAGTAGTTCTTAAGAAAGTTGCGTTCATCACCAATCAGTCACTCTCCTTTATTGTACCAGCAACACTCTCCCATAATCATTACTTGCTCGACATGTAAAACTAGCCTACTGACAATCTCACCATAATTTGCAAAGCTCAGTGTCAAAGAAATCTATCTGTTTTTCTTCCTCCGCTTCTCTTCATCCATTTCTCACTGTTTATATGCCATAGTTCAGGAAAGAAAACTTTGTATGTCTTCCTTTTCATGACAAATAGTTTCTGAAATCTTGTGCTGAAACCTAATGGTAAAGTCTTGTCAGCTGTGGAACCACACTAATTAAATGATTTCAACCACATAAATCAAAACTGTCCACTGTATTATGAAAGACCATTTAAGTTGCAAGTTATAGCAGTTACAGTATTTATAAGATAATCTGTTTTGCTGATTGTGTAGAAAACTGTTGGCATAAGTTGATATAAATTTACCTTTGAATGGCTATAAATATGTACTGCATTGATCTTTTCAGATGTTACCATATAGTTAAGAACATAAGAAGAGTGTTAGGCAAGCAGTGACTAGGACTGCAAGATGCCTAGCCATAAACACCTTTTATTAAACAAACTTAAAAGTTCTTGTATCCTTTTTGAGTTTTTAATAGTGCTTGCCTCCCTAAAAGAGCAGAGGCATACATGAAAAACTTTCTGTCTACGTCTGCAAAGTGCTATTTTTGAATTAGTCCACTCTGTCAGACAACAAATGGATAAAATATTAAAATATAATTAATTATTAAAAGATTTGGAATCATGGACAATGGATACAATACAGTATTTACTTCTAAGTTAAAACAGTTTTCTATAAACTAAACGCATCCATTTAGAGATGCATTTGTAGGATACAGCTTTCTATCAAATAAACTTGCATTTTGAGATCCATTTTTAGGATGTAGCACTTTTTTTAATATTGGGAGGCATTCCTTTTCCTTCATGATTTCAACCCTTGGGAGAAGCAAGTAACAGAAGAATTCATTCAGTCAAGTCATACTATTTCATTTAAAATGATTGCTATCAAACTACATGTATGAAATGGTTAACTAACACTGGCTGGGTGCAACAAGTTGTGTTTATTGAACTTCTTGTACGCACTGCAAAATTGATAGCTTTACAACAAACTAGAATTATGGAATACATTTGCAAAAAAAAAAAAAAAAAAGGAACTGTCCAAGATATTTTAAAAGTGATGGAAGCAACACTTTCTGCACAGAAATGTCACATTTGAACTGTTCATTAGCACGTTCCAGTTGTTACTTACAATTTTGACACAGGAAATCTGTCAAAAAAAAGGTGCATAAATTATACTTATTGCATAAGATATTAGCAGTTAGATAAGTGCAACTTCTTGTTAAATGAAAAGTTGAACAGTATTATGTAAAGCTAAAAACACAAGATCCAAAGAAACAGTATTCAAATTCATCATTGGGTAACAGAACAGGGGGATTCTTCAGGAACACTGCCTCACACAAACATAGCCTTACAGCAAATGCAGGGCAAATATATGGTATAAAACCCTGAATATAGCATAGGTGACCCAAGTTTGATTACCGGCATAAATACTTGACAGTGTAGCCAGATAGGTATGCTCATCTTAGGCTGAAGGGCACTTGCTCAGGCATGCCCTTCTGGATGATCACTTGGTGGAGGCTTGGGACAAGTAGATAATGTAGCTTATTAGGGATGGACATAGCATTAGCTGAGACTCATGGAGAGGCATAGGTAAGCAATGAGCTACTTCATGCACTCCCTTTGAATGGCACGAGTGAAAATGGAGGCAGGGTTAATCCTTACGGAGGAAAAAAAGCCATTGTCAACAGTATACCACTGCCCCTATCATGCCTCAATCTCCCCAGTGTCCCTGAACATGTGTTGGAGTTAGTCCAGTTGTACAGAAGGTGGATTCAGTAAATCATGCAGACATGCAGAGGCACTGTGAGCAGCTGATGCTCGGACATGGCAGATCTGAAAAAAAAAGATTGAGGGCATACATACAGTGCAGGTGAATGCTGTCAAGCTGTCTGAAAATTATAGACTAGAAATGTGGCTGTAAGTACAGAGAGCCAAGTGTTAATATTTGTGTTTCTAACATGGTTGCTCTTCAGCTTTCAAGTATAGTATAGTATTAGCTCAATAAGATTTATAAAACATAAGCTGTTTTAAAAACTGCAATATACAGAATCTTTACAGAGTATTTCCTCCCAAATAGTTTATTTCAGTATGTCTTGGCATAGACAACCTCAATTTTTCTGGAGCATGCTCTGCAAATTATTCATAGCAACAACAAGAAAAGGGATGAAGCCACACAGAGTCTTGGGACTGTAAATGTTACAAGATGTTCAGTAAGACATGTTAATAGTTTTGTGCCCAAAAACTGTACAAAACCCATTTGCAATACATATAGGTCACAGAATCATTTGCGGTTTTGTAATGTTCTTTGTGTACTCTTTACCACTCAAGTTAAGAAACTCTATGATTTAAACATCTTCATGAAGAGGTTACTACAACTACATGCAGGGCTGAATAAATGATCTGGACACGGCATGACTCATGATTATTTTCTTCCTGAGATAATGCTACGTTAACAGATGTATTATGTAAGACTGAAAGCTGCAAAATAATGGACCGATGTGGTGTTTGTTGTTACTTTTAGAATTTATAACAAAAGACTGGAAGATTCAGTCAGAAGAAGCATTTCTGGATGAAATATCACAACAGATAAATGACCACAAAACACCAAGGGATAATGTTCTGACTGTGCCCTAAATGACCCATGTTAAACTAGAGGCTTGAGCAATGCAAACATGCTCTCTCCGACTCCGCCACAGCTTGCTGTGAAGGAAAGGTTAGTTTGTTTTTGCTTTCTTGTATTCTATATTGCTTTGTTGCCTTCATCAGTTTTGTATATTGTGATTTATTTTCTTTACACTGTGTGTTTTACTTGTATTCTGCTTTTGATTGCATATTAAGACTCGAAAAGAGACCACAGCTCTGTGTCTTGTAAGATTAACAGAAATTAAGTTTTTTCTTCATCCTCTCACCCTGGTGCTATTGTGTTTTTAAACTCAACTGTCTTTTTAGTTGCCTGCCCCCGTGTTAATTTAACCACATATTTTCCTCCCTCTCCTCTTTCATTGGCTTTTGTGAGCAACCACAGAATTATCATTTTGTGAAATCACACCCCTTCAACTATTTAAAGTTGTTGCTCTTTCTACTATATTTCATATAGCTAAATACAAGGTGCCCACCCCCTTTCCAATTTGTCTTGTTCTTTTAAAATTAGTGGCTGTCAGCTTAGATACCTAAAGCTTAAGTTACCCCCTCTTTCTGCTTAGTTTACACTACAAGTCTTAAGAAATTAACCTTTTTAATCTTACCTTTGAAATCTGCAACATCTACTCCAAGACCACCAATTAATGAAGAGCCCACATTTTGCCTCTCAGTAATCATCTTGGGATTAATGCTTCTGTTTTTCTCCTAATGAAAGAAGGAGCACTAGGAATACTGCAGACTGCTGATTACCAAAAAGCCTAAGAACTGCTTCATAGGTGCCAGGTTAGAATTTGTGCTTATATTTTGCTCTTGATGAGAGAAGGAGCAGACTACATTGATCACTGATTTCTGACTGTTTCTTATTGGGCATTGAGTGTCTGTGTTTGACCTTCCTGCTATTCAAGTAATCTACAAGGAAAAGGCCAAAACAAGCCTGCAGACCCTGCAACATCTGGTACAAGACTGTTAATAGGTTCATAGGTTCATAGGTAGGTACAAGGTTATTGGCCCTTGGGCCTATATAAGCCTAGCCAAATGGTACCCTGACTTTTACCACCCAAAAAAAATATTTTCCTGTGCCCCTGTCAAGCAGAGCCACAGAAGTCATCCCCGGGGTGAAGTTCCTATGTCCCATCCAATCATCAAGATTTGTCTTGAAGAGTTCTAATGAGGAGCTTTGTTTGATATAGATAGGTAGTTTGTTCCAGAGTATGGGAAGTCTCTGGGACAGGAATATATCCCTCCAGCATGTTCTGTTTATTGTGGAGACAAGGATTAGGTCCTTAGAGTGTGTAGCTCAGATGAATTGGGATTTCTTTAAGTGGAGCATGTCCAACAGCTCTGGGTTTGATATAGCTTTGTATGTTAGGCAGAGATCGCCTCTGAATAGGCGATATGTGACAGAATAAAGCTGGAGTTTTTTGAGACAGTCTGTATAGGGCATCTGTTTGAGGCCAGCAATCTTTTTTATGAGGTATTTCTGCGGCCTTTCCAGTTGTAGATGTCTTGTGAGGCACATACCAAAAGGCGCATTGTACTCTATAATGGGTCTAATGAGTGATGAGTAGAGGGGAACAATGACCTCTTTTTTCCTGGATGAGAAACGTTTTGTCATGAGGTGTGCCATGTAGAAGGATTTCCTGACTACTGTGGTGATGTGATTATTAAAGGAGAGACTAGTGTTCACAAGTGTCCCAAGGTCTCTTATCACACTTTCGGTGTTAAGTAGACTACGGCCTATGTGGTAGTTCATGAGGTTTTACCAAAAGGGATGACAATGCACTTTTTGACATTGAGCTTGAGGCCATGGCTTTGACACCAGACATCTGTCTCAGTGAGGCCCTATTGTAGGATGTCCATATCGTTAGGAGTTTTGATTATGGCTCCTAGTTTGCAGTCATCTGTGAAATTTGTTAGCCAAAGACCTTCTGTGTTATCCTATACTTCAGAGAAGTATATACCAAACAGGAGAGGACCTAGGACTGAACTCTGTGGTACTCCATTTGTGACTGGTCTGAAGTTGGATTTAGAGTCTGCTACTTTCACAATCTGGGTTCTGCCAGTGAGCCAGTTGGCAACCCATCTTGTGACATAGAGATTTATACCTATTGTTTAGTGAGGTTTATCTATAATTCCAGAGTGGGGGATTGTGTCAAAAGCCTTGGCGAGATCTAGATAGGCTGTGTGAACCACCTTACCCTCATCTACGGCTTTGGTGACTGCTTCAAAGAAGGAGACATGATCTGCCTTTTACAAACCCAAACAGAGTAGGGTCCAGAGTTTGGAGATTACCAATGTCATTGTTTATAAGTTCCATGATGATACGTTCCACAGCCATGCAGACCAGGCTCATCAGGCTAATGGAGTGGTAGTTATCTGGGTCCGTGGTGGCTCCCCTTTATGTAGTGGGATAACCGTTGCTGTGCGCAATTCAATGGGCAGAAAGCCTGAGGTGAGGCTATGATTGAACATGGTACTTAGGTGGGGTGCCAGTTCTTTCTGTAGTTTATGTAGAACATAGCTTAGGATGTTGTCAGGTCCCATGGATGCTGTGTTCTTGGCTCTGGAGTGTGTCTCCCGGATTCACAAATCCTCCGTGTAAGACTTAATAAGTCTTACTCGGAGGCTGCAGTTGAACGGTATGATGTCAGCATGCCATGAATATGCATGAGGGCATGCTGACTCAACCGTAAGTCTTACACGGACCGTGTAAGAAAGCTGGGGGCATGTCGGACTGCCGAGCAGTCTAAATGTCCACGCCCCTGCAAGTGTTTCAAAAGTAAAAAAGCACACACACAAGAGCGAGTCCACTCAAATGTCCCTGCACCCAACACTACACTCCCTGATATTGTAAAATTCTATCATAGTTCTAAAACGCAAAATATTAAATATATTTTTTTTTAAATTCCCAAAATAGCTGCCCGTATTTGCGCGTGTGCGCGCGGGTGTGCCCATTGCTTAGCTGCAGTTAGCAATTCAGACATGGAAGAGCATAAGAAAGAATGTTTATGCAAATCACACCAAATAGCAATAGCATAATGGTAGATTGTTCGCACAAAGAAGAGGCATTCACGGTTCGAGTCCCACCACTCCCCTTCGTATTTATGTTTTAAATCAGTATATGAAATAATACCTGACAAATATGTTTATACATTACTAAAAAGCAGTGAAATGGCCAATGTATCAGTGAAGAAAATAAATATTTTAAAGGATCCTGATATAAAATTGCCTGCAGTTAAGCAGCGCTTCACCCAGCGCAATAGAGTTGCCCATAGTTTAATAGCGCTTTACCTAGTGGAATAGAGGATCCCACAGTTTAACAGCACTTTACCCAGTGGAATACAGTTGCCAATAGTTCAATGGCACTTTACCTAGCGCAATGTGTTTGCGCGGACGTGCTCGCCTCGCCAATCAGGGCACCATAGGTCACCGAGGAGCAACGTAGAGCAAAGTTGCTTAAATGCAGCCACACCCCCTAGCCTGTCTGGACAGTATGGAAATAAAATGAATGACAAGGTTCAAAACCAGGACTCTATGCATGAGAAGCAAAGTACAGAACCACTAAGCCATGACAACATACGGGAAACATCCACTGTTAACATTCATATACTTACGAATGATAGTTTAACCATTACTAAGCAGGTCTGCAGTCAGCTGAGAATTTTACAAAACGGCCAATCACAAAAAAGTGTGGGAAATGTGGCATATTTAAGCCCCACAGGTGGGAATACATGCCATAACTGATTGTAGCTCACATTTGTAGTTAGAATGTCTGGTGTTGGAGAGGGAACACGCTTCCGAGCGCAACGTTGGGGCATCGAGGAGTCCAAATACATGGTTTGGCTCCTTGTCCACTGTTACGAGACAAGACTCCTGCAGGGCCAGTTCCAAGGGATGGAGTACAAGGCAGAGGCTTGGAACCAGTTAGCTCATGACCTCACCAGTGCCACAGGCATTCCTCGGACTGGTGAGCAGGTCCATCACCACCATGCAGACCTGAAGAGATGAAAGCAGGACTGCCTGAACCAGTGGATACAAGAGGCCCATGGGATGCGGGATGCCCCACAACTGAGTATGTAGCCATGGAATGCAGTATGTAAGAATTGATAATGGAGTATGTATAATGGATAGGTATGTCTCAATATCCCCTCATTTACTTTACAGCTGCAGGTGACCGTGCTATGAATCAGCAAGCCTATGCTGATAGACTGCTAAGGCTGCACCACCAGGCAGGTTAGTGATTATTCTGCATGTATTGTTATATAAAATATGGGAGAGAGCATGAAAGAAAGTGTTGTAGTCCAATAATACAGCCATAAAATTGCCTGAATTAGTCCTCTGCATGTACTGTCAGGTAAAAACATCAGAGAGGCAGAAAAAGAGTGTAGTAACCCATTAAGAAAGGTAACATATGTCTGGAATAATATCTCTGCAGGCACTGTCATATAAAATAAATGAGTGAGCCTGAAAAAACAGTGTGCTAACCTATTAATAAAGGTATAATATGTCTTGAACATGTCTACCATATACACTGTCAAAACAAATAAAGGAGTGAGCCTGTGGAAAAGTGTGTAATGTCATTAATAAAGGTCAAAAACCCAGAATGTGTCTGTGTCACAGAGTCTGAAATGTTGTTGTACCCTTACATTATACAAACAGTATTGTTTGAAAAGGTACTGGCAACCCAGAGTTGTGCAGTCCCATATAAAGTGGGTGATGAAAGTGCTAGTAGCTGTGAAACATATATACAGTCCACAACAGTCAGTTACTGGCTGGCATGAATAACTAAAGCTGGCACATGTGTAGCATGTTATATTTTCCCCAAAAATGTGAGTGTGTGTCAAGAAATGCAGGGTTCTGTATAAATTGAAGTGAAAATATCATGTGAAAACATCCCAGATATGTAGATAAAGAAATATAAATGCAATCAAGAAATATGTAGCAGTAACATCTGTATCCTGGACAGTTAGTATGTCAGATATAGGTTAGGCATATATTGAACTAGCCAAACCCATTACACAACCTAATGTATGGTGGCAAGTGTAATAATACATGTAGGGGGGATATACACTTGCAGTCACTAGGAATGTAGTGTAGATGAAAAGGTCATTAAAAGATGTTAACCAAGGTATTTTCTACACCCTACTGTATGTGCATAAACCATGCAATTCCACACCTCAGTGGGTATGTGTAATCTCAAATATTTGTTGGGACATATGTCCTACTGTTCTATAAATATTTGCATTCATGTTGATGCATGTGCCCTGTTTGAACACTACGATCATGGTGGCCTGTTGCTACCAAACATCCCTGCATGCTGTTGGAATAACCACTGTGGTTCAATATATGCATGTGTTGTGCTTGCTGTTCAACTGTTGTACCCTTGGTATGTTGGGTTAATGGGAATATTATTGCATGCTGTTACAACTAATCTGGAATGCTGTTTTGCTTATGTTGTAATTAAACACACCTAATCACAGAACGTATGGGAAGGCCGGTCCCAGCGGACCCCTGTCCCTCCTCAGCCGGCGAGTGCACCTGGCACCAGCAGGTCTAGTGCCCAGCCCGGGCCCCCCTCCTCCATTGGTCCTGTGCCATCTTCGGGTGGAAGCGCTGCAGGGGATTGGGCTCATCCCCCCCCATGCAAGCGTGGGCGGAGAAGGGCCACCTGTCACCCTTCAAAGGGTCCGGGCTGTGGTGCGTAGGGGGATCCAGTGTACAGTCGCTGATCCCCTATGCCAGCTTGAGGTGAGAGTGGCGCATCTCACGGGTGAGCCTGTCCGTCCTACGCAGCCCCCAGCACAGCCACCCTCGGGGCTGTGAAGGCTCAGTGGGGACTGCCCATGGGTGGGGATCTCAGTTCCACTGTTACCATCTGTGGGCTCATGGGCTTGCGATTTCCAAACATCCGACCTCGTCAATTGTGTTCACCCACCCCATGTGTCATACACTGCCCCTGTATGCGTCTTGTCTGTCTTGTCTGTTTACCTTCCCAACCTACCTCCCCGGACATACCTACTTCCTCTA
Organism: Protopterus annectens; assembly: GCF_019279795.1. Classification (NCBI taxonomy): domain Eukaryota; kingdom Metazoa; phylum Chordata; order Ceratodontiformes; family Protopteridae; genus Protopterus; species Protopterus annectens. Next base: position 1,551,421,013 of record NC_056726.1, read on the forward strand.
CCTCACTTCCCACTCCCACCTGAAAAAAAAAAGGGGGCAATCTGTACCCACAAAAAAATTACGCCCCATACATAGCTGCCCATTTCACACACATGTCCATCGGACAAACATGTAAGCTGATAATTAAAATTGGCAGTACAACATACTTTGCTGTCCTCACCCCTCTCCCAGGGGTGGAAGGTTTCAAATTTCACTCCAAATTCATTGCATATGCACAGCTGTTGCTGTTAAAGAAATGGGCAGCTATGGAACTTCCCTACACCCATCCTGCACATCCCGAGCTTGTTTACCTACTGTCTGTCCCTTTTTGTGCCCCCTTTTTCACCACTTTCCTATCTCCCCATTTTCTTTTC
>NC_056726.1:1551426365-1551448865 GCF_019279795.1 Protopterus annectens
CATACCTCAGGCATAGGCAACTGTAAGTAGGGGCACACAGTACTGTAAGGTATACATGTAATGCTCATCTGTGTCGGCAAACATTTGTGTGTTGTATGTATGTCTGATGTGTGTGTAATGATGCCTGTACCATGCTCACAATCACATGTGTGTTACAGGGTATGTGTGTGTACCTAGCAACATGTATACTGTGTTACAGCAGTCTGCCAGCTATATTAACAACCATGCACATATGTTAGGTAGGGGTATGGCATCAACGACTAGGGTGGTTTACTGGTAATACTGTAAATGTACTTTACATTCAATGCATTGGATGACATATGTCTTCATGCATTAGCTTGTAATATACCCCCGTGGTGAGGTTGTGCATTGTATCCCAATCAGTGTGCTGAGTACTGGTGTATACTGGTTTGTTATATGGAGTGTGGCAGGCACTGTCAGCCAGTGGTGGGCTGAGCACTGATATGTGGTATTGAATGTGTGTATCCTCTGACAGACAAACAGATGTTATATATGGCAGTTAAGTGATATCTGTACTTAATAATGTTAAGTGTGCCACATGACTTGCTCACACATATCATTTAATTCTCTTCCAGGGTTATGGCTCATCAACGCAATCCATTATATACAGCTGCAGAGGAACAGGAAATACATAACAGCCTGGTGCAGCACTATACACTGCTGTTTTCCAGGGCCAGCCAGCACCAGCATGAGTGTACTGCACTGTGGCAAGACCTTGTTCGTCGGGTAAATGACATAGGCATGCATAACCAGACATATGAGCAGGTACACCATCACTGCAGTGATTTAATTAGACATGTCCGGTGGCATGCGTCTGATCTCCATAGACAACAGTGGGGGAACTGCTCCTAAGCGTGGTGGCTCCTGGCCTACAGCAGCAACAGCATTACACATGTGTCATCATGGGGGCCGGAGCCACCCAGCATGATGACATGGAGCATGCAGGTAATATGCCCTAGCTGTAGACTACTGTTACTTGAATTGTTAGAATATGCATATGTGAGATGTGTACTGTGTGTTCAGCAGTTGTGCTGCCCATTGTGTGCAATACAGATATTTGGAATAGTATCAGTACACCTGAGACTGTTGACTGCTGTTTTACTGTAGTTTAGCACACTCACAGTAGCAATGTCACAGCTGTGGCCACTGACAAACTGTGTCATATTCTTGTAGGTCCCTCTGGTGTGACAGCAGGGCAGACAATACATGCTGGTGAGTGTGTTAACACTTTAATATTGGTAATGACATGTGCATGTCATAGGTGAGGTGTAGGCCATGTACACGTAACACACCTACGCATAATGCATGCTGTGCATGTTTGCTGTGAGACATTAAACATCTCAGTAAAGTCAGTAGCTGCCTCAATCACCTGCAATGCACAGAGCAGCAGACACATTGTAGTGCACATTGGATATTCATAATTGCTACAGCTGTATACAACAGAACACGTTTATCATACGCAGTACTTGAAAACATGCTACATTTGGCATTACCTCACACCCACTGTAAGGTCACACTTCAGCATCCCACATGTCATGCACACACACATGATGTACCTCAGGGGTAGAGGCGTACCATGGGGCTGTGCAACACTCTTCAACACATAACACAGTCATGTTAGGCAATGCTCCCTATTGGGCACCTCACACACCCATGTATAACGTGGCTGTGTAATTGTGAACGTAGCCACGGCACTGCAGTTCAGGTACAGCATGCTAGGCAGTGGTCTTGCACACATTAGTAGCTGTGAGTGACCACAAGATACATGATGATGATGGCACAGGGTACTACACCCCATCCAGTTACAGTGACCACAGTACAACTCAAGGCAGTCATTGCTGTGAACCTCAATGTTTTGTGTGTGCAAACATCTACACCTATACATGATATGCATAGCATGTTGTGTGTATGCTTACATATGCCAGTATACACAATATGCACAGCTGTCACCATCCGAACAAAGTGTCACATATTTGTCATGGAATGCTAGAGGGTGTATAGGTCACATAACACTCATTGGGTATGTGTGGTGCTTAATGTTGCAGTTGTGTAGCATGCCATGCCATGGCTGGCACCAACATATCTGCAATATGTCCCACACTCACCATAACCACTGTACACTGGCCATGTCGAGCATTGGGATTTCTTCACGTCAACATGCACCACTCATCCCGTGTGTGTACATAGCATGCATGTGCTACACCTGTGCCCACTATTATCTGCTATGGACACAGACACTGTACTCAGACATGGAAATCTATGTGTCACACAGATGACACATGCAGCCATGGCATGTATACCTGTGAGTGATGGTGCACAGGGCATTGCAGAGCTGATGATACTTGCACAGCAATGTTGTGTCCAGGTACACATTGTGTTCCAGGGTGTAGCCAATCCCTGAACAACTACACAGTGGCATCAAAGCCATGTACACTTCCATGAAATAGGGGCATTTACACTTGCCCTTTATGGTCTTGTGTAACACATATTCTGCATGCTGACATGTGTGTGGTGACTGTTTGCCTTGTGATACTGACACCCACCTTCACCCACTATAGAGTATGTGTTGGATTGCTGGTGTGTGTGTGTATGTGCTGTAGTGAGGAGTGTATATGTGTGCATGTGTGCATGTGTACATGTGTTCATGTGTGCATGTGTGCATGTGTGCATATGTGCATGCATCATGTGCAGATTGTAAAGTGTGTTTCCTGTCTTCCTCTCACAGGTGCTGAGTTAGGGGTGGCCGAAAGCAGCAGGGAACCTGAAGCCACTGCCACGAATAGTGGTGATGATGAGACAGGTATTGTGATGGCACAGTAAGGTTTGACAGGGTCTGTCATTGGTCCACCAGTCGACAGTACACAGCGTTCAACCACATCTATGCGCACACTCATACTGTCAATACATCCCTCACCACCAATGGCCATAGGCGAGGGACAGCATACAGTTGGCATTGACCGGGAGAGTGTGGTACCCATGGCACTTGCATCCCCTGACAGCAGCAATAGCCGGATTCCTGGAATGGTACCACATAGGCAGAGGTCCAGGGGTTCTCGGGGGAGCACCGCTGGTCATATTGCCCCTGGCAGACGTGCCCTCACAGGTCTTACAACATCCAGTATGTTCCGGGCTGTAATGCAGGCTCAGGCATGTATGGAACAGTACACCAAACAGAGACTTAGGGCGCAGAGGGCCCATTACACCGCTATCAATGACAGCATCCGTGACCTTGCTGGTGCCATCTGGAATTACACCGAGGTCCTTGATAGACGTTGGGGGAGACAGTATCTGCCCTCCACAATATGTCTTCCATGAGCCAGGACCATGTGGGACAATTGCGACATCGACACAGATGCATGCCAGCAACAGCAACAGCTGGCAGTGGTCGCAGACGGCCCACAGTTCACAGCCGCTCCCGTAGTGGCAGTACCAGCCCCAGCCATGCTGGGGCTGGCCTGTCCATTGACCATCCCAGTAGACTGCGTGCACATGGCTCTGGCCAGTCCCAGCAGGGACAAGGGTCCAGTCGTCATACCTCTGCCTCTGATGACAGTACCCAGTCGGGGTTGGTACCCAATACTGTCCATAGCACCCCTGCCAGGCACAGGTACTGTGCCCGTGGCTGGAGACAGTGATCTGTACATCCTAGCAGGTACAGTCTGTGGCTGTCCCACAAACTACCGTATATGGCAGCCACATGGTGGAGCTGTGCACATGCAGACACACACACACATCAACCAAACATCTAGGGCTCACACATACACACACACACACATTACATCAACATTGGCCCATGCTGTACTGTTGTCCCTCACACACACACACACACACACACACACACACACACACACACACAAAGACATGTCGATTGGATGGGTCAATGTCAGGCACTGGCAAACAACAACACACCCTGTGCATATGATGATACCTGTGTCACCTCCTGTCATCTGTAACATTGATGCAGGAACAGGCTAACATGGTGCTCATGCACAGGGTGACATCATAGCAGTGTAGCAATATTAGCAAGTTGTCAACAGGAAAGTGTAATGACATCCTTGTAGGTATGTCTGAGCAGGCATTATGCATCACAGCTCTGATTGTCAATGTAGCATTGTTTACACCACTGTTAGGCCTGTGTATGTATTGTCCACCCATGTGCCACTTGGCTGAAGTATACTGTGTTGCCAGCATGTGTTAGTGAGTGGACAGTACGTGTGTGATGTGTGCAGTACAGATTAGTAAGTGTACATCTGTGAACATGGTGGGTGTGCACTGTCTGCATGTACGTGCATGGTGGACACATGGGACATGTGGCATACCCTGTTGTACACATTGTTAACATCTCATAGTAACTTTCAATGGCCAGTATGCATTCTACTACAGTTATGTACTAACATGGGTCCACATGTGTGTATTACATGGGTTGACACTATGCTGTGGGTGATACTGTTAATATCTGTCAATGATTTGTGGTCTGGTAGTATACACAACCTCAACAGCATGACTATAAGCAATCATTGGATAATGTCCTGACAAATGACACACAGTTGTAGGGAACTCAGTAACAGTTGGATCCTTCCGGTACTATACTCGAACACTAACCAGTGGTATTGACCGCCACCCATTCCTGGGACCACACCTGTTTGGCATATAGCCCCCTTAGGTACATGCAAACACACTAGGGATGTGTCCATCCACATCTGGGAATGCATGCATTGGCCTACAATGCATTCCCTGGATGGGACGCATATCCTGCACAAGGGTATCATACAGACAGATAACTGTTGTCTGATACATGCTGTATAGCAGTAAGATGGCTATGGCATAGTCATCCACATTTACTATACATACTATCCCGTCAGTACCACATTGATGGTAGACCTCAACATGTATGTTTGGTACCAATGTGTACATACAGCCTCATGTTATGTCATGTGTCCCTTGGTATCCACATATCCATAGGTATTGTGGAGTCCCTCGGTGTATCACAAAAGACATTAGAGGCCTGAATGCATATCCACAAGGCAGTTGTACACCTATACAGACTGTCCATTATTGACATTCGTTGTTGTGTATGAACATGTCTGACATATACCCCAGACATAGACCCTCACTCACACTACTCTTTAGTAACTGTCATGGGTTTGTGTGGCACAGATGACCTTGGCTACAGATTACAACAGTGGACGGCCTTGCCACATACCTACATTTGTGACCTACAATCTGAGAAGCAGTGGCACAACCTGTCAATGGAAACAGATGTATTCATATGCTATGCAGGCTTCACACCTATGTACTGATTGAGGGGACATGTACACATATATATTTGCCACGCAGATACCTGATGTGTGCAATGCACTTACTGTTTCAATCATAATATGTCCTACCATAGTAAAACCAAAACCCACAATGTATTGACCAACAGTGACACACACACTGTCAGTGTTTGCAGGATTCAAACCCCTGCCTAACTATGTAATGATACTAGTGAGAGACACATTAACATGGCACACTATTTGCTTTACTGGCTGGTTTCCCTTCTCCATCTGTATTTGTAGGATGGTGACATCATCAGACTTTCCAAAGAGGAATGTACCTCTTTTAGTGAGTTTCCCAGTCTCCAAAAAGGGCACACCTCTCAAAGGAAACTGCACACATACACCCCCCCCCTCACACACACGCTCTGTCAGTGTTTACAGGATTCAAACCCCTACCTAACTATGTTATGATACTAGAGAGAGAGACGCATTAACACAGCACACTATTTGCTTTACTGGCTGGTTTCCCTTCTCCTGCTGTATTTATAGGATGGTGACATCATCAGAGTGGACATGGTGATGTGTGTACACTTTGTTTTATGCCATTCCAGGAATGGTCCATGTGGGTCAGCAGGTGTCAACAGCTTGAACAAGACCTCATAATCCTTACCTTGTGTGATCTATCTGTGGACACATTGACATTCCGTCATATGTCAACACATATTTATGTGCAGCTTGTTGGTTTTGTGGATACTACATGTGTCTGGGATGTTGATAAAGGGCTATTCAAAGTCTATGTGAGACATGTGTTGCTGTGTTCAGTGATGTATGTCCTGGGTGGCTGCCTTGCAAACAGTCTAGCATGGTTGGGAACCATGATCCCCCACATGAACATACCACAGTTGGTAGGGTTATGTGTATGTCAGCTTCCAATAGCTCTGTTTATGACTGCAACCATGATGGACTCCATGACCTTGCAGATCAGACTTCATAGGCATACTGGACTTGACTTCCCATGGTGTGTTGTGCACCAACACTTGTGGGGAGTGCCATATGTTGCTGTAACACATTCAACGGTTTCACATCCTGTGTAGGGGGTGAGGATCAGCTAACTGTTCAGGTGCAGGATCTGTTTGTTCTGTAGTTTGTGCATGACACATATTGGGAATCAATGTATTCCACTTGCTGCCATGCTTTTGGCATTGGGGAAGCTGCTCATCCATTCTACATGTGATATCTCCTGGTATGATGATATGGACTATTGTCAGTGGGAGGTGGGTATGTACATATGGGCCTGTCTGTCAGGATGTCTGCATTGTCAGTCAGGTGCAGTTGGCCCTGACTCAGGACATATATGGGTGTACATTGTTATTTATGACATAGCTGAAGGAGGTGTCATGATTCAGTCTGGACTCCTCCTCAGCTACTCTTTACAAAACACCAACGAACACTAGCACTAATCCCTGTTATACTCTTTTACACACTTAACACCCTACTGATCCTTTGTGATCAGACTACAGAGTATGAAATCATAATATCCTGGCATGTCCAGGGGTCGGTTTCGTGTGTACACTCCAGTCCAGCTGGTGAATATTGTGATATTGACACAATGTCACATCTGCCTCATGTACACAGACAACCCTCTCCTCCTCCCGACAAACTCAGATATATGTGTGAGATGCACCTATATAGACATACAGGGTGCTGAACTCTCTTGACCCATGACTGGCACAGTCTATCAGGTGGTGAAGGTAACCACACACACCACATATCAGTCTCACATATCCTCTAGCGACAGCACTCAAACCACATTATCACACATAGACATACTCGGATGCTGTAAATGAACTCTGCCTAAGCAGCAGAGACCTCCAAAACAGACACACACACAACTTCTACCCCACTACAATACCCACATATCACATAGTTCACAATGTCAGTGGGCCACACAGTCACTGCCCTTCGGGCTAAACAACACACCTAATATACTTGTAATAGGTGACACTTATTGTCAGACACACTGACGTACCACTCACCAGCCCAAACAAGGGAATAATCACTTTGGGCTGTCTGTCGGGTGCCAGGATCTGCCACATAACACATGCAATCAGGTCACTCCAAAGCACGTACAGGACTGGCACCATCATTGTCCATGCTGGTGCATAAAACCTCAAACGTTACTCCCTGGACCACATGACATGATACATGGAGGAACACTCTGATCATGTAGCCCAGGCCAGTATGACCCTGACCTTGTCTAGCATCTTACACCCACCAATTATGATGTCACAGTATACAGACAAACATATCACGTTTAACAGTTGCCTAACAAATTTGTTTCATTCATAGGGGATACAGTGTCTGTCAGCCTGTGGTGACATGCTCAACATGCCACGTAGCTTCACTATGGACAGCTTGCACCTGTCACCCTTGGACATTGGAATGCTGGCTAAGGCTCTTGCTACCACCATAGTGCCTTTTTTAAGCAGGGCTCAAAAGTCAAACCCACCTCCATAGCATTACAAGTTAAATGAAACTAAGGGTAATGATGCTCAACACCAGATGTGTTACCCTCATATTGCGGCCACTCAGGACTCTCCTCAGTATGGAGGATAGCGATATCTGTGCACTAACAGATGCCTAGTTCAGGCTCACATATGCACACCAGCACTACCAGGTTATGTTTCATACCATGCTTTCTGACAACAAGGCTCGGAACAGACAACACAACTAGGGGGAGTATCCATATACATCACAGATACACACACCTCCGGGTTAGTAGCACTGCACAAAGCATCACAGACCATACATATACAACTACCACTGTGCAAAACTGCCTTTCAGTTTGTTGCCTGCTACAGACCACCCTCCCAAACTCAGGAACCACACTCGGCTTTCATGGGAACTATGGAGAATATGAAGGTCTCCTCAAACCATTATATTGGGTGACTTCATATACACAAATATTGACTGGGGATACTACTCAAGCCCCAACACCCTCACCCAACAGTCGCTACAATTTGTAGACTTATATGCTATGGCACAACAAGTCAGCACAGCCACAAGGGGGAATACATATTGGACCTGATCATCACCAACATGGGGACTCTATGTTCCACACCAGCGATATACCCCTCATTGGTAAGGTCAGAACATACATGTATCTCACTGGACATACATATACCCTCCACACACCCATCCTGGGTAATGTTGGTAAACTTCTCATGAGCCATCGTCTCACTTTACCAAAGCAAGTTGGTATCCTTCAGAGACCCTGAGACAGTGGCAAATATAGCTCACACTGCTGAATCCTTTACATACACATTCTATGAACACCTAGTGGACTGCACGAATTGTGCTACCCCAAATAACAACAGGACTCACTCCTCCAATGGCAGGGGACCTGCCTGGTAGACCCCAGCCATTAATAAGCTGTACAATGTCAGGAGGAAGCTACTACATGATAGAGCACAATCCCAGACTGGGAAGGCATCTGTGATCTGTACTAGCAGACAGCTACAATCACTCATGAACTTTTCTAATGGCCGCTTCTACCGGACAATTGCACCAGACACGTAGGACTATCACACGGCCTTCTTCAGTTATGTCAGGAACCTGCCTGGACACTCACGGATATGCTGTGAGTTACTGCATACTGACTAAACTTACCCTGAACCCACTGGCATTGCCAACATCCTGGCAAACAGGTTCAGTGCAGATGTCTCCCCCTCATCCCCCCTAAGGAGCAACTATCCATCCCAACAGAGTATAACCTCCCTGACATCACACAGTAACAGGTGAGTGCTGCCCTCCCCAAAACGTACATCACAGTATCAATGGGATCAGACAGTGTCCCGGCCTGCATCTTACACGAGCTTCATGACAGACATAACCCTCACATTACATCACTGTTCAATATCAGAGTTACTACAGGATATGTACCCAAGGAATGGCGTACAGCGACAGTGATCCCACTCTACAGAGTTGGTGCCACAACGGACCACAGACAATATTGCCCTATAAGCCTAACTAGCCTGTTCTGCAAAGCTATGGAGCGTATTGTCATGGGACTCATACACATAGACACCGGGAACCTACAGACACTGTGTCCTACACATTTCAGCATTGTTGTGGGCAGATCTTGCCTCTTGAACCTATTTGTATTCTTTAAACGGTTAACAGGTCCATCGACATAGGGACGGTTGTCGACACAGCCTACCTGAACCTTGCAAAGCCCTTCAACACAATAACCCACTGGGTCATTATGCATAGGCTCACCAGCATCGGTATGGACACATATCTCACACGATGGATTGCTACCTGGATCAGGGATAGCACCCACATGGTCAGAATTGCAGGTGCCATGTCTGACTATACACCAGTTACACGTGGCATCCCACAGGGCTCGGTCCTGGGGCCTCTCTTGTTCAGTATATATTTGTCTGACGTACAGGCTACCACAGGGGGAATATGACTGAACATGTTCGCACTTGACTGCAAACTGGGTGCCATGATCAATTCTCCAGCTGCCATATGCATACTCAAACAGGGTCTCATAGAGATGGATGACTGGTGCCTGAGCCATGGCCTACAGCTAAATGCCATTAGTTGCATAGTCATCCCCTTTGGGAATAACAACATGCCCACACATTACCACATAGGTAGCACTCCATTACATATGGTAGGATCTGTTAAGGGTTTGGGGACATGACTTGTTCGTACTGTCGCCTTTGACATTCACGTTGCCAAAGTGGTTGGACACACCTTCTATCTGGGCCACCTTGTCCCATATGGTTCACATCTAGATCGAGTGAGGTCATTGTGCCCCTATACTCATCACAACCATGCTTGGTTACAATGCCACATTTGGGGTGTACCTTACCCGACACCTGCCGCAACTGTACTGGCCACAGACGTTCCTCACCAAGCAGATCTAGGGACTCTCACGGATGCCCTGCACAGTTCAGATGCAATAACTCCAGCTCTACTCAGTCGCTTACCACCTACTCAGATATGATGTGTGCCTGTTGTTTACAGATATACCCAACCCAGAATTACTGGACATGCTCCACCTCAGGATATCCAACGCCCTTGGAGCTACACACTCCAGGGACATATACCTCAACACAGATGTTAATAGGACATGCTGGAGGGACAGATTCTTATCCCAGAGGCTCCACTCTCTCCAGATTGTAATCCCAGTTTCACATAGGCAGAGCCACCCACTGACCACCTACAGGAGACATCTTGATGACTGTATGGGTGATCATATGTTTACCCCTAGGATATCTTCTGTGTCCCTGCTAGACAGAGGCACACTAGCCTAAACGTACATGGGCTATCTTGTGTGACCTACTATTCATGCACACAATGTAGTAATCTGACAGGGTTGTGAATGCCAAACACACTCTGGCTAGGCTTGTACATGCCCTAGGGCAGATAGCCTAGTATCAACCTCTGAACCTATGCTAATGTTCAGGATGCACAATGTTTATTGCTGATACTGTTTGCAAGTCTTTATTGTCTTTGCTTTACCAGTTTCTATGAACAACTTTGGTATCTGCAGAACATATTTGATTAAGACAGGGTTCTACTATATTATAGATGTGTCTGTTGCCATATAACTGTGTGCACAGGGCGGATTGCTGGATAGTGACAGGTTTCTGGGTTAACACATGCAACTGCCAGATATGCGTAGCCCAATGCTGTACTCAGACACGGCCTAAGTGTGTGAGCATGCCCAGTTCAGGCTTTCCGTGTTTTGTTGCCTGACATTTGTCTCATTTATTCAAGTGTGTGAGCATGCCCAGTGTGACCATTCAGTATGTTGCTATCTGAGGTCCACTACATTTGTTGATGTGTGTGAACATGACCAATATTAACATTTATACTGTGTGTTTTGGAAGTCAGGTTCTGTTCTTACTGTAGGACTCACCTTTGTGTCATAACTCTACAGGGATTATGCTGTGCCTGCAGGGTTTCCATGAGATACTTTGCATAGACTTATCAACATTCCTTCATACAGGCTGACCACTGCAATACTGTCATGGTTTAATGGTTCAGTACTTTGACTATAGTGCACAGTATCCTGGGTTCGAGGCGCCCATCACTGCTTTATATTTTCATACTGAGCAGACCAGACTGCTTAAGGGTCAGTCAAGCAAATATGAGCATGTTGGCTTTTGTTCAGCTATACCCTACTTAGACCAGGCTTGTCCGACATTGCTCAATATTCACCAACATTGCTGGACGTTGCCCAATATTACTTAACATTGACCACAGTTGTGCTAGTTAGTGTGTGCGATTTTGTTTGCATATACTACATGGTGGTAAATGCTGTTTAGCACTGCTTTATATTGCTTAACACATGGCAATCATGCCTTCGGTGGTGCTGCAGGGCTGCCTATGTCGGATGCACATACTACACTCCCTGTACATGTTTGAAAGCAGGTAGTGTCAACTTAGGCATCCCTTTTACTATATGTGTGAGTCAGAGAGAGGTATCATTTCCAGAGTTCCTACTGAGCCAGTGTATGTGCTATGCGTTGCCTCTTTGCCAAGGCCAAAGCATACTGGGCATGCCTCCTTCTGCCTACTGGGGCAGGCTCAGGTTGTTCCTCCTCCAAGTCACACTCTGCCTATGATGGCCTTGGCAATGGTGGGGGACTGTTTGGCCCAGATCTATGCTGGTTCTGCTGCAGCTGTTTTCACAGGATCATATTATATAGCATAACACAGACCATGACTATTTGGGTACATGTAGTTGGTGAGTACTGCAAGGCTCCACCAGATGTGTCCAAGCACCAAAACCATGACTTGAGCAGCCCAAACACATGCTCTATTACATTATGTGTTTGTGCGTGTGCCTCATTATGGTGTTCCTGTTCAGGTGTGTGCGCATTTCTGATGGGTGTCATCAGCCACGGCTCCAGTGCATAGCCAGCATCCCCCACTAGGTGACCATGTGGGATGTCCCCATTGGCAAATGTCTGGTACAGCTGCGTCAGATGCCAGATATGGGAATCATGGTAGCTTCCAGGGCAGCCTGCACACACATTCAGTATTATGCCCTGGGCATCACACATGACCTGGCAGTTGATGGAGGGGAAGCCCTTGCAGTTGAAGTAGACCCTACCCTGCTCTCCGGCTGGTGCTTTGATGCGTATGTGCGTGCAGTCTATTGCACCCACTACCTCAAGGTATTCTGCTATTTGCTGGAAGAGATGCATATTGCTGGCCAATACCACATGGGAATTGGAGAAATATACATGATCACCGACATGTGCTGACATGGCATCCAGGAACTGGTGCAGTACCCTGGATGCTGATGCCTGTGATATCCCCATCATATCACCAGTTGGTCTCTGGAAGGTACATGTTGCTAATATTCTTAGGCCAACACATACCTTGGTTTCCACTGGGATGGGTTCCCCTCTGTTGGTTCTGTGTGTGAGGCGTGGCCTGCACAGCTCAACAATTTGCTGCAGGAGGTCTCTGTCCACTCTATTGCACTCCACTATCTCCAGCTCATGTAGCCCCTGGTAGGTTACCCTGGGCCTGTACACTCTTCTTCGTCTCCTCACTATGGGTTGTCCAGCTGCATTTGCATTGTCACCACCCTTAGCATGTTGCATATGTCACCTTATAACAGCAATGGCAGCCCCTAAAATTTCTTTATCTCAGTAAAGCTTTTTCAGTTTTCACTTCTATTAGCTTAATGCAGTGTCTGTTTTAAGAAACATAATGGACTGTTGTTTGCAGAGTTTTAAGTGCTAGGCTGGGCTGGGGTAGTGTACTGCCTGTGTAATTGCCTGATTCTGATTGTTTTCACCTGCTAGCTCTGCTAGTACTCCCTGGTAGCTTCCTACTATTTGTTGTGCTTCCTTTTTCCTTTCTGTTTCCTCAGGGGGGACACCACGCACACGGACTAAAACTTGCTTATTTGGGTTAAAACATGCGCACACCAGCACAAACGCACTTACAACTCTTTAATCAGCCTTATACATGCTTACTCCGGCTTAAACCCACGCATTCACGCTTACATGCGCACACTCTGTCTTACTCGGGTTTACAGGTGCGCACATGCGTGCATACCCACTCAGCAAGAAACTTTGGTGTTATCCACGGCATACACCTTACATTTCTTGCCTTTCCCTAGCCTGCCTGTTGACACACCTCTTTCCATGATGTGTAAATGACAGCTGACACATGACACTCTGCTCCAATGAGCTTCACTTCTTTCATACATACCCCCCTATTGATGTCACCTATCTTCTACTCTGTTACTCCCCTTATCCTACTCCTACACTCTACTGACTGTGCTCATTTGCTATGTAAACTTGCGATTCACTATCCTAACCCTCATTTACATAGGATTGCCTACTAATGCTTGGTTGCATTTCTTAGACTGAGCTTCCCCCCTTAGCAACCTCTACTCGCTGGCCATGTTGTCTTCAGCCTGCCATTCCCTTACATTGTACATTAACAATTTAAATAAGATCCACATTTGTGGGTTTTAATTTTTAGTTTTCTGGGTTTTAGAGTGCAGCCTGTTTGCGCGGCATTGTGCTACGCTTAAACATCGGAAATCGGAGAAAAAAAAATATTTTTTTTTTCATATTGCATCAGGAAACATTTCCAATGGCCGTATATTTGGTCATTGGCATGCTTCCTGCACTGGATGCAACCTTTATTTGGAGCTGTCACGGCTCCGTTTTGCTATTTGCAGAACGGTACTCAGTTGTCAACTGAGTACATTTCTGCAAATAACACTGCTCTTACTCGGACAGGTTCGGGTTTCCTGAATCGCAAATCTACCTCATTTGCATGCCTTTCACCTGCAATTGAGGTAATTTGCATATCCCAGCCCTGTCCATGTAAGAGCCGTTTTAGGAGCTCTCTTGCACGCCCCTGCAGGCTGTTCCTGGATCGCTCATCGAACATGATGGCTGCATGGAGTCTTACTCCACTCTTAGACTCCGTGCAAGCCATCGTGAATCCGGTCCTGTGTTTTTTACCTGTGCAGCCATGATTACAGGAACTTTGCATTCTTCCGGTATAGAGATGGGCCCTTTAGGGGTGAGAGAGGGGTAAAGTTAGCACTGAACCTATCTGCCAGGATGTTGGCAATATCAGTTTGTTCTGTATATTTAGTGCCATTGTGCTGTAACTCAGAGCACTCTGAGTGTTGCCATTGAGATTCTTGACATAGCTATAGAATGCTTTGTGGTTGTCTTTAGAATCAGTAGAGATTTTGTTTACGTAACTAGCTTTGGAGGATTTTATGAGGGATCTCAGCTTCTTACTGAAGCTAACCACGGAGTTTCTCCAATCATGGGATTTTACTCTTTTTTGCAGCAGTTTATTTCTTCTGTTGTAGAGTTTGTTTAAGGCAAGGGACCACCAGATTGGCTTCATTTTTTGGAGGATAGCATCTTGTTTCTGTTAGGGATTGCATGATCCATGCACTCGTGTAAGTGCTTATAAAGTGCGTTTGTATAGGATTCAGCAGTCGTACCTCTATTGTCCATCAGCATGGGTATCGTGAAGTTTGCCACTTCTGTCTTAAGAAGCGTGAAGTTGGCTTTGGAGAAATTTTTTACGGTGGTTTCCCTAATGGGGGGTGGGATGTGAATGTCTAGGGTGATTTGCTTGTGGTTGGATCTGACCAACGAGGAATTGAACTCTGGTGTGGAACACTAGTTGCCCATGTTGGTAATGACCAGGTCTAGGATATTGCTGCCCCTGGTGGGGGCGTGGATATGTTGACCCAAGGTGCTGGAATTTATGAATTCCAGAAAACGGTGAGCACAAGAGTTGGTACATGAGTAGTTTCCCAGTTAATGGTGGGGTAGTTGAAATCGCCCATTATTAAGGTGTTAGGTTGCACCCTAATATTTTCCAGTGTATCAGGAAATGAGGAGTGGGAATCCTGGGGCATGGTGGGGAATCTGTAGCAAGCTACAATTTGGATTGCGGTCTTGCCCAGAGTTAGTTGCACTTGGATAATCTTGGATGCATTATGCTGAGCAACTAGCCTGGAGGTGTGGATATCCTTAATGAATATGGACACACTTCTGCCTTTAGTGTTTTGGTCCAGGTTAGGTGGCCGAAAGCTGTGGTATGAATTATAGCCTGGTAATGCAGGGGTGCTCTCTGGAGCCTTGAACCAGGCCTCTGTCACTGCACGGATGTCGATGTTCTCCATTTTAAGGAGTGCCTCGAGTGAGTGGATTTTGAGGTTTAGACTTCTAGCATTAAGTAGCATTACCCTCAAATTTTACTTGCTTGTACCTGTTACAGTGGTGAATTTGTCATTTGAATCTTGCCTAAAAAAGGCACTATAGGGGTGGCAAGAGCCTTAGCCAGTATCTGGAATTTCAAGGCCATCTCTGGCAAAGCATCGTGGTTTGTCGATCATGTCATCCCAGGCAGACAGATACTGGATCCCTTTAGAATGACATCAGAAGATTAGCCAATTGTTGAAGTCAATCATTTTTTCCTTGTACTGTGGTATCATTCTGGGTGATGGCAGGATACTACTCAGGGCTAGGGTCATACCTGCCTGGGCTACAAGATTGGACAACTCCTCCATGTCTCTTTTCATGTAGTCCAGGGCAGTACATCTCAGGTCATTCACACCAACATGGACAATGACAGAGTCATATTTGTACTTGTTGTGGAGTGACCTGAGTGCATGCGCTATGTGGCAGATCCTGGCACCTGACAGGCAGCTGACAGTAACTTTCTCCTTGTTTAGCTTGGTGAGTGGAACATCAGTGTGCCTGGCTATAGAGTCACCTATGACTAGAGTGTTGGGTACATTGTTATGCCTTATGGGCTGTGGTTGAGTGACATACTGAGTTTGTGGGCTCTCTGTCATTTGGGTTGTGTTGGGGGGTGGAGGGTGCTTGCATTTCTGCTTTGGAGGTCCCTGTTGCTTGGGCACATTTTTTGAGAGCCTCCACGAATGTAGGTTTGTGTTTTGTGTTTCTATGTATCTGTTTTGGTGGTGTAGGTTTTGAGGGACTATGTGATGAGTGTGGTGTGGTGTAAGTGTTTACCTTCTCCTCTTGCCAGTCTAGTCCAGTCTTCGGTGAAGAGAGCTTTGCTTCCAGTTTGGCTGTATAAGTGCATCTCTCACAGGCTGTAGTGTTGGGTGGTAGGAGAGGAGGGTTGTCTGTGTACATGAGGCAATTGCTGCATTGCCCCAAGATGCCCAGATTCATCATCAAAGAGGCTGTCGCCTGCTTCTCATCTTAGGATTGGTACCACTGATTTGCTTCTGGAGAAAGAAGAAGCAAAGTCGCATTGTATCCCATCAGTGCGAAACTGTGGTGAGACCAGCACTAGTAGAAGCCATCTCTATTGCCAGCTTGGTGGATATGGGCACCCTGAGGCAATGTAGAAATTGCTTCATGGTCACTGACAACCACGTAATTCTCAAACAAACTGATATGGTATGTGATAGATGTATTTACACAATGTCACTGGAGGCAAAGCTCTCACATAAAAGTACTCCTAATGTTAATAAGGTTGTCAGCAGTACACACACTGGTCCTATCACACACAAATCAAAGCAGACATAATGGCCCACATATACTGATGCACTTAAATGTTACTTTACTAATCCTCAATGACCTTCTAGACATAGGACACATAACAAAATACCCTTAGCAGCCCCAAATGCAATCTTTCAAAACAGTACCCATATCAACAACATACAGCCATATCTCATGGAACCACTACTTCTAAGCCCATAAGACAAGCCACCACACAGTCCAACATTTTGGGCATTGGAGTCTCTATTGGGAGACACACTGTCACCAGTCTGAGTAAGGAGAATCATAATCAGTTGCTTATCAGGGACCAGGCTCCACCACATTACACATGCACTCAGGTCATTGCACCATAAGTACCAGTATGACTCAGTCATGGCCCATGTGAGTGTAAATGACCTGAGATGCACCTCCCTAGACTATATGAAGAGAGGCATCATGGATCTGTTAGAAGATAACTGACTTTAACAACTGGCTTAGGTTCTGGTATCATTCTAAGGGAGCCATATTTGTCAGCATTGAAAGAGATGGTCAAGAGACCATGCTGCTTTGTAAGGGATGGTCTGCACCTCTCTCCTCTAGGCTTTAGAATATTTGTCAAAATGTTGTTCTCCCCATAGTGCCTATTTTAGGCAATGCCAAACTGAAAGTATTTCTGACATAGCAAATCAAAACCAAGAAAATCTAAAGGTATTACTGGTCAATGCTAGGAGTCTAAACAAAAAACTCAGCTCACTACAGGCTCTCCTCACTGTAGAGAATGCTAACATCTGTGCAGTCATTGAGACATGGTTTAAAGCCAGGGAGAGTACACCAGCAGTGCAAGGTTATATATAATACCTTCCACACATTTAGGTCAGTTAATACACATATCCATGTGAAGCAGCGTTCCTCCTTAACCCAGTTCAAGTGGAACTTGGACAATTGGATGGAAAACAGGAAATTCATCCCTGGTTTGGTACTTATGTCTCTAATAGACACAAGCAACATGTAAATGGTTCATTTCCCAAGCCCCTGCTTACACTTATCAAGGATATCAGAACTTGTTAGAGATCTGGGATGCATGGCTAGGCTTAAAAATACCCTTGTGGTCATTAGACTAGTAACAGCCTATGAAACATCAATAAACCTATGAATCTATGCATGGAGGGACTGGACAAGCAAGGATGGTAGTGGGCAGTTGATCCCAAATCACCCATCTGGGGGTGTGAGGGGGAAATATGACTCAGTGCATGTATTACCACAAAATGAAGAGTCCAGCATGCCCATGATGCAAGAAGTGTGCCACTTGGTTGAAATGTTGTGCATTTGAGGAAAGTCACGTGCATGTCCCAAAGATATCTGTAGAACAACTTGGAAGGCTGGCACAGGGATGGGGGACTGGATAGTTCACAAGATTTGTAGACTACCCACTCCTGAACACTGATTCTCACCTCCATCAGGGAATGAATGAATGTGGTGGGGCACTCTTGTCCCACTGGAAGAATGAAAGGTGAAGTTGTATGCAAGAAGGGAAGCCATTGGTTTAATCCTGTGGAGGGAAAAAATCAACAAAAAAAGCACATTTAGTTAATCACAGGTAATGGTTATGTTTTATCTGCCTTTAGGTAGATACTTCTTATCACTTTGGTGAGTTTTTCCAATTTAGTGCAGTGGACTAAAGCCCTGAGCTGTATCCCATAGTCCAGCACTTGAATCCCTTAGGCTCCTGCATCCTGTGTCCCAACACTTGATTTCCTTGGCCTCCTGCATCCTGTGTCCAAGCACATGATTTCTTTGGCCTCCTGCATTCAGTATCCCAGCACATGATTACCTTAGCCTTCTGCATCTTGTGCCCCAGCACTTAATTACTTTAGCCTCCTTTGTCCTGTGACCCAGAACTTGATTACTTTAGCCTACTGCATCCTGTGACCCAGAACTTGATTACTTTAGCCTACTGCATCCTGTGGCCCAACAATTTATTCCATTAGCTTCCACTTGCTTACTGAGGAAATATGAGCAAATGACTTAACCAGACTATGAATGGCAAATGTTATTTAAAAGTGTGATCAAAGATCTGTGTCAGAGCCCCTTAAAACTGAAAATCTAAAGTTGATCCAATACTTCAGAAATGTTTTTTTTTCAGGGAGGAATAAAGGACTTATACTCCCCACATGAGGGACTATGCCTCACACACCCCTGCATCTACTATATATTAACTTTGAGTTCATTGTTCTTCAGATAAGGAATTCTTCAAAATACCACAATCTTTCTCTGGAATTCTACAATGTACCACAATTCACACCTCTCACAGTTTAATAATAATTTGTTTGAATGTTGATCACAGTTATTGTGCAATCCTGCTTGGCATCTTTTCAAAATATACAGTAAACTCTCGGTTAACCGGAACTCAAGCGACCGCCACTCTCAAGCAACCAGAAAAAAATTAAGGAAATACAGTACAGTATGAACAATTCAGTTTTTCTTATGTTGCACTTTCTGTCACCCCCCCCTCCCCACAGAAACATACCTTACATTTTTAGAGTTTTAGAGTTTTAAAAAGGAACATACAAATAAATCCCTCTCTCCCCAACCTGAGAACAAGTCATGCAAAACGAGTCAAATCACTAAAATGTCAGCACTCCATACTCTGTCAGTTTGTATCATATTACACATTCTCTCTCTGATCTCTCTCTCTCTCTCTCACACACACACACACACACACACACACACACACACACACACACACACACACACACACACACACACAGTATCTTCGGCTTTTGTACATGCATTCACTCACTCTTTCTCTGATCTCTCACACACACTCTCTTTCACTTTTATACATCTCTCCAATCTCTCACACACTTTCGCTTCTGCTTTCATACATGCATTCACTCACTCTTTCTCTCTCTGATCTGTCACACACACTTTTCAGCTTTCATACATCTCTCCAATCTCTCACATACAGTCACTTCTGCTCTCATACATGCATTCACTCTCTATCTCTCTATTCAATTCATTCAATTCCAATCTACTCAGCGTGCCACTGAAAATCATTCATGTTCCACACTTTCCAGAGGAAATATAAGTTTAAAATATTATTATTCCAGCCAGGCTTTTAATTATTATATATCAATATTAAAATCAAATCAATATAATTTTTATGGTATGGTATAGGTATAGTATTTGTCAGGTCTATTTTTAATAGTAACTCTTAAGCAACCAGAAACTACAGTCATCCAGCATCTACCAATCCCCATGGATGCCAGTTAACTGAGAGTTTACTGTATGTCCTTCCTGATAGAAATCTTTCTTTTTATTCCTTTAATCAGACACTTGATGCAGTGTAATGTGCATAATTTTCTGAAATACCTGCCAGTATCAGACCAGAGGCAGTAATTTAGACAAAATGTGGATAATGCATTTACTGTTAATATTCTGAACTTCTTTTTTTTTTATTTTATTTATTTTACATTTGTTTACCGGGCTAGTCTAGCTGGATATATGTCCATTTTCAGTAGAGGCCCGGGGAGAAAAGCTCCATACATAAAACTACACTACAAGACATATTAATAAAAATTTAAGTACAATAAGAATATACATTTAGTAATAAGAACAACAAATACTTAAGGCACACACAAAAATACACTAGGTCAGTAGTAGCATCACAATTAAAATGCTAAAGATTAGCAGTTAGTTTCAATAATCCGGAGAGAAAGAAGTATAACAAGAGATTAGAAGGGATTAATGTAGAAATACAAGAGAGGAGAAGAAAGAGAAACAAAAGTCTAGAAGGGGAAGAAAAAAAGAAGATGGAAATGAGGGCAGGGGAGAGAAAGGAGGAGTGAGTCAGAGCATAAGAGGAGAGCAACAGGGCAAGAAAAAAGTAAGTATATGTGTAGCTAATAAGGCAGTAAATAGTTAAGGTAGAGTAGGGGGAATGAAAAAGGTTAGTCAGGAGTCCTACAGGAACAAAGCCAGTGATTTTGGAAGTACAGTTTGATTTTTTGTTTGAAGAGTGGTAAGGAGGTGATTAGAGTAATATCTGTGGGTAGCAGATTCCATGTCCTACCTACAGTATTAGTGAACAGAGAGTCACCAGCTAAGTTATGAGATTTTACAGATTTGGTCATGAGTTTAGAAGAAGATCAAGGGAGGTAAGATTGCTATAAGGGATTAAAAGTTTAGAGAGTATAGGGGTGTTATCAGGTTGGTAAAGTATCTTGTGGGCAATAGTAAGTTGTGAGATCATAAGACAGTTTTGTAGCTATAGCCAGCCTAGGAGTTTTAGGTTATGACAGTGATGTGTTCTGAAAGGGTTACCGGTGGCAAAGCGGGCAATGCTATTGTAACAAACTGCTAGTTTATTTAGGTTAGCCTTCTTAAGGTTAGTGAAAATAGGTGATGCGTAAAAGAGAGTAGATATCAGATGGGAGTGGGCGATAGTAGCCCTGGTAGTAGGTGTGAGAAATGGCTTAATACGGTATAATGATCCTATTTTTTTGTTAACTGTTTTGATGATGTTGTTGGTATGTTGATCAAAAGTGAGATTGTTATCAATGGTTACTCCTAGTAGTTTTGTTGTCAGGTCAGGAGAGATGACAGTGGTGTCATTTGACAAGATGTTGAAGTTTAATGGGGAGGCTCGAGTGGTAGGAGTGAAAAGGAGCAGTTTAGTTTTTTTAGCATTGAGGAGGAGGTACCGTCTAGTAAACCAGGTTTCTACAGTGTTGAAGATAGTTTGTGTTAGTGAGAGTAGCTCTGAGGAGGTAGATGCTGAACAAATAATAGTGGAGTCGTCAGCGTATTGGATGCAGGTAGCTTGAGGGATTATAGTGTTAAGATCGTTTATGTAAAGGGAGAAGAGAAGTGGCCCAAGAATGGAGCCCTGTGGTACTCCAATAGAAACAGGCAATAAGGAAGAGATGTGGTTGTCCCAAAGAATGGCTTGTTGTCTGTTGCTTAGATAAGAAGTAAACCATTTAATAGCCAGGTTATCAAATGAGAGGGATTGAAGGATATTAATGAGGGAAGAGTGGTTCACCATGTCAAAAGCTTTAGAGAGGTCAATGAAGAGAGCAGAGGAGAAAAGATTGGAGTTACGATAGTTGTTAATAGTATCAACAAAGGAAAGGAGGGCAGTGGAGGTGCTATGGTGAGGTCTAAAGCCATGTTGACAGTTGGCTATAATGTTGTGTAATGAGAGATAATGAACAAGTTGCTGATGGATACATTTCTCCATTATCTTAGCTAGAGGTGAGAGAAGAGCAATAGGTCTATAGTTAGTGTAATCAATAGAGCTACCACCTTTGTGTAGTGGGATAATGTGAGAGACTTTCCATATATCTGGTATGGTTCCCTCTTGGATCGTCCTATTAATGAGTATAGATATTGGGTATGCAATCTGTTTAGCAGCCTTTTGAAGAAAGAGAGAAGGGAGTTTGTCAGCAGAGGGGGTGCAGGGTTTCAGTTTGAGAATAAGCTTGTAGATGAAAGAGGTAGAGATAGGATGAAGAGTGAAGTTGTGGGGAGAGTCAATTAGATTATTTGGAGGGTAAAAGTTATTGGTGTTCAGTTGTCTAGCAAGAGATTGAATTGCAAACCTGAATTTTTTTTAAATCTTTTAGAATAGCTGTTTATACAGTCAGCAGTGGTTTCCAATAGTTTTTAATGCATTTTAG
>NC_056726.1:1551453865-1551466365 GCF_019279795.1 Protopterus annectens
TCTTTCTATATCTGTAGCTATATTTATACCTATTATGTATAATTTCTCCCCCTCCCCTCATTGTATATCTTTTAGCAGACCATCTGGAACTTTCTGCTCCCAGTATTCCTTCTCTTAGTGTCTTCAGTACTGTGTTCTGGATTGGGACCATATCAGCCATAGACAGGCTGGAAAGGGGATAGAGAAACCTGGAGCGGCACTTCCGTCAGTGTTATATAAATTATCATATTTGTAGGAGGAGATTTTCAAGTCACATAATTGGGTAGAGCTGCTGATGCCACATAAATCGCCATTCATAAAGCCAGTCAGTTCCAGATGTACTCTCTAAAGCCAAGTTTGTAATGTATGCCCATCTTATAATCGAGGATTCCCCCCATTACCAGACAAATGCATAATTGCAGACAAAAGTCCCTCTTCTACCTCTTTTAGTGAACAAGCTGACAAAATCCTGCTGCATCCAATCCAATCCTCATCAGCCTTTCCAATAACCATATGCTTGACTTTTTTGACTGTAATGTATAATCCAGGCATACACTTAGGCAGTGATTGTATAGCCTTAATTAAACTAAATTGTCTCACTACTACCATTCTCTTAAATTCAGATACTGTCTTCATATAACTTCATTCTATTCATGAGTTGTATCAAACTTCAGCATAGCAGCCCCTGTTAGATTCAGTTTGGAGAATATGTGTTACTGAGCTGTGAAAACCTATAATTAATTCCATACTGATTTGTTATTACCAGATGTGATATAACTGTGGGAGGTTTGAAAATTCTCTCTGTTGTGGTAGTATCCACTATCTTCATTTGGCACCCGATCTTTTCATTGCATAATATAGTACGCTACTCGCTCTCACCATGTTGGTGATGTTACTTAGTCATCCATAGGTCACAAAGCATACAGAGCCCAGATCTTTGAGTATAAATGATATAAGAATTGTACAAACACTTGGAAAGGGTATGAACAATTAAGAAAGTACACACATACACACACACACACACACACACACACACACACACACACACACACACACACACACACACACACACACACACACACACGCACACACACACACACACACACACACACACACACACACACACACACACACACACACACACACACACACACATCTAAGGTAGTAAGAAAATCATTCTAAATCATTCTACATAACTCACTTTATAACTAAGGGCATAGTATCTAGGTCCAGACAGAAAAGTCATCATGCCACTATACTCAGCCCTCATCTGAACCATTATTGAGTATAATGCTCCCTTTGGCCCTTTGTATGTACCTGACCAGGCACATACAACACCTGGAAAGTCCACAGAGGTTCCTCAAATATGCAAAGCCCTGGAAAACATTATTATGGAAATGATTAACAATGAAATAGGAAACCTTCTGACACTGGACCCAACTCAGTTTAGTTTCATCAAAGGCAGATCATGCCAATTGAACCTCGTGGACTTCTTTGAGAAGGCCACCAAGGCAATGGATGAGGGCAAAATGGTGTATACTGCCTACCTTGACCTAGCTAAGGCATTTGATACAATATCCCACTTGAGCATTATTTACAAACTCATAGAATGAGGCATAAACCCCCATGTAACCCACTAGATATATAGCTGGCTCACAAGAGATTATGCCTGGACAGACCATCTCCACAAAGATGCTGGTCACCAGTGGAGACCCCCAAAGCTCTGTGTAGGGTCTGTTACTCTTTGGTATCTATTTCTCAGCAGTCATGGCCAATGTTAATGGCATCTGGCTTACTACATTTGCAAATAATTGCAAACTGGAGGCAATCATGCAAACTCCCCAAGATGCTAGCATCTTATATGAAGGCCTAACGTGGACAAATCACAAGTGCCAATGTCACAGCTTACAATTCAGTGCCAAGAAATGCATAATAGTACTTTTTGGGAAGTCAGCCACCCCTGTGAAACTAGCTTATCAATAAAACAATCCAAAAAGTAGACACAGTAGTCAGGGATTTAGTGATTCATGTAGATAGTAACTTGGATTATGACCAACATGTGTCTAGTGGGATCCCCTTCATAACATTGACTTACCATTTCATCAACATTCAAAACAGATGACAATGTCACAGGTTAACAATCACAAACTCTTGGAACATAGTATTTCTTGTCTGGGAGGGTAACCACTTAGCCAGCATGGTGAACTTTGCCCTTTCTCCGCTGTAAGTGTGATCTGGGAGTTGGTATATTTATGTAGGGGTGGGTGACCCTCCAAAATTGTGTGTGTGGGGGGAAAATCCTCCCACTTTGGTGAGTGTAATATGCTTCCATTTGTAATGTTATCATTGGTGACCAAGTGGTTACTTTCCCAGAGAGGAAATACAATATTCTGGGAGTTCATGATTATAAACTTGCAACATTTTTGTCTCGCTGTTTTGAATGTCAGTGAAATGGTAAGTCAATATTTTAAAGTAGATTCATCTAAGGTAGTAAGAAAATCATTCTAGGTCACTCATCTTATAAGTAAGGACATGGCATCTAGGTCCAGATATGTCAATGTGTCACTATACTCAGCCCTCATCAGACCTGTCATTGGGCATAACGGTCCCTTTGGTATGTACCTGACTAGGCACATGTAACAACTGGAGCATCCACACATATTACTCACAAAAATAATACAGGGTGCTAACAGAGTGCCCTATGCAGATGACCTCAAAGCTCTATCCCTATACTCTGTTCCTATAGACTGCTGAGAGGCTATTTATGCCTGGCATACTAGGCATCCATAGATCCCTCCCTGAGACATTTCTTGTATATCCACAAAATTAATATCTTCAGAACTACTAGATCCAAGGATTTAAACTTTACTTGCAATTTAAGAAAGACATGTTGGATGGACAAGTATCTATCACAGGCACAGGCAAATTCCATTCTCAGGAAGAGGGTTTCCATCCATGTAAAGTAGAGCCCCTCCCTAACCCTATTAAAATATAACCTGGACCAGTGGATAGGATATCAGAAATTCATCCCTGGTCTGACACATTTGTCTCTGATGGATAGAGGCAACAGTTAAAATGTTTTAAAGCTGATAGAAATCTTTTTAAAATAACTGCTAAGGCAAAATAGTCCATGGGATACATTTGGGTTACATGGCTAGTCTTATAAAGGCCCCAGTAGTCATTAGTCTATAAGTACCTATGGTGCATAGCCATACCCTTATTAAAGGCTTTTGTCTTGCTTTATGTTTTTTTTTTTTTTGTTTTGTTTTTTTTTTTTTTGTTTTTTTAAAGAATATGACATTCATTATCTCTAGGCTGTGCTAATATGTGCTTCAGTCAAAACCATAGCAAGAGCGTTGATATTAATGTTTAGTGCAGATGGAATTCTAATGAAAATTCTAACAGAGCAGGAACTCCTTTCAATATCTAACATTGTGAAAAAACGTTGTTAGTTGTTACAAATTAAATAACTCAGAACTTTAGTATATCACTTCAAATGAATGGTGTACTAGAGAGTTAACAAAAAAACTCTTAATAACAGGTTGAGGTGAATAGTTGAAAATGGAAGGAAAACCTGGGACACCATGCTGCCCTGTTTTATGCTTGCTATAAGGGAGGTACTCTACAGACGTTACTTGTCCTATTTGATGTTTGCAGTTGGGAAGATACTCCAGTCATGTATGCATGTCAACCTGTTTTAACTCCTTTATCAAATATAACCTTGAGATCCATTTAGACTTAAACAAATACCAGAGCAGGCAGTTACCCCTTCCTGAAGTCTCTTTGTGTCTTTGATGGAGGCATACCTGGAGTAGGGTGAGGAGGGTGGCTGCTCTCAGTGTAAGATATTGGGGGGGGGGGGGTATTTGGAAGGTGCTAATGGTATGGTAGTACAGAACCAGTATTCAGAAATAAATGCCAATATTCTATCTCAGGTCATGGCTAAGACAGTGAAGCACTTCGTGTGTGGGTATTTTTACTGTAGCAAGCAACTTGTTACATTTGTAGCCATCAGTCTGCTACAGTTTCAGAGAAGAAGACTTTGTATTTATTAATTAATTAATTTATTTATTTATTTATTTTTGGTTCTCAGCTGGTAGTGAAGAAACTGAACTACACAAGGTACAAGATAACATGCAATGGTTCCAGTCTTCGAACAAATAACTGAGACACAAAAAAGAATGTCAGCAGTCCTGGCTATTGTGCAGGAGCCCATTGCATAGGTCCTTGAAGTAAAAAGACAAAGCTACAGCAGGGCTGCTAATGCAACCCATCTTCCCATTTTTACACATGGGGTCGGGATGTCACTTCAACAGTGAAAATCATCTAGAGCCAAGATGTACACTGCTGACTGGCTAGCCCTGCTACAGCTGTTCTTCTATACACAACACTATAAATTGGCCATAGTTTTGGGTGTGCATATGGGTGTGCATGAGGCATTCCACCTTAGGATGTTATACAAATACCTAAATGCATAATAGACAGCAAGTTTTTTTTCCATTTCACAAGAACCATATACCTAGACCAATGGATGGGACAGGAAATTTACACCGGGGCTGGCACCCATGTCCCTTATGCCCTTATGCATAGAGGTAGCTTATAAATGCCTGGCCTTTAATGTTCTGTTTGGATACAGAACATCATTATTGTTTTGGGAAAACTTGGCAAGGCTATGAAAGACCCCCTGATTTGTTAGTCTAGCAACATTCTATGAATCTATGAATCTACATAAAGTAATTGAGAAATTTAGGGTGATAAACTACAAAATAATACAACCTGACAATAGGAAACCAGAACAGATATCTCATGTTAATGTACTAAAGGCAGGGAAAGACATGGAAGTTCTGACAGCTTCCTTGGATAAAAAGTTGACCCAAGCCCAGGAAACTGTTCTGGAGGCATAGGTACACAAAAACTCATGAATACACCAACAGAGAGATGTAGGGGCATTTGTGGTAAGAAATTTTATAGAGAACTGACTTGACTAGCCAAAATATAATTATTAAACAAGGGGGAAATATCAGAATGAAGCCATATAGCATCCTTGATACCCAGACAGAAGCTATCAGAAAAGAAATAAAGGAAATAATGGAGATGAGTGTGATCAAGGCATTTCACTTTGATGGGATTGTCCAATATTGCTCCCAAAATGGGGTGGTAGATTTAATAATGACTTTTTTTTAAAACTTAACATTTCAACATTTGACACCCTTCCATGTCTCCAGTAGACAACTTTTAGGAAGACTGGGAAAGGTTCAGTATCTCACCACCCTAGAATAACAAATGCAGTACTGGCAAGTTCTCTTAACCAAAATGGCTACCTTGGGTCTTTTGCAATGCAAGATACTACCATTTGGTTGTGTGCAGTCCCAGGTACATTCCAAAAATTAATTGGTAAAGTATTGAAGCCTTACTGTTATTTATTACATCATTTTATTTATTTCAAAGATATTTAAAGTCTGATTTTGTGCCAATCATTTGGAAAGAGGCGGTTTTATCCCTATTCCAAAGTTTCAGTCCTACTCAACTGTTAATAGCTTTAGGATGATTAGCTTCACCTGTATTCTTGGTAAATTAAAAACAACTTTCATAGCCAGAAAAGCACATTTAAATAACAAATTTTAAATATGAAAGGTTTTCACTCAAAGAGAACTTACCTGCTCAGCAAATGAAAAACACAAGCTAATAGTCAGTCAGTTTAGTCCCACAGACAAATGTTCTCTTAGGCATCAGGAAAGCTGTTCTTGGTGCTCAAACCTGTGTTTCAGGAAAATTAGCTCAGACAGCCTAACAGTCTGAGTACAGGGAAGGTGCCCTGATCTTTGGAAGCTGGTCTGCTATTATATCCTTGGCAGGACATAACCCATACAGCTAAGGCTACTACAGCTGTGGTCAATACAATAAACATCTTAATTCTGTTTTTTAAAAGCTTAAAGAACAGATCTTAGCATACACATCAGGCATATCCTTTCCTTAATATTAAGCCAATACTAGGAATAGCAATTTGTTTTTTAGACTCCTTAAAGTTAGAGCATAAGTGAAGAGCTCTTTTTTCATCATAAAGCTGTGACAATATGGAACTCTTTAAAGTTTAGGAGATAAACGGTTCAAGTATTGTGTATATGAATCTGAGTTATCTCTTAGCCAACTATTAAATGACTGATCAGGCTCTGAGTTTGAGTTACATTACATTGAATATTGAACTTCATAATCTATATTAAAGTTTAGGGAATACACCTTCCCAAGGTTCAAGTCATCCTGGATTACATCCAGACACCTGGTTTAACAACTAATCCCACCAAATATACTTCTAGCATAAAATAAACAAAATATTTAGGAAATATGATAAATACATAACAATACAGGTTCAGGGATTTAATGAATCAGAGAAAACTTTAATAAGTTTAAAGAATGCACTTTGTGCACAGTGTATGCTAATTACCTTTTTGACTGGGGAAGGATTGAGGTGGACTTTCACTAAGAGATTCAAAAAGAAGAGAAACACACCTGTTTCTTAAATGGAAAACTCTCCCCTGAAGAAAGTAAATACATTACAACCAAAAAGGAACATCCTGAGATAAAATGGCCATAACATAGTTACTACCAGATTATGGCATTACTTCCTTGGTAGGCACCACTTGAAAGTCATAACAGAACAAACCCCCTAAAGTGGATGAACTAGAACTATAGAATTCAAGGATCACAGGGTGGTTTCTCAGTCTGCACCTTTTTAATTGTTCTCTAGAAGGCAGACTAGGTTGTAAACATAACAGTTCACTCACTCATCCATAGCCATGGTTCTGAAGAGCAGGGACAGATGTACCAAAGATTTTAAAGAAGATTCACTCTGTGGTCACTGTTGTATAACTCTTGTTTTCTTGGAAATAGTTTTTGGCAATGCTATCTCTAAAAATACACCTGATCTTGATCTGTTTAAGAGACTGAAACCCTTCTGGAAATTAATTGCAGTATACAAATTCAAACAGAAACTCTTAAGTAAAATTCTGTATCCTTACTGCAAAGCAAAGAGCATCTGTAAAGGTTATGAAAAGTATTTTTTTTTCTTAAGAAGAAAGCACTTGTTGCTACTGCCTTTGGATGGAGCTGTCCTGCATTGGGATTTTTAGTATGTTCTTCAAATTTAAGGGCCAAGAGAGACTGAAAATGTATGCATATATACTGCCTAAAATTCATAAAAACTTTTGCTGACAGCACTTTTTATTCACAAGGTGCCATGCTTAAACTTAGTAGCTTACTTTAAAGTACTGTATAAGCACTGAAGCAAGTATTGAGAAACAATAAGCAACTATATTGTTTTTCAGCTTGCATGCCAAAACTGCACTTACATGAACTAAATCAAATAAATGTTTGTGGTTGTTTGTTTTCCTGTCTCTTATACAGAGAATAAGCATTTTGAGTTTATCTTATCTGTTATGATGAAATGCAGTAGTTTTAGTTTCCTGTTTGTTTTCCTGAGAAGAAGCAACCTGAGTTTGTGCCTGAAACACTGAAATAGTTTTGAGTTTTTTTTCCTGCCTAAGAAGAACTCATTAGTTATACTAGTTTGAGAACAACTTCACTCCAATGTTTAAAGTACATAAACATGCACCTTACCTAGAGCCGAAGGCTTAGAGAGTCACTTTTAACTAATCAGACCGGCTTTCATTTTGTTGATTTTGATGTTTGACAGTATGTTACTGTCAGGTCAAAGGGGCACTGAACTGCTAATTCTTTGTTGTCTCATCATCTTCATAGGTTTATAGATTAGTACTAGGCTAACTACACCTTTTGGGCTATTTTAAGGCTAGCCATTTACACCATATAAGAATAAAATCCTGCATCTTGTGTCTGTAAGGGAAACGCATTAAGCATTATAGAAGTAGCAAATATAAACCAGCACCAAAACACGACTGTTAGCATAAAAGTCCAAGTTTAATATAACAAGATAGGTAAGTGCTTTCATACATTAAATGTGCTTTTTCAGACAACAAAACCATAAAATCAGACACATTATATAGTACATTCATCTAATGTAATAAAGCAATTAACCAATAAGAACACTATTTCAATGAATCAATAAAACATTCTCATTTATTTAAAGAGGCCTCTGGCTTTCAAAGCTGGCTTAATAGAGGCCCTTTCATTAATGCCAGGAAACCTGTCTGCCTGCAAAATAATAATCCATGACAGTTCCCTTTCCTCAGTAAAATTTCTGAAGTCACCACCCCGAGTATTAGGAGTCACTATCTCAATTACCTTAAAACCAAACATATGCTCTCGTCCACATTCAACATAATGCTTGGCAAGGGCATTATGTACATCACCTTTATTTATACTGTTGACATGCTCTCTCATTCTTTCCAGCAAGAACCTGTTGGTCTTGCCTATGTAGAAACAATTGCATGCTGTACACTTGGCTAAATAGACCAGATTTCTGCTTCTACAGTCAGCAGTAACATCAAAGTGAAACCTCATATTAGTAGATGGATGAACAAAATACACACATGGATCTATAAACATGCAAAAATTGCATCTCGAGCATTTGAGGTCTGATCACTGATTCTCCCTTCTCCTGTGTGGAATTTTTGTAACACAACTGTCTCTTCAGAGACTTTTTGTTTTTAAAACTAAACCTGGGATATACACCTACAATGGAGCGAATGTCTTGGTCTAAATGCAAAATAGACCAATTGTTCTTAATAATTACTATAATGTGACTGACATCACTAGTATAATAAAGAGGCATAGGTAGTGTCTCTTTCTTCATGGGGCTACTTTCAACCTCAGTAGATGAACCCACTCTATGTGTAAAAAAGGGTCTACACCTTCCCCTCATATTTTCATGTGTAAAACGAACAGCATCAGCTACCTCCTTCTTCTTATACCCCTGTCAATTAATTCCTGCTGAAAACAATTAATATCTGCCTCATACTATATATATATATATATATATATATATATATATATATGGGTCTACTTCTATTCACCAACTCCCATTTCGTCGAACTCCCATTTGACCGAAACTTCATTACATCGACAAGCATTTTAGGTGGGGGCTTCACCCCCCACACCCCCCAATGTGGGGGGCTGTGCCCCCCACACCACCCCTACTATATATATCAACTCCAGGGTCGCACAACATTGGGGAAGGGGGCAAATGCATGTCGATGTAATGAAGTTTCGGTCAAATGGGAGTTCGACAAAATGGGAGTTGGTGAATAGAAGTAGACCCATATATATATATATATATATATATATATACAGTATATGTGTGTATATATTATGCAGTTTATATTTATTAGTTGATAGCTTACTGGTTCCAGTCGTGCTTGCATTTAATTTTATCTGCCAAAATAACTCTATTGACTCTACCCTTACACCCCATAATCCACCTCTAATCATAATGGTAACTTTTTCCAAGGAAAAAAAAAATAAACATTTTTTGAAATGACAACAATTTAATGGAGTATTTTTAAAGGGCATTCTTTGAATTCTTGTTTTTAATGGTGAGGTTATGTTCGTATATTCTAGCTTTTGTTTGCTTTTCTGTATTACCAATGTAGAAGCCAGGTCAAGAGAGGCACATTGCTAAATACACCACTCCAGAGGTTTTGCAAAAAAAAAATTGCCATTGCTCATCAATGATCGAGGGAAGGAAGGAATACAAACATTGCTACCTACGTTAATATATCTACACTGGTTACAGAAATCACATTTTACCATGTCATACCGCTCACTGCAATATTTAATAACTTCAACTATGTTTTTGATGTTCTTACTGTGCATATATATTAGTCAGTCTCAAACCCAATTTACCTTTCAAATTATAAGGGTCTATCGCAATATCCCAATTTCTATAAAGAACTTCCTTAACAAACTTGCTATGTGGTCCAAACAGAATAACCATAGCATTAGTATAACTGTTTTTCCTCTCATCCCTGGTACTGTCAATTAGCAGATCAGAAAGCAAACTATATTTATCATGGCTTTTCACCTTGTCCAAGCGGGAATTCTCCATATCTGAGGGATACCCCATATTGTAAAACAAGTTGCTTAAAAGATCAGTTTCTTTTAAAAATGCATTGTCATCAGAATCTAATCAAGATAATCTAACAAGTTGACTTTTCAACACATTTTATTTTTGCTACATAGCATGGCAACTGTTAAAATGTAAAAAAAAACTGTTTGAAAAAGCTCTTTTCCTATTAATATTGGATTTATATTTCATCTCATTAATGTTTTAGTCTAGGTTATATCCAATTAATTATGTTGGTTAAAGTCATAAAAACAAAACAGTGTGATTCAAATTTCATCCAATAATACAATGTTGCCTTGCTATAGTATCAGTAGATCATCCAAGTATCTTAAATACAAATTAATGTGTTAGCAGTAGTCACTGTCAATAATGTATTGCTCCTTTCAAATCCAAAGTACAATATTAGCAAAAACAGGAGCTGATGATGTCTCTCTGGTTACACCCCGACCCTGCTTATAATATTCACCATCAAAAAAACACAAAGCTGTTATATAATATGATGTCTATCAATTCAACCAATAAATTAATATTAAGTTGTGACATATTAGATCTAATGATAAGAGCCTTGTCAAACCACATTAGGTCTACTTTGTGAAGAATAATAAGAAATAAATCTTTAACATTGGAGGGCACAAAAATCAATCCTTGTTAAAAGGACAAGCAGCAATCTGAGCTAAATAGTGTCAAGAAACTTAAAATGTGCAACTTGTCATGAAATATTTAATTTAAAGTCAACAAATTTTACTAAAGGTTCCATTTTTGAACCACCTGTAGCTATAATAAACCTGCACGGTGTGTCTGAAATATCCTTGTGGACCTTTAATATCCCCAAAATAGAAGGAATAAGGGAAATTGTTATAGTTAAATGATCAATTGCTTCACTCAGTAGGCATTTGTCAACCCTAAGGTCATACAACTATCTATCAGTCTTGTTATATGCTAAGTTAATCTCATTTCTAGATATCAATTAAAAAAAATTCATCATGTTTCAAATATTGCCACATCTTAGCATAATAATCAATAGTGTTCATAAATACACATCCCCCTTGTCTGGCTTCATAATCCTAAATTTGTAATCTGTTTTCTCCTATGTGGTGTAAAAAACTGCAAAATGTGTTTAATCTAAACCGAGTATACAACAAAATGTTCAAGTACTTAATGTTTATAGATGCCCAGAAAATCACTTTACAGTTTCTAAGAAGGAACGGTACTTGCCCCTTCTACACAATGACTCACTCCTCAAAGGGGAGTACAAAATATGATTTCATCTGTGGAGCAGACCATTCTACTTCCATATGCATGTACACCTAATTTTTAAATATTGTTCATCCAATCAACAAATACCAACAATTTATTTATCAAAGTTATCCTATTATTAAGTCAGGCAGTGCTTGTACCTGTCTACAATCCACATGCTTAACACATTTTTGAACTTATGCTGGAATGTTAGTAAGGACACTTCTCCATGATCCACTTTTTCATAGAATGTCCAAATGTTTGCCTCATATTTATGGTTTGTTCCTTATAAAAATGGTAGTTATTTTTCAAATCACTGATACACTAAATAATAACATACAATTGAGTTTCAGACTTCCTGTCATTCAGAATATAAATAATAGGACATGCCCTATTATTCTGTCAACCTTCTACCTTTATAAGAACAATATTTGAAATCTGTCCCTAATTTTGGGCATTTGTCCTCTGTTATTTTTGGCTTTTCCAGATTTTCTGCTAAAAGAGGTTGAGAGGTACTTAGGCTAATTCTATAATGTCTGTAATGAGCTTCCTTACAAATAAGTCCTTCACACACTGAATTGGCTCAACATTTAGTGTGCATTTCCTAGCTGTATGTGTTTCAGTTCAGAATATTTAAAATATTTTTTTATTTTTTCTATTTTGTTTTTAGTCCCCTCCCACTTAGGGGTGCCCGGAAGATGTCTTTGGTGTTCTGAAAATGTGCATGTCTTTCATCCCTCCTTTATCTTTGAGAATGCTCTTACTATTTGCTCCAATTTTGTGTGAGGTCCTTTGGCTTGAACTGTCCCTACCATTTTTGGGACAATTCATCTGTTACCCTGTCCCTCTCAACTAAGTCTAGCAGTTGATCTACGCATGCAGCAATCTCCTGACTAACTACTGACTAACTACTGATGAGCCATCGACTTACTACTACCTCCTGACTAAACACAAACTAACTAATTATTAAATACTGACTAACTACTAACTAATACTGACTAACTGCTGACGAGCCATCGACTTACTACTATCTCTTGACTAAACACAAACTAACTAATTATTAAATACTAACTACTGACTAATACTGACAGACTGCTGATGAGCCATCGACTTACTACCTCCTGACTAAACACAAACTAACTAATCACTAAATTCTGACTAACTACCGACTAACCACTTACTAACTACTGACTAATACTGACTAACTGCTGACAAGCCATCGACTTACTATTACCTCCTGACTAAACAA
>NC_056726.1:1551471365-1551538865 GCF_019279795.1 Protopterus annectens
TCCATAGAGATCCATGCGATATAACAGAAGTAAACAGGATATATTATTGTGCAGCTAAATTAATAACTGGTAAAGTACTAATAAAAGAACTCAGGGTAGTGAGGGAAAGGAAGGGGAGAAATCATATATCATCATGGAAGTATTGAATAGAGAAAACTATAAAGCAACTAAGACAAGAAGTGTCACTCTCAGAGGAATATAGAAGAGGGAACAGCTCAACAAAAATACTAAGAAAGATAGATGTGATCAAAGCAATGCACAGTATTAGAACAGATCAGGATCTATCATGCACTGTCACAAATAAACTAAAAATCTTAGTGCAGGTGGAAAAACGTAGAAGATACACAGAAAAATATAAAGGAAAAGTGCAAAATAAGCAATTTATTGATGACCCAAAAAAGTTTTATAGAGAATTGGGAAACAAGGAAAAAGGAATTAAAAGACCAGCAAAACAACAAGAAATGGATACATTTTGGAGAAGTATCTATGAAGATCCTGTGAAACTTAACAAAGATGCTAAATGGATAGAAGAAGAAAAACAAAGAATAAGAAGTTTAAAGGTACAGGATATGAAACAAGATGAAATAACAGCCAGACAGATTGAAACAAATTTAAGAAAAGCCTCTAATTTGAAAACACCAAGCCCAGATGCAGTACCTAACTTTTGGCTAAAAGTATTAACATCTTTGGACAAAGATTTAGCCATGAGTAAGAACTATTTATATGCACACCCCAAACAGCCAACAACCTGGCTAACAACAGGAAAAACAATGTTCCTACTTCAGAGGGAACCTGCAAGCTACCCTAAAAATTATAGATCAATAACTTGCTTTCAGACGATGTATAAACGCTGCACAGGAATTGATGCCAACAGAGTTTATAGTCATTTAGAAGAAAACTCAATTATGGGAGTAGAACAAAAGGGCAATAAAAGAAAGTCATATGGAACAAACGATCATTTGTTGTTAAATAAAGTTGTAGTGGAGAACTGTAAAAAGGGGAAGAATCTAAATATAGCATGGACTGACTACAAAAAAGCATTTAATAGTATCCCACATTCATGGATAAAAGAGTGCTTAAAACTGTATATGATACACCCTACACTGATCAACTACATTGACTACATTACACTGAACATGAAACACTGGCAGACCACTTTGCAATTAAGCCATGATAAAGGACAAATTATTATTCCAGGGATAAAAATTCAAAGGGGGATATTCCAGGGTGATTCTGTCACCACTGGTCTTTTGTCTTGTCCTTAGCCCATTAAGCTGTCTATTTAACATCTTAAGCTATGGCTATAATTTTTCAACTAGAAAATAACAAAGTAGAAAAACTTCTCATCTTCTCTTTGTTAATGATTTAAAACCATATAGCTCATCAGATGAGGAAGTGAAAGCACAACTGTAAGTTGTCAAAACGTTTTCAGATGATATGAATGTCATTTGGTCTTGATAAATGTGCAAAAGCAACCTTTAAAGCAGGAAAGCTGCAGCACCAAGAAAACATCAGTTTGGGACAGGAGTGTGATATAAAAGAACTTAAGCAAGATGGTTTGTATAAATATGTGAGAATTGATGAAGGATTAACAATAAAACATTAACAAATGCGAATAAAGCTTAGTAAGGAATACTTTAGTAGACTTAAATTAATCCTGAAAACAGTGTTGACATCTAAGAACAAAATCCAAGCTATAAACCAATTTGCTCTTCCTGTTCTAACTTACAGTTTTGGAGTGATTGACTTGCCCCAAAACACGGTGGATAGATTAGATAGGAAAACAAGTATGCTTCATGCTCACCAAATGATTTATAAAAATCAGTGTATACCAAGATTATATATTCCTTGTTCCAAAGGAGGGATGGGCCTCCTTGAAATTGATTACATTGCTCACCTCTCAAGGCCCAGATGTAGTGAAGGTTTCAAAACATGAGGAGAATAAATCTAACATGACTTCTCTGCTTACTCCAGCAGAAGCATATCAGCGTCAAGCAGGAATGGAAATCAAACCACTATACAAATATCAGGCAGCAACTGAATGTGCCAAAAGACAAAAAAGACAATATAAAGTGAAGGACCAGATTAGAAGGCAAGAAATGTGGAAAATTCATAAATATAGTTGCAAGTATAGAAAAGTTCTGTAAAAATCTCATGTTGATCATGAACAAATGCAGGAATGGCTAAGGAG
The DNA here is from genome assembly GCF_019279795.1 of Protopterus annectens. NCBI lineage: Eukaryota > Metazoa > Chordata > Ceratodontiformes > Protopteridae > Protopterus > Protopterus annectens. The sequence continues at coordinate 1,551,473,557 of NC_056726.1, forward strand.
AGGTGAATTCAAACCAAGAAATGAGAGATTAATATTGGTGACCCAAGATAGTGGGCTGCGTACACGTTGGTTTACAAAGTCCATTGAACATGTGGGAGAAACAGACAAATGTAGGTTTTGTAAAACAGAATTGGAAACAGTTGCACACCTAGTTGTTGGTTGCGACATACTAATGGCAGAAGGACTGCATACTGAAAGGCATAATAATGTGGCAAAATTGTTGCACTGGGAATTGTGCAAACAGTATAGCACTGAAGTGGCTTAAAAGCACTGGAAGCATGAGCCACAAAACAAATGTAGGTTTTGTAAAACAGAATTGGAAACAGTCGCACATCTTGTTGATGGTTGTGATATAATAATGGGAAAAGGACTGTACACTAAAAGACATAATAATCTGACAAGACTGTTGCATTAGAGATTGTGCAAGCACTTTAATACTGAAGTAACTGAAAAGGACTGGAGACATGAGCCACAAAGCATTATAGAAAATGTTGAAGTTTATATCACATGGGGTCACCCATTACCAACAGTTCAAAAATACATGTGAGAAAACCGGATATAGTGGTCCATGAAAAGAAGACAAAAGTAGCATTGATCATTGAAATTGTCACACCCAGTGACTACAGTATGTTATGTGCAGAGAGACACAGTCATGAAATACAAGGATTTGCAGACAGAAACAAGGGTAATGTGGAAGAAGGATACCCAGACAGTTGCAATAATAGTAGGAACAATGGGTCTTATAAAAAAGAATTTACAATTGTATGTAGAAATGTGACCAGTACATGTAACTCTATATGAATTGCAGGAGTCATTACTGGGTACATTGTGAGTGCTGCAAAGAGCAATTCTGGCTAACATCAAAGATTGAAACAATATTATTTTCGTGAACTTTAACTGGCTAACATCAAAGATTGAAACAATACTATTTTCATGAACTTTAATCATACTTTGACTTAGGAATGCGGTCCATTCCCATCATGATAATAGCAACCCAAGAGACTTGGAGAAATTTAAAAAGGGACTAATAAACAACCTTCGGCACAGCCTTCTACACTAACTACAGAGTTTTTACTATGTACATGCACTACTCTGAATTACACATGGTTAAGAGCAAAATGTGATGGTCATATACTCATGCATGCTATACTGTATAATGAACTGCAAGCCAAAATGTGGTGGTTATATACTCATGCATGCTATACTGTATAATGAACTGCAAGCCAACATGTGATGGTCATATACTCATGCATGCTATACTGTATAATGAACTGCAAGCCAAAATGTGATGGTCATATACTCATGCATGCTATACTGTATAATCAACTGCAAGCCAAAATGTGATGGTCATATACTCATGCATGCTATACTGTATAATCAACTGCAAGCCAAAATGTGATGGTCATATACTAATGCTGCTATACTGTATAATGAACTGCAAGCCAAAATGTGATGGTCATATACTCATGCATGCTATACTGCATAATGAACTGCAAGCCAAAATGTGATGGTCATATACTCATGCATGCTATACTGTATAATGAACTGCAAGCTTAAACTGATAGCAATGTTCTGTTAATGCATTTACCTTCTTTATTTTACCTTTGTAGTGGTGAAAGTTTATTTGCATCACTCATATTGCCTTGATCCCATTTAAAGTTTCATTCAGAATGAACATAAATGAGAAGGCAGTGCTGCTCTGTTGATGATAAGAACTACACTAATGCTAGCGTACAAAAAACAACTATTGCACAAGTGTTATCAGACCAGCTCCACGGATATGGTTTATCTGTTGCATAACATCAAAGAAGTGTCATATACAAATAAAAGCCATATTATGGCTTCTCTTTTGAAAATGTATGTGACATGAGGAAATTAAGAGGTACCTCTGCTGTGAACCTATACAATATTAACATGTTTGCATGGCAAGGCATACAGAAAAATTGTTTGGTGATCTAGCTTAATTTATCTATGGTAAGAAATGCAGAGATTTCCTCTCATGCTTATGGATTATCATAGGTGTAGGTCAACAGACTCGTGAATACCTGATCACTCACAGTTCTGTGTTTTGTGTTACTAAGAAGCTGTGGCCAATTTCCACAACAGGTGACAACACTCTTTGTCAGCCAAAGGGTAAGTCTGTCAAAGAGAGACTGCATGGCGTGTGCCACAAAATAGGAAGTAAATAACTGAGCAATGGCGGGTGAGAACATCTGCATATCAGCAAGGCCCCAACTCCGGACCACATTTCATGGGAATTAGAACTGACCTTGTGGCTAAAACAATAGACTGGCACCTGTGAGACCCAGGATTTCACATCAGGCAAGTGGTTAGTGTAACATAAATATTTATATTATTGTGTTGCAATGAATGTTTCTAGGTGTAGGGACAGGTAAAAAGACTCATCTAAACTTTACATGAAACTATGCATCTCAAGATTAACGTATGACAGAGAGGGAAGGGTCATATGACCCACAACTCCTCTGTATCCTTTTTTATTTGTTTAGCAGCCAGGATTACTACTTTTCTGATAGACCACCATCCCAAAGTTTACACAAAGATGGCTTTTCTATTGCATGCCTATTCAGTTTGTTTGTAAATTTTATTCATTGTTTGACCTTTTAACTGAATTGATCCACAGACCTGACCCTGCAAACTCTTCAAAAAGTCAGATATGTGATCCACTAACCTTTCTGCCAAATAATACTTCTTCACAACTCCTATAGCAGTCTGTCTTCTACCCTCAGTTAGTGTCCTCTTGCTCTCATAATTTTTATGAAATGTATTATGCATTTGGAAGTCACTGATTTTCCTTGAGGTACATCAAAGTTTTGCATTATCTCCTATCACAGGTTCTACTCAGGACTTTACATGTTAACATGTTAAGCTGTTTCATTGTTCCGTTATATGGTTTCTGAAGCAGACCATGCACCATTCATTTACTCTCATCTGAACTACCTGTAACTTGTCTATGTTATTGGACCGGTGATGTCTGAAAGCACTGTGTAGTTCATTCAATCTAGTGTCTGTAGCAAAGCACATTTACATTTTACTTTGCCTGAAGCCCTTGTTCCAGTACATTCCAGGGAATAACCCATCTTCCACTTTACTTCTTATATTGCTCCTTTATGTTAACATCATCTGATAGGACTGGCATAGAATCCTTATCACATTTGTTTCTAATATAATATCCCTTTTGAGAATGAGTTGCTGTCGCACATATAAAATACTCTGCATTTTTGCACTAGAGCATTGCTAAGCCGTTATATTCTCTACACTATATCAGCTCTTGATAAGTCTCTACTTTTTTATTCATTCTTTTTATGCAAAATGTACAACTAAAGGTGCTATGTTCATTGTGGAAGGAAGTTATTTCAGGAACTTGGTATTTCAGTTCTCTGTTTTTGTACCACATATGAGAAACCACTGAGTTACATGACATGATTCTGTTTGAACAGAGCCTTAATGGAGAATTTCTGTTGTTTGGTGTTCAGGTTGTCTCATACATGGCATGCTGCAGTTGTTGGGTTCTTAAAGGTTGTACCTTAGAATACATTAATAACTTAATGTCACTACCTTTGCAGCCTTATACTGCACAACTTTATAGGTTCATAGGTATATAGTTATATACTAGGCTAACAACCACTGGAGGGGGGGGGGGTTATAAGCCTAGCCATGCAACCCAACTAAATTGTGTCCTTATGGACCCTGGGTGTCTATTAGGAGGGGTATGTTAATTTGGAGGTGGCTAAGGGCTTTGTGGGGGGTATGTTAGCTGGGCAATATTTTACTTATTCTCTACATGATTACAGCAAAGTAAAGTGGTACTATAACTTCCTTGGACCTGTATGCCATACTCTTATTTATAAGTTTGGCAACATAGAATTAATTTCTTACTATCTTGGCTGTGTGTTGGTCAAAGGCTAGATTACTGTCTACATATTTTCCCAGATCTTTAACTACTGGGTCAGCTCTTAGGGGTGTTTTATCAATGGAGTAATTGGCTTGTGTGGATGTTTTCCAAAAGGGCACTATAATGCTATAATGCACTTCTTGGTATTTACGTTTAAACAGTAGCTTTGGCACTACTCATTTATCTGTGCTAGGACCTCTTGCAGGATGCTAGCATCATGGGGCAAATCTGCGATTGCACCCCTAGGACCTCTTGCAGGATGCTAGCATCATGGGGCAAATCTGTGATTGCTCCCAATTTACAGTCATCTGCAAATTTTGTGAGTGAGTCAGAAGCCTTTGAAATAAGTTTTGACTTTCAAGAAATAGATGCTAAACAAAAGGAGTCCCAGCACGGAGCCCTGGAGTACTCCACTGGTGACCAGTGTCGTGGTGGAGGCAGTCTCACCAGTTCTAACTTGTTGAGTCCTATCTGTGAGCCAGATGGCAATCCAGCAAGTTATGTAAGGATTTATGACAATTACAGTGAGTTTGTCAACAGCATCTGAGTGGAGGATTGTATTGAACATCTTAGCCAGATCAAGGTAGGTGGTATGCACCGTCTTCCCTCGTCTATTGCCTTAGTGACCCTGTTGAAGAAGTCTACCAGGTTAAGCAGCAAAGACCTTCCCTAGACAAACCCAAACTGGGATGGGTCCAGTGTCTGTAGGTTGCTAATGTTCTTGTTGATCTTTTCCATGATAATTCATTCCATAGCTTTGCATATTACATTTGCCAGACCAATGGGTGTGCAGTTTCCAGGGTCCATTGTTGGACCACCTTTGTGAAGAGAGATGATCATTGCAGTCTTCCAGTCAATTGGAACGTAACTTGTTTTGAGGCTGTAGTTGAAAAGTGCCTCAAAAGGTCCTGAAAAGTTATGTTTTAAGCTATTTAGGAAGCAGCCTGGGATACTGTCAGGTGCACTTAGATCGTGTTTTTGGCTTTGGTAAGCACCACCTAGACATGCTTCCTTCTGATAGGGGAGGATATGTTCAAATGGATTTTACAGGGGGTAGCAAAGGGGAGTGGATAGTGAAGTTTGAGATAAATTTGTCAGCCAACAGATTTGCTATGTCTCTCTGCTCAGTGAAGGTGGTGATATTTACCACCATTTCAGCACACTATTTTGTGCTACCATTAAAGTATTGGACATAGCTGAAGAAGGTCTTGTAGTTGTCCATAGCCTGAGAGGATCTCCTGACCTCCTAGTTGGCCCTGTACCACTTATTTAATCCTTTAGTTTAGTTTAATGGGTGAGCTCTTGTCTTTATGAGAGTAGCTCTTTCTGATTTTGGCTATGACTTTTTTCCTTTTCCACCAGTGTAGTTTGCTTTTGGTGTTTGCTATGGGCTTACTTCTGATAGATACAGCAGCCCCTATGCTGACATTCACATGTTTGTACAATGTTTCTGTGACTGATTCTGCATAGGGTGCTATGATCTCAGAGTTCAGGGGACACTGAATTTTGACACATTGTCACTCAGTAGGATGTAATTTGCTTTAGAACTTTTATCATTTTATTTGGATTTTCTGAGTTGATATTTATTTCAAAGGAAACAGCTTTGTGATCAGACTTCAGCAGTGAGGATGTGACATTGGGTGGTTGCAGCACTCCCCCATGTTGGTGAGCACCAGGCCAAATATGCTTGAACCTCTGGTCAGAGTGTGCATTATCTGGTTCAGAGTCTTCTTCTTCTTTCGGCTTTTTCCCAGGTAGGGGTCACCACAGCGGATCATCTGTCCGCTCATGATTGGCAGTGAAGTTTTTACAGTGTCGAGTTGCCAACCTGGCGCCCAACCTTCCACAGAAGGTACACACACGCACACACTCACACCTAGGGCCAATTTAGAGTGTCCAATCCAACTACTGCATGTCTTTATGATGTGGGAAGAAACCGGAGCACCCGGAGAAAACCCACACAACCACAGGGAGGACATGCAGACTCCGCACAGAAGGCACCCCAGCCGAGAATTGAACCGGAGAACCTCTTGCTGTGAGGCAGCAACGCTAACCACTGCACCACCGTGGCCACCTTTATTATCTGGTTCAGAGTATTGGTGTTAATAATGTCCAGGAAAAATGCCTGCAAGTTTGAAGCAGCATTTGTTTTCCAGTCTATAAAGAAGTAGTTAAACTCCTCCATGAAAAGTGTATTTGATAGGATGGTGAGCATCTTCAGTAGGTCTAGGTATGAGTTATGAGATTTTTGGGACATAGTGGTGACCTATAGCTAGCTAGGATATGGTAATGGGCTTTATCTATGGTGATTTACATGTGAATGAACTCTGATGTTATCCAGTTTAACCAACCTTGAGGTATATTTGTTGCTGATGTAAATCATGACATCTCCACTTTTAGACCCTGTCTGTGCTTCTGTTGGTCTACATGTGTGGAAGGCACTGTTACCTTATACTGCTGGAATACTTTCTATGACTTTAAGCCAAATTGAGGTTATGGCATAAAAATGCGCTAAAGCTTTCCTGACTGGGAATTTGAGAAACCACTGAGTGAAAACATGTTCTTGCTTGACTTCTGCTGTGGCTAGATAAATTTCACACAATAATGTCCCTGTGTAGGTCACATGCTGTGTGTCTCAGCCCCCCCCCCCCCCACCGTTTTGTAGGTCACATGCTCTGTGTCTCAGCCCCCCTTCTGTAGGTCACATGCTGTGTGTCTCAGCCCCTCTTTAGGTCATATCCTGTCTCTCTCAGCCCCCCTTCTGTTGGTCAGATGGTTTATGTCTCAGCCCCTATGTATGTCACATGGTGCATGTGTCAGCCCCTCTGTAGGTCACATGTTGTGTGTCTCAGCCCCTGTCCTTCTGGATCCAGAATTACTTAGGGCTTGCAGAATTTATCACTTCCTACTACTCCCTCACAATGTTGAATTTCAGTAAACTGTTGTAACAAATGTTTATGTACCTTATTTCTTGATAAATCATTTTACTTGAACTTTCTTTCAGCAGCCATTGCCACATAACTTTTGTTAGTGTAGGGACTGAGAACTTATATTGCAAATGAAGACACTAAAGGAAGCTACAGTGCAATCTATTTACATGTTACCTTTTTTGTCTTCTGTATTAGCTAAGAAGCCATATCTATGTTTTTCATATACTTTTTACCAACCCACTATACTTAAAATTAGATTTTTCTTAATATTTTTATCATATTACTTAATACTTGTATCATATTACTTAATACTTGTATCGTATTACTTAATACTTGTATCATATTACTTAATACTTGTATTATATTACTTAATACTTGTATCATATTACTTAATACTTGTATCATATTACTTAATACTTCTATCATATTACTTAATACTTGTATCATATTACTTAATACTTCTGTCATATTACTTAATGGCTTACTGTAAGAATTCTAGGCACAACCAAAAATAATGGGGAAACAAATGTTCAAAATCAGGGACCAATTTTAAGCATTGTTCTTACTGCAAACTTGGAAAGTTTCTAGAATAAGATGTTTTGTATAGGTATGCATTTTCTAAACAATAAGAAGTCTGAAACTCAAATGTCAGTCTATTTAGTTGCATCAATCAGTTATTTGCCAGAAAACTACAAATTTTATAAGGAACAGATCAAAAGTATGAAACAAAAATGTGGACATTTTACAAACATCTAGGCAGCTGAGAGGCATACCTCATTTGGCTGTATACTTTGGTTGCATTTATAATGTAGAGTGTACTAACACCATTCCTTGGGTTACTTGTCTTACCAGGCATGACCTTCCCTTCCCACGCTAATATCTTTCACTCAAATGAAGATGGGATGGACCCATGCCATAATGTACTCCTGAGCTCACCCAGCAATTAAAAAACAGAGAAATCATGGAACAACTAAAACAGTAACCAAGCAGTCTATGAAAAAAATAAACTTGCAAAAAGCCTGAGGAAAAAATACAACAGTATCTGTACCAACATTGCACAAGCTATATCATCATCATCAACCCCCTTTTTCCTGTTTTCTATATGGGTTGAGGTGTCATGTAACCTGTCACTGTTACTTTACATTCAGTGTCACACTCTTGCCTTCTTCAACACCCATGATTGACTGTTGCAGATCATCTCAAACACAATCCATCCACCTCTTTACTGGACACCTTCATTTCCCCCAGATTTTCTTCTACTTTTCTGCACATATGCCTGAACCATTGTAATCTATTTTCTTTGATCTTTTTTGAAACTGGAACTTTTTTGGCTTTCTCCGGTCATAGACCACACCTGAGACTCTATGTTAGTTGGCTGCAGTCCCTCTGATTTGAACTTTGACCTCTTCATTCAAACTTCTCTTCTCCTCAACCATCCCTCCCAGATACTTAAAGCTATTAACTTGTTCCACTGTCTTCCCTATCTCAATTCTCAGCTTCTTCTGATTTCCCCAATCTGCTGCCATTGCCACTGTCTTATCTGTGCTTAGTTTCATCCCATGTGCTTCAGTTTTGCATTCCATTCCCATATCCTTTGCTAAAGTTCTTGCTCAGAGTCTGTCTATAATGCCACACCATCTGCATACAGCAACTTTTTTGATCTGTCTCCTCCGACCTGCTTGTAAATGTAGTCCATCACCAGTATGAACAGCAATGGCTGAATCCTGGTGCACACCCACTCCCATTGGGAACCCCTCTGTGAGACCGAACACTGTTTGTACTTGTCATTGGATCTTTGTACATAGCCTGTGCTAATTCTACCAGTGTTTCTGGAACTTCAAACCCAGCAGGAATGCCTAAATCAGCTTTCTTGGGACCTTGTCATATGCTTTCTCCAAGTCTAGGAATGAGCAGTTGGACTCTTTCCTCATCTCTAGCTTCTTCACAACTGTCTACTTCACTGCAAACATCTGACATCTGGTCAGTTGTGTTGCATCCTGCTCTAAATCTGACCTGCTCATCTCCCATCTTACTTTCTACTACTCTGCGTATCTGGTTGTCAAATACCCTCTCCAGAATATGTATGCAGTTTGACAGGGATACCTCTATACTGCCCAAAGTTGTGAATGTGCCCTTTGTTCTTGTCCACTGGCATGAGTATGCTTATTCTTCAGTCATCTGGGATATGTGTTTCTCCCATACCACTCTGAGTATGCTCAGAAACCATTTCTCCACTATCTCACCAAATAACTTTATCATATCTCTGTGCCCTCATCTGAGCCTGCTGCTTTCCTAGACTTCATTTTCCTTAGTGCTGTTCTTACTTCATCTAGTGTGGACTCCTCTTCTCTCACTGCAGGCTGTGCCTGGGGCAGTACAGCTTCTGTGGGGTTTTCTTAATTCCGAAGCTGCTGAAAGTACTCCTTCCATCTTTCTTTGATGACCTGGGACTGGTGAGCAGGTTGTTGCTGGCATCCCTTATGAAGAGTGCCTGACTATCTTCTTTATCTTTCATCTTTGACTTGCAACCTGATATAGTTTCTTTTTGCCAATTACTGAGTAACTTTCCAGAAGCTGGTAGAGTGCCTACAATGCCCCGTTCTTTGTTATTGCTACTCCTTTCTTACCTTCTTTGTTAATCAGCCAGTATTCCTTCCTAGCTTGGTCCGTCTTTTCTATCCCCCACTTTTTCCTGCACTCCTTCTTTCTTTGTATGACTTCCTGGACTTCTGCATTCCACCACCAACTTTCCTTATGTACCTTATTTCTATACCTGGCTCAGCCACATATATGTTCTGTAGGGGTCTACTTCACCCTGTCAAAGGCCGACAATATCGAAGCTGATATTGTTGGCACAAAATGTCGAAAGCGAAAATCATCATGAGTGTAAATGGAAATCTCCGTAAGGGGAGAGTTCCATTTACTGAAATGTAGTGCGATCTCGGAGTTGGAATATTTAAGTAGCGAGGGGGTGTGGGGGGCACAGCCCCCAATGTAGGGGGTGCAGGGAGGCTTGCCCCCCTGCATAGAGCAATTTGTGTTGTGTTTGGGTGTTTTTTGGGGGGTTTTTTGTGTGTTCGATGTTCTGGGATTTCGACATTTTCGATTATTACGCTGTTGACAGTTTGAGTTTTTGACAGCGTAATATAAACGCGTTCTGTAGTTCTCAGACATGCTGTTTTGAGGAGCTGCCATTCATCTTCAACTCCACATATGTCCTCTTCTTGAGGTGCTAGAGGCCTGAGCAATTCCTTGAACTATTGTACTCTCTCTCCGGTCAACTTCCAGGTCTATAGCCTGGTCTCTGTTGACCTTGTGCTTTCTCTGACCACTGCTTGCAACTGATTGTTGCAACCAGTGGTTTATGCTGTGGGGTGACTGTTTCATTGGGGATGGCTTTGCAATCACTGATTCTACCCAAGTGCCCTTTCCTTTCTAGGCAGAAGTCTACTTGAGTTGCATGTTGACCACTCTTGTATGTGAACTTGTGACTGTCTCACTTTATGAACCAGGTGCTGGCTACTAGCAAGCTATTTGCTAGAAGTGTAGAATGTTCTCCTCTGCTTTATTATTTTTGCTCCATCGATGTGGACCCAGGCAGTCCTCATATCCTGTCTATGCCCCAATATGTGCATTCAATTCACTCATTATCAACACCAATTGCCTTTTTCCTACTTTATCTATTAGGTCCTGCAACTGCTGTATGAATATCACAACCCTGCTGTGGAGTATAGGCTGAGATTATGAATACTGCCCTATCAGTACAGTGGAGCTGGATTGCCATGAATCTGTCAATAAGTCTAACATCCCTCACTGCTTTCTGAAGCCTCTCTCTCAACACAATCCGCATAGTAATTCTAACTTGCCCTCCTCCTGAGTAGAAGACTCTGGATGTCAAGTCAAGTGGCTTTGCTGGACTGACCTTTCATCTTTTCTCATGAATACATAGGATGTTCAGTATCCTTTGGAGGCTGTAAAGGCTGCATGTTGCAGAAAAACACAGAAATCCAGCTTAGACTATAAAAAATAATTCTGGAATACAGTCAAAAACCTAGGCACTGAAAAGCATTTCCAGTTGAAAGTAATCACAAATCTTTAACACCTGAAGTGGTTAATGTTGTTAAATACACCTTTGACAACCCTGCTGGGCCTACCAGAATTTACTTCATCTCCCCAAATCTATCAGCTCTTAATGGGCTATTGTACTTTACATGTGGCCACCCTTTTCACATTAGTGCTGTTACAAAGAAAATGAAGACCAGCTCAACAACCTGCTTGGTAATTAGTAAAAAAAAAACTAACAAAATTCACCCCCTCTGTCCTAAAAATAGGGGGGGGGTGCATACTATATAAGCTCCTTTATGACACATTGGCTAACATTGGGTAAAACAGCAATTCAGGTTGTAGCCTGCTATAGGTCCCCAACCATGCCCCAAGACTCACACTCAACGTTCCTAAGCACCCTGGAGAATATTAGGGTCCAGCCTAACACTCTCATACTGGGTGACTTTAACTACCCCTCCATTAACTGGAAAAACTGCTCATGTACCAATACATTTGAACAATGTTTCCTGGAATTCATTAATTCCAATGCCCTGGACCAGCTTGTTCTTACCCCCACTAGAGGTAGCAACATTCTCAATCTGCTCATTAAAAAAAACAGAGTCATTGTTCCCCTCTACTCATAACTCATTAGACCCATTATAGAGTACAATGCCCCTTTTGGTATGTACCTCACAAGACATCTACAACAACTGGAAAGGCCGCAGAAATACCTCACAAAGAGGATTAACGGCCTCAAACAGATGCCCTATGCAGACCGTCTTTACTCCGTCGCATATCGCCTACTCAGAGGTGATCTCTGCCTAAAATACAAAGCTATGTCAAACCCAGAGCTGTTGGACATGCTCCACTTAAAGAAATCCCAATCCCTCTGAGCTACACGCTCTAGGGACCTACACCTTGTCACCACAATAAACAGGACATGCTGGAGGGATAGATTCCTGTCCCAGAGACTTTCCATACTCTGGAATAAACTGCCTATTTATATCAAACAAAGCTCCTCATTAACACTCTTCAAGAAAAATCTTGATGATTGGATGGGAAATAGGAAATTCACTCCAGGGATCACCTCTGTGACTCTGCTCGACAGTGGCACAGGAAAATAATTTTCTTGGATGGCAAAAGCCAGGGTAGCTTTTTGGCTGGGCTTGTATAGGCCCCAGGGTTGATAGCCTAGTACCTACCTATGAACCTATGAACTAACACGGAAGACTGTTGCTCTACACTAATAGGCAACTCCACCCTGCCTAGATCCAACCACAAGCTAATCACCTTGGAAATCCACATCCCTCCCAACCCCCCCACCCCACCCCTCACAAAGGTAACCACCATGAAAAACTTCTCCAAAGCTAACTTTGGGCTCCTAAAAACAGAGGTGGCTAATTTCACAGCACCCATGCAAATGGAGAATAGTTGCATGACCGCCGAATCATACACCAATGCACCATACGGACATGTACACAAATGCATGGATCTCGCCATACCCAATAGAACTAAGATGCTCTCCTCAATAAAAGGAAGCCAATCTGGTGGTCCCCTGCCATAAATAAACTCTACAACAGAAGAAGGAAACTGATGCAGAATAAGATGAAGTCCCAAGACTGGAAAAACTCCCTTATCAGCCTCAACAAAAGGTTGAGATCCCTCATCAAATCTTCTAAAGCTAGCTATGAAAACAGAATTGCAGCAAATAGTAAAGACAACCACAAGGCCTTCTATAGTTATGTAAAGAATCTCCACAGCAATACCCATATTTGCTCTGAGCTACTGCATAATGGTACAGAGCCAAGAGATATTGCCAGTATACTGGCCGACAGATTCAGTGCTAACTTTACCCCCCAAAAGCACCAATCACAATACCACTAGATTGCCAGGCACCCAGTATTACTGCTGCATAGGTTAAAACAGCACTGTCCAAGGCCAAGAATACAGCTTCTATGGGACCTGACAATATCCCTGGCTGTGTTCTACATGAACTACAGAGTGAACTGGCACCTCACCTGTATGCCCTGTTCAATCACAGCCTCACCTCAGGCTTTGTACCTACTGAATGGTGCACTCCTACAGTCATCCCTCAACACAAAGAAGGAGTGACTAAAGACCCTGGGAATTATTGGCCCATTAGCCTGATGAGTCTGATATGCAAAGCTATGGAACGCATCATCATGGACCTAAGAAACAAGGATATAGGGATTCTCCAAACTCTGGATCCTACACAGTTTGGTTTTGTGAAGGGTAGATCATGCCTGCTCAACTTGGTTGACTTCTTTGAGTCAGTCACCAGAGCTGTGGATGAAGGCAAGGTGGTTCATACAGCCTACCTTGATCTGGCCAAGGCCTTTGATACCATTCCTCACTCGGGAATCATATAAAAACTCACTAAGCTAGGCATCAGCAGCTATATCACTTGGTGGGTTGCAAACTGGCTCACAGATTGAACCCACAGTGTGAAAGTAGCTGACTCCAAGTCAGACTGCTGACCCATCACGAGTGGAGTCCCATAGTGTTCAGTCCTGGGTCCTATCCTCTTTGGTATCTACTTCTCTGAAGTCCAGGCCAACACGAAGGGACTCTGGCCGACAAAGTTCGCAGATGATTGCAAGTTGGGAGCTATTATTAACTCCCCAAGTGATGTTGACATCCTACAGAGAGGCCTCAATGAGACCAATGGCTGGTGTCAGAACCATGGCCTTACGCTCAATGCCAAAAAATGTGTCATCATCACCCTTGGGAAAAACCCAGTTCCGTTGAATTACCACATTGATGGTAATCCATTGAACACAGAAGGCGTTATAAGAGATCTGGGAACACAGGTTGACAGCAGCCTCTCTTTTGACCACCATGTTGCCACTGTGGCTAGAAAGTCCTTCTATGTGGCACATCTCATTACTAAGGCTTTTGCATCCAGGAAGAAAGAGGTCATTGTCTCCCTCTACTCTTCCTTCATTAAGCCAATCATCGAGTACAATGCCCCATTTGGCATGTACCTCACTAGACACCTGCAACAACTGGAGAGGCCACAAAAGTACCTCATAAAGAGGATCCTAGGCCTTAAAAACTAGTCCTATATGGACAGACTCAAAAAACTCCAACTACTCTCTGTCTCATATCACCTACTTAGAGGCGATCTCTGCTTGACTTACAAAGCCATGTCTGACCCAGCTCTGTTAGAAATGCTACATCTAAAGAAATCCCAATCCCTCCACACCACATGCTCCAGAGACCTCAACCTCATTACTACAATCAACAGAACATGCTGGAGGGACAGGTTCATAAACCAGAGACTGCCCATGCTATGGAATAGACTTCCCATACACGTCAAGCAGAGCACCTCACTGGCCTTCTTCAAGACAAATTTGATGAGTGGATGGGAAATAGAAAATTCACCCCGGGGATCATTCCAGTGGCTCTGCTCGACAGAGGCACTGGTAACTAAGGTCAGGTGGCATGATGCCAGGGTAATCTTATGGGCTAGGCTTGTAAAGGCTCCAGGGCCATTAGCCTAGTACACACCTATGAACCTATAAACATAATGTATTATTTTTCCTATCTCCCCATTCATGTTCATTACCCTATATCAACCGCGTTAATTGCTGCAACGTTTTTCCACAAGTTCAAGTCTCCTTATTTCAGCAGGAATAGTGACCATACCCCTTGTCCCCTCATTCACCATGATTGCCCCACTTCTATAGTAACCCCTTTCTTTTCCTCCTCACTGTCTTCCCCCTGACACTTTCTGATAATAGTGTGAACAAGTTGAAGCAATGTTACATTCTCCCCCATTTACCAAATAAAACCTTGTAAAGGTAAGAAATACTAGATAATAACAGTAAATGAGAATACAGCTATATTAATTCCCCTTTTACTATAACGTTGAATTTTATATTGAAATGCTATATGATACCATTCTATATCCCCTAGTACTTTAATTATTGTAATACTGCTGAACTGCTATAAACCACACTTTATAGCTAGTTTTGTGTGGTACTTTACATAGTTACACTTCCCAAAACTCACAAATATATACTGCTACATTGTTACACATTTCCTGCCAAGAGACTGATTGCTTCCTTTCTTTTGCTGTGCATTACACTTGCTTTATTGTTGTCACATTGTTGTATTGTTGTTGGTATTTTGACTTTTGGGTCATTCTTCGGTATGATTTCCTGATTAGTGCGCTGAGTAATAACTCATCATCCTTCTTTTCCAGCTGACAGTCTCTACTGTTATTAACATTGTTTAGTCATGTAATATATACCACTGTGTGCTAATATTGTTTAGCAGTATAACTGAGTCCAGCTATTCAGGACTTCAAGGACATTAACACATCTGATCTGTCTGCTAGCAATTACTTCTTTAAGTCCTTGAAAATCCATGCTTATTACTTTAGTGATGGTGTCTATTCATTGTAGTCTACACTGACCCATCATCTTTTGTCATTGGTCTTTCCCGGCATCAGTGCCTTCTCTAGTAAGTACTAACTTTGCATCATGTATCCAGAGTATTTGAGGTTTAGTATTATAATCTGACATCCCAGTGAACAGTCTGGGTTTATTTTTTAAGTACTGACGGTTTTAACATTCTTGCAGTCCACCAAATTCTAAAAACATTTCTGCAATATGACAGTTGAAAAGCATTATTGCACATAGCCTTACTTAGGTTCCCAGGTAAGTACTAGGTTAGCTGCCCTTGCTGGCCACTTTAAGCCTAGGTCGTTTCCCTTGTGCTTCATTTAACCTAACCCATCCAATTAGAGATTGGCCTTACCCATCCCATGATCAATAATTATGTGTTACCCCTAATGAAAATAATTATAATCATACCATAGTTAATTTTAATGGACCCATTCATGGGATAAAGCATTTCAGAGCTGCCTCTGTCCATTACTAGTAAGGGGCAGTGCTGGGGTAAATTTTCTGTTAATGATCCACAGATCCAAGTTGCACTTGAATATGGACAGGGATTAACTTTGCTTTATGTGGATGGGGAGATATTGCTGATCTCCAAACCATTCTGTTAAAGATGCAGGAGAGATTTGGATCCCTAGACCAAGTGTTTCTGATGCCATTTGACTTGTTGATGTGCAATAACTCCATCAGCTGGGCCAGAGGATGACTTGTATGACAGACACAGGTCACCCCTTAGCAGTCTGTAGGATACCAAGTAACTGAAAGGGCTTTGAGTCAGTCCATATAAGACATGTCTAGGCCTTGCATCCTTTTAGTAAGGTGTCTCTGTGGGCATTCCAGTTATTCCATGTGTCTGGACATATGCATGCCAAAGGGGGCATTATATTCAAAAACTGGTCTAATAAGGGCTGAGTAAAGGGCACAATGACATCCTTAGATCTAAGCACAATCCCTTTGTTTATAAACTGTCCAATATGGAAGGACTTTCTTACAACAATGGATACTTGTTGGTCAAATGTTAGATCACTATCCACATATGTTCACAAATCCCAAACAACTGAATCAACTCTTAGAGGTGTATTGTTAATTTGGTAAGCTCTCTGGGATAGATGACTTCTCAAAGGATGCAATAATGCATTTTTTTTTTGGAATTTAGTTTCAGTTCATGAATTTAGAAGCAGTTATTTATCTGGGACAAACCTTCCTACAGGATGCCTAAGTCATTTGGGGATTCAATGACTGCACCTGGGTTGCAGTCATCTGCAAAGTTACAGCCTTTTGGTATTGGCTTTTATTTCAAAAAAGTAAGATGTCAGACAGGAGAGATCCCAGCACAGATCCCTGGGGAATCACACTGGTGACTGGTCTCTTTCTGGAGGTAACTTCCCCTATTTTGATTCCCTGCATCCTATCTGTAAGCCAGTTGACAATCTAATGGGTGACATAGGGATTTGGTCCTAGTTTATTTATCATTCAACTATGCCTGGGTGGGGAATTATGTCACACGCTTTCTCCAGGTTGAGGTATGTGCTGTGTACCATTTTGTCTTCATTGCTTTGGTGACCATTTCAAAACAGTCCACCAGGACGACTAAGCATGATTTGTCCTTGACAAATCCAAACTGAGAAAGGGCCAGTGTTTGGAGGTTCCCCATGTCATATCCTATTTGATTAGTTACATAATAAGTCTTTCCATGCCTTTGCAACATGGACTAATACTCAGATTTTCATTGGGAAAACCATAATCCTTTGTTGACAATATGATGTGTTAGTTGTTTGATACTTTGTCCAGATTTGCTATAACATTCTTCTCAAGTAACAAGAATCTTTTAATTTTTTGACTACATTCACAATCCACAGAAATCATTGAGTCCAGGAAAACAAAAATAAGTTTCACTGCTCACACTTTTTCTCACTCTATTAGCAAATAACTAAGAAAGCAAGTTGACATGATCAAAGTGTTTTGATTTTGACTTAGTTTTGTGATTTTTCCTTTCACCTTCAATGGGCTCTTCAACTGGGTTTCAACTTCAACCATCAGTGTGATATCATCTGCATAACTGGAGGATGGTAATATATATGCTTCATAACAATTTCAGTTCTGATGTCTTATTCACCTGTTCCTACATTTCATTTGATATAGTCAGTGTAACACATAAATAAGCCTTTTTAATTCATTTCCCGGTACAAAACCAATAAGTTATTCACGCTCAATGTTAACTGTTATTTCTTTGTCCACAAACATATTCTTCAGCAGACAAAAATAGTGACTATGTATCTCCTTTTCTCTAAAAACTTGCCAAGGTTCATTTGTTGTACCACTCCATATTTCACCCTTATCTAACCAATCTAAATTTTCATACAGATAAGTTAAATACCAGAAGATTTGTTCATTAATCATCCTTTCACTTCACTTCTCTGCTTTACAGACTGATTCCATTTTATTCTGTTGTTGACATGAATTCCTTACACCTCTGTCCTTGACTTCCATGGTCTTGACAAAGGACCATGCTCTTTCAGAACTTTAATTGCTAGGTTAATGGAACTGGTCCTATATTTCTAACATGTTGTAATCATATAATAAATGCATTTGTCTATGGTTTATATGATTTATATACTGTATTAAATGGTTATCAGTAGGTAATAAAACAATACCTAAAAAAGAAGTAATGCAACAACAAAACCACTAGGTAGACTGCTGTCTCATTATACCCCCTGCCACAAGAGTTGTGAGTCCCCTGCCACAAGTGTTGCGAGTTACAAAGCTGTTATGGCCTACAGTGGGATTGCAGCAGGGGTAGCAGACCCATTACTGGAAGTAAGTATTACTAGCAGTAAACAATAGAAACAGTAAGAAGTATTTTAATCGTATTGCCTTTAACTTTTCTGTGCTACAGTGGCATGTCACTGCATGCTTTTGTCATAACTAACATGCTGCATGATGAAGGCTGTTAATCAGCCAGTGTAAGTCATCTGAAGACATGCCCACACCTCTGCAAAAATGAACTAGGGTGCTTAAAGTGAATTAATGTTGGTTGGTTCATTGGAAAAGTGCTTAATAATTGAGATCTCAGTTTTGAGTTAGCAAGGGCACTGTCACTGAACAGATATCAGAAGCCACTCCTGACAAGCATTGTGTGCGTGCACGCGCGTGCTCGTGTGTGTGTGTGTGTGTGTGTGTGTGTGTGTGTGTGTGTGTGTGTGTGTGTGTGTGTGTGCATACATGGCTGTGTGTGCATCTGTGTCCTTGTATGCCTAATACCTACCTATGTACCTATAGTAAATACACCCCAGGGCTCACTTCTGTGTCTCTGCTCGACAGTGGCACAGGAAAATAACTCTCTTGGGTGGCGTAAGCCAGGGAACCTTGTTGGCTAGGCTTACATAGGCCCTTGGTCCGATAGCTTAGTACCTACCTATGAACCTATGTATATTTGTACGTGAGTGTCTGTTGTTTATGCAGGTGCATTTGCACATGCATGCATGTTTGTGTATGTGTGTGTGTGTGTGTGTGTGTGTGTGTGTGTGTGTGTGTGTGTGTGTGTGTGTGTGTGTGTGTGTATGTGTGTGTGTGTGTGTGTGTGTGTGTGTGTGTGTGTGTGTGTGTGTGTGTGTGTGTGTGTGTGCACAAATAGTGTGGATAGATTTAAGTTACTATTGTTAAGTTTGCACTAGAAAGCAATGGGCTGCTGCTGAGGTGGGTGATATTCTGAGGAGTAAGTGGTTGTAAGCCTGCTTTGTATCTGACATGGTAAAGCTTATTTGGGTGTGACAGCTGATGGTCAACACTAAAGGTACTCTTGCACATTTGCATTGGGCTTTTAAGGCCAATAATTCTTGACATAAATAATCGGTGACACTGGAGTGGGATTGAAGGCTTGTAGCCCCTGCTTTCATAAATAGAAACCACTGCTGATAATATAGGTTCTATAACCCCTAAACCCAACATACTTGGTGGCAGTGGTAGGATTCATTCCCCATCTATCACCTAAACTGGAAGCAGGACTGATATTTAATGCATGTACTATGGTCCATCACGCATTTAGTTTGCAGCTGTGTGGATGTGTTGTAAACTGCAGTTTTGTAATCTGAAAAACACTAGTGTCACCTAAAACTGCGTATACCCTTGCAGCCACAAGGAAAGATATACAGCAGTATACATTAAAAAGCAATTATTTTATTGTTAGAGTAGTTAGAACACTGGTATGAGAAGCTCTGAGGAATATTCGAATATGTCACAGACATACATAGTTAAACAGTGCATATTGAAAGGACACAGGCTTACCATTCTAAACAGTGATGCTTTAATGGCCACTTTGTGTACAGTTGAAGCTTAATTCAGTGGGCATGGAAATATCCTGGCAGTGGCTGCAGAAGTGCAGAATGCTCAAAAAGGACTATGCAATGTGTCCCTGGATGATCTTAAAATTCAGCTAGTGTTAATGAACCTAGAGCTGGAGTTGAAGCTCAAATGTCTTTATACTCCCTCTTTAAGACCACAGAGTATGTAATTTTGTAAATAAGCTGTAAGTAACTAGCAAATAGTTTCTATTTCAGTATGTACTGTTTAACAACTCTTGCATATAACCCTGCTTCCACCTTATTCAACATGTATTTTTTATTCACTCTTACTTTTGTGTAAGCCCTCTCTATGGGGACATCTCTATAAGTACTGTATAGATATTATTGCTTTTTATAAGTTAAATTGTTTATTTTTTGTAACCTGGAGGTTTTCTCCCCGGGCCTCCGCTGAAAATGGACATGTATCCAGTCAGACTATCTCAGTCAACAAATGTAAGATAAAATAAATAAATAAAAACAAAGACAATGAGACAGAGAAGAAGCATCATTATGACAGGGAAAATGGGCATGACTTGAAACAGCGAGAACCTGCCGAGAGACAGAAGGGGGATACCATAAAAAGGACCTCAGGATGCTTTTCCAGACATGTAAGTTATACAGGTGAAAACTCAACCTTAGATATCAAGGTGAGTGCTAAACTGCTCCTTAGTATAGTGAGGGGGATAACTTTGATATTTCTATTCAGGCATTTAAAAGAAAGTGTAATCAGAATGTATTCATCAAGGGCAGTGAGTGACCTTCTTAACTTCTCCACGCATAGGTAAAAGTATGCATGCTAATAGTGATTTCTTACATTTTGATTGTGTTGATTGTATTAAAATGTGTCCTGTTAGTATATTTAAGATCATGCCTGAAACTTTTAGTTTAGTTTAAACAGCATACAAGAAAACTAGAAGTATTCAGTAACTGAGATCTTGGGAATCAGACTAGCAATCTGATTGGTGGTAGTGTGTGTTGTTAGTACAGGACAGTGGCACTGTGACTGGAGAGATATCAGAAGCCTCTCCTAGAAAACACTGTGTGTGTGTGCGCGTGTGTGTGTGAGAGAGAGAGAGAATGACAGAGAATATGTGTGTGTGTGTGTGTGTGTGTGTGTGTGTGTGTGTGTGTGTGTGTGTGTGTGTGTGTGTGTGTGTGTGCATGTGTGTGTGTGTGTGTCTGTGTGTCTGTGTGTTTGCGTGCGTGATTGAGTTGCAGAAATAAGTACTTACTTTCATAAGTTGGTGAATACCTATTTGCCATCTTTGAAATGTTTGGAGACCTGAAATTACAAAACAAGAATTGAGTACTTTGAGTATGTAAAAAACTAGACCACAGAACATGAATGCACCTCATATGAAGGTTTTTGGTGTGACTGACACAACTGCATGAGATATGTTTACCTGGCATTATATATAAGTAGGAAGGAACTCATAGGGGCATCCAACCTATCAGATCAGGTTCCACAGGCAAGGGAAGATGTCACTGGTTCCAGTACATGTCCAGGTTCTGGGGTTAATTGGTTCAAATGTAAGTGAGCATGATATGAATGGTCAAAATGTCCACAGAGACATGGAGGAAAAAACACGTGGTAACCAGTAGAGACAGTACCACTGTAAGTGTGCATTGTCTTCAAACTGCTGATGTTCTAAATTACTACAACAGTCTTTACACTGTCCTGGTGGGAGGCACAGGAAGTATTGCTAAGAAAGACTGTATTAGATACAACTATTGTTCAACCTGCAGATGTATTGCTAAGAAAGACTACATTAGATATAACTACTGTTAAACCTGCAGCTGTATTGCTAAGAAAGACTGCGTTAGATATAACTACTGTTAAACCTGCAGTTGTTGGACAGAAGCATCATTTGCCTGGTCGTGACTCTCCAGTAAGGTCATGGAATAGACACCTTTTCACAGTCCTTTCTCATGGTTCATTTGGGCTGGGAGGGCAGGCAAGAGAACAAACAGGTGGCATTTTTTGATAATAACTCAGCAGATGTCCTGATTGGAAATCACCTTTATGACATAGAATGTTGTGTGCATGCAGTTACATGCAAGCAAGCATGGAGAAAAGCATGTATCTAAGGCCCAAGGGGGAGACCCAGCTGGTGCCCACATCTCTAATACAGACTGTTGGTATTGTTATTTCACAAGTAATAGTGTCAAAGCCACAGGTGTCAAACATTACTGGAAATCTTTAAAGGGTCTATTTTAGATGAAGGGATAGTTTGGAGCAGTTAGTCTAAAACTGAGTCAAAGTTGTCAAAAGATGCATTTCCTAAGGAATGGGAGCTGGGGATGATCATGAAGACAGAGGTGGGGCAGACACAGCCCTCAGATTTCACCTTACAAACTCTGAGGAAGTATTTTAAGGAGGCTTCTGACTTTGAAGAGCAGAGGAAATCTGTATACAAAGGCTTACTGTAAAGAGAATGGACTCCCTGATGGGGACTAGAGGGAGAAATGATACGTTAGCTATCATTCCTGAGAGCCTACCATTAGGATCTTCTTTCCATAGCCCATGATAGCTCTTTTTCAGGCCACTTAGGTATGTTACATACAAAGAGGAGGCATATGCAAATTGTTTTATTGGTTTGGTTGTGTAAACGATGCAGTAGTGTAAATATTAAAAGTCATTTAAGCGGTGACAAAAGGTTGGTAAGACAGGAGACAAAGAAAAAGCTGCTGTGTTGCTTCTTTTTGGTAAGTGAAGAGCAGTTGCAGGGGTACTTATGGATATCATGTGACCTCATAGTACCCCAAGCACCACAGGTAAGAGATGTATCTTGGAAATAACAGATATTATTAAATTGTACCCTGACATGGAGCCTTTGTCTTCTACTAAGTCAGAAAAGGTGTCAAATACTATGTTAGAATTTTTCTTTTTTTAATCAACAATTTCATTGTTTTAAACAAGTACAACATTTTATGCTCAATAAAACATAAGGATATGATCCAAATGTTGATGACAACATATTGAAAGCATTTGAGTTCATGATAGAAACAAAACCCTGTTGATGTTTATAGCAATTAAATACATAAAACAATTTAAATGATACTCTACTCAGCCTAATCCTACATGGACTACAACAAATTTAACAAAACACAACTTTAAATAAGCTATGCATTAACAGTGCCCCATTTAACCTTTATGAATAAAAATGATCCAATATACTTTCCATCTAATCATGTCAGTAGATTTGCATGACCAAGCCTATAATTTAGAGCACAGGGCATGTAACCTCTGGATCTTTTCTTTTAGGTAACTCTTCCAGTGTTTAAAAAGACAAGCAAAAAATATAGAGCTGAGTAATCTCAACCATACCAGGCTGTTCTGTTAAATCCTTCCAGTTTAGGGGGTATAATAAAGGGCCAAAATTTGCAGTCTGAGCTATCAGTTAGAAGCAGCCTCAGGACCCCCTCTGCACCTTGTGTGACTGTACTCCACATCTGATATGTCACTGGGCAATCCCAGAGAAGATGCACATAATGTGCCTGGCCCTCTGCACAATGCCAATATTTATCCTTTGTGCTAAGGTCCCTGTCACACAGGGTAGTACAACAATAGTTTATTCCAACATAGTGAGTGGCTTATGTAGCATATTATGCCTATCATACCAGAGGGGTTCAAACATTTTTGCAATTGCACACCTCGTTATGTCATATATTTTAATTTTAACTGAACCTGAAAACTCTGTACTTCACCTTGTATGTTTATATAATATTATAAGATCCCCAGTAAAGGCTCAGTTTACCTGATCTTATCAACTAGTGGAGACAGGACCATATTGGAAGCACTGCCACCACCAAGCTATGATTAGGGGGAATCTCTGTTTTAAATCTTCAAGGGCTAAGATTTGCGAAAGGGATGGGTCCAGTAGGATAATGCCTGCATCAAAGCAACTGTCCAATATAATCACCTTGGCTGCTACTCATACGTCCACATTAATCCAAATCACCTTTAGATGGGATAGAGAGTCGTCAAAATCATGCTTCTTAGCTAGCCATCTTTCAAACCATCTATCCAACCCACCAGGGTCCCAGACTTTTGAGGAGGAGGATAAGCTAGAGTTATTTCTTAGCCTTAGTGCCATATCATCTTGTACTCAAACCAGGGGAGCACCTGTCCTGGTCCTGACATAATGCCATTCAATGACGTCTACACCATAACTAAAAAAGATCCAGGATTCCACCCCCCCATGTCAACTGAAGTAGAGTTTTTGAGTAATTATTATTGTTAATTTGTTCCAGATCATATCAAATAAGTAGGTCTGAATTATCTTGAGAAGAGGAGAAGACATGACTTGTGAGATGTGATGCAGGACTAAAAGAACTTTAGGGACAAACATCACAGTTACTTGCACTCTACTAACATAGGGGAGTTTCAGTCTCTTCCATTTCCAGAATTCACTCATAAAGGAGTTTTATATTGCCCTCTGTCATTTGCAGAAACCTGCAAATCGATTCTGACATATTTTGTCTGCATCATTACTATACCAGGGGAAATTCCCCTATCTGTTTCTTCTCCCTGAGGGGTTTCCTATATAAATAAACAGTTTTGTCTTGTCTTTGTTTACTCTTAAAACCTGTCACTGCAGAGATCTTATCCAGGGCTTGGATAATGACATTTATTTGGTTACTTGCTTTAGAAAGCCAGATAACTCAATAATCTGCAAACCACATCATCAGCCCTAGCCTCTTTTCTCCTGTACTAATACAAAAAGACATAAAGTATTCACCTACATAACAATCAGTCATTGACACTGCCAAAACAAAAAAAGGGGTGGGGGGGTAACGGAAATCACTGATGTGTATCTCAACAGAGTTTAATGAGCTCTGAGGCTCTACCTTCAGCAAAACTTTGAGCAGAACATCCCTTACAGAGCAATGTGCACCAATCAGTAAAAAGTGATGGGGAGCCCTCTCCCCAATACCTGCCATAAGAAATGGCATTCAAGGGAATTGAATGCTTTGTGACAATCGGTCAGTAAGGCAGCAGCTGAGGTACCATTTCCATGGCAAAATTCTTGAGTATTCATCCATTTCATTAGGGTCACCTTGCCTCCACTTGATAAAGCGTACATCATTAGTCTCTAGTAGATACTATTGTATCACATCATTTTACTGAAATGCAAGTAAAGATTTGGATTTCTGTTTGAAACAAGGATACAGTGAAGAAGTTCATTATTGTTACATGAATGACAGCGCTTATCAGATTATTTATTTGTGGATAATAAAAGTTTCTTCAAGAACCTCGCTGCTTCTCCTTCTGGCAGCTAAAGTAGTTTGTGTTTCACTATACTCATGATCAAGTTAAAGTATTTTCCAACATAAATAGTTAAACTGACACTCAATGAAAGTACCAGAACATACACAGCACGAGGGTGGAGGTTCTGGGCTGAAGTATCAGCACTACAGTGCAATGGTGTTGCAGTTTATTTACATTTTAAGCAGTTAGACTCAGGAAATTAGAGGATCTGCTTCCTGTTCATGCACAGTCTGGTGCATATACCTCACTCTGCTATAAAGTTTCAGCACTGCAACATTTCCCAGGTAAATACTGACAGGCAGAGAGGTGAATAATGATCTGTTTGGGAAGCTCTGTAATGTAAGCAGTGTAAAATTACCCATACCATGTACTAACAAATAGTCTGGCAATGTTTAACTCTATTCATTTAAACATGCTAAGGATATTCACAGACTAGTTTATATGTGACTGTGATGCATACCTTTCCCATTTCCAGTTACATACAGGGAGGTGTTCCAAGAATCCATAGTTTTTTCACCATGTGAGTAGCTTTATTGCAATATGGTGAATGAATATATATGCCTAACTTATGATAAATGTCAGTGAAGGTGATTCCCACAAAGAGTCTCTTCTGGAGTATATACTGAATTTCAAGAATAAGCTTGTGGAGTTTATGAGGTGGGTACGGACACACCTAATTCAAACAGAAAAGCAACACAAAAACAATTTTCAGAAAATGGCTTATGGATAAATACTAGGCAATCAGTCTGAAGACTATTACAAGCCAAGTAAATAATAACAGGTAAGAATCAAATCCTGTACCTGCCCCCCTGTGAGGTAATGACTGTATCCATTACCACAAAGTCACACCTGCTAATTGGGCTTGTTCCTTTTAACAAAACAAACTTCACACAGCACAGAAGAGACATTCCACTCTGATAAAAAACGTAAATGTTGCCAGTTATATGATGGATATAGGAGGCAGGAGAGAGAGAATCGTTAACTTTATCATGTTAAATGGAAAAAGACCTCACATGATATAAATTCTTTGGTAACTTGTATTTATATTGGGTTGCATGAGAAATTAGAGTGGGTCAGTGTGATCTTGAAGAAAGCATAACACTGAACTTCAGTCTGACAATCAGTAAAAGAGGTAGTGATGTCACAGCAAGTGATCTCTCCCCAGGTCCAGAAAAGTGATCTCTCCCCAGGTCCAGAAAATCTGAGCAATATTACAAGAACACAGAGACTTGTTCACTGCTAAACTGAGGTATACCTAACAGTAATTCAAAAGGCAACAATAAGGTGCCACTAAGGTGAAAAGATACTGGTGGAGATGCCAAGAATGGTTCTACTCAGATTTCAAAAATGAACAAGGTGTTCCAAGGGAGGAAAATGGATGATTTAACCATGGACATGCACTTTCTTCACAACCTAAATTTCTTGGAGGTCTCTCAAGAAAACTCAAATCAATTCCTGAAGGGGGGAAATATCAAACAATATACACTTTGTTCGATTTAAAAAATCAAACCAGTTGTATATTTCATTGGGTATGATTTATAACTATTTTAATAATATGTAATTATTTACTGTTTACATGTTCACAGTTTTCTTCACATGCTGTGGAACTGCTTGTATATTATATTAGCTTATTTTGTGAAGGCAGATTGCATTTGTGTCTGCAATACACAACCACAACTGCTGTTGTCATTTTCTTACTTCTAGTCTGTGACTGTTATTTGTACTTGGGAAATTCTAACTTGCAGAAAAAAGAGAAATCAAGATTCTTTGTGAGACTTCAGTCATCTACAAAAATCAGTAGGAAATAACTACAGAAGATGCAGTTGGAGGGTTTTTTTCTGTCGTCAGCTTGCAAAGATGAAACATTTTATTTTCCTTTTGTCTGAAGTGCAATATTGTCTTGAATAATCTTTTTTTTTTTTTTAGTAAAGAGTTTTCATTTGTTCATCTGTAAATTTCTCTGGCTGATTTCTTGTTTTATTATTAAAGGGTATCCTCCCAGCATTGCTGGCAATTGTTTAACTTAAGACACACCATCATAGCTTGTGTAGTTGTAGGCGGTGCCAACTTCATGGACATCCTAAAGGGGCTGTCATGTAAATGTGTTTGCTTAGATAATTTGTCATTCTAATTTTTTTTTACATTAAAAAGTCCTTAAGTAGACAATTGCTGAGATGACCATCCACATGCAAAGGGGGGCATCCCCTGCACCTTGTGGGCCATCCCCGGCATCCCATGCTGCACATAATTAATTACTGTGAGAGGTGCCAGAGCGGCCCCTCGATGTATCTTACTCTGTCTGTCTTTTTATTTCCTCATCTCCTAAAGCACAAAAAAATAAGAATTATAAGAGCAATTCTTAAACTGCTCATTAAGTGGGTGGCAATCATCCTGTATCCTTGCTGGCTTGTCTCAGCCCATGCCACACAGGAGGCAGTGTGTGCTACTGTCCATGCTGGTATGTCCTAAAGTAAACAACCACCATATCAGTTTGGCTTTTTGCTTCCACCTATAGGAGAAAGACGACTCAGATATAATTTAATATTGGTGGCACATTGGAAGACTGTTCAGTAACTTAAGTGCATATCATGAGAGTAATAATTTGAATAGGCAGTGCAATGAATACATGAAAGGAGTACTGGCAATGGACAAGTAGCAGTAGCCTTTCCTGGGAAGCACAGTGTGTGTGTGTGTGTGTGTGTGTGTGTGTGTGTGTGTGTGTGTGTGTGTGTGTGTATGAAAAATAGC
The DNA here is from genome assembly GCF_019279795.1 of Protopterus annectens. Taxonomy (NCBI): domain Eukaryota; kingdom Metazoa; phylum Chordata; order Ceratodontiformes; family Protopteridae; genus Protopterus; species Protopterus annectens. The sequence goes on from NC_056726.1 coordinate 1,551,501,231, forward strand.
TTGCTTAAGACTCAGTGTTAATTCATAGATTCATAGGTTGTTACTAGGCTAATGACTACTATGGATCTATCAAACCTAGCCATGCACCCCAACCTCATTTGGATCCTGAGTATCATGGGTGTCTATAATGGGGGGACATGTTTTTAGGGAGGTAACTAAGGGATTTGTAAGGTAGGGTATAGTTAGGATAATACTTTGCTTATTGATGACCTCTGCCCATAAGAGACACAGGGGCCAGACCGGGAGTAAATTTATGATTCACATTCAACTGTCATTATTTCATTTGAGTAGCATAAGGGATGAACTCTGTTTTGCATGAGGAGGGGCTTAGTCCATGGTGCAGGGATCTTTTGAGACACATATCTGTCTCCCCAGCACATTTTGTTTATGTCACTGGATCTAGTATTCCTAGTGTTGTTTGTTTTGTGCATGTGCAACAGATCCATCAGTGTTGGGACTGAGGAAGCCCTGTAGGCCAGGCAACGATTCCCTCACAGCAGCCTGTAGGAGACTGAATACAGAGAAAGAACTTTTAGGCAATCAGTGTAGGACAGGACATTCATGCCCTGAATTCTGCTAGTGACAAACCTCTGAGGGCACTCCAACTTTTGCAAGTGTTTGCTTTAGCTCATGCCAAAGAGGGTGTTGTACTCAATGACAGGTCTGATAAGACCAAGTAGAGGGGTACTGTAACTTCCTTGGACCAGGATGCCATACCCTTAATTATAAAGTGAGTGACATAAAATGATTTTCTTACTGTCTTCGCTATGTATTGGTCAAATGCCAGATTGCTTTCTACATATATTCCCTGATCCCTTACTATTGGGTCGATTCTTATGGGTGTTTTATTGATGGAGCAATTAATTTGGATTTTCAGTTTTCCAAAGGGAATTATGAGGAATTTTCTGGCACTGAGTATTTTGGCCATGACTTTGGCACCAGTCATTTGTCTGTTATTAAACCTCTTGCAAGTGTTGGTGTCTTGGGTGAATCTATAATAGTTCCCATGGTAAGTTTTCACTACGAAGCACTTGACTGAGACATATAGGTAAAAGCCAGGCATGTCAGTAATTACAACTCTTCCCCATATCTGACAATATAAAGCTTATTTGGGTTAGAAAACTATTGCTCAAAATATGGGTAGTAGTGGTCATTTGCTGTATGCTACCAAGGCTACCCTGCTCCTGTATACATAATTGGTGACAGTGGTGTTGGATTTAAAGCTTGTAACACCTCTCCCTTATAAATAGGTACCAGTGAGAGTTAGGCTCCATAACCCCACACCTGTCATTGTTCTGAGGCAGAGATGCACTTTGTAGTCTTTACCTCACATTGTTTGATGGCTCTGGTGAGATTCAGTCTGCATCTATCATATATTTGGAGGCTGAGGTATGAAATTTCAATTCTATATCCTGGTTCATCACAGTAGAAGTCAAGAAATATACCACTGTTTTTTGAGGAAAAATGTGTTTAGAGATACAGATGTATGGTCAAGAAATTTTTATGTTGCAAAGAAAAGTAGTAGAAAATTGGAAGCTTTGGATCCAGGCATAAGGTTTACTCCTTGCTATCAACAGAGTAGCTGAGGAACCTTAAGAAGTACAGCGTGTCATATTTTTGCATGTCGCTGGGGAAAAGGCCTAAAGGTATTTAATACTTTAACATTTCTAGAAGAAAAGAAAGACAAACTAGCAACAATTAGAGAATACTTTGGGAAATATTTTGAACCCATTTTCAGATATTTGTTCACCATTGACTCTTTTCAAGGCTGCAAAGTCCTTCCAAGACTATCCAATGGCTGTGAATATGATGTTTTGCATGATTCAGTAATGAACAATAGAACAATCTGTGTTGTAAGTTATGATCGAACTACAGGCAGCCAATCAAGAAGAGCAAGTTTAACTTAATAAAAAGTGTGGATATACGTTGAACTAGTGAAATTAAATGTGCACAATTAAAATAATTAAATGAGGACAGGAATGCATTTAGGATAAAACATAAGAGATACCAAAAGGCAAAAGTGAGAAATAAAGTGAGAATGCTTTGTTATAAAAATAATAATCACAAAAAAACACTAAAGAAATTTCCAGAACACATAGTGCTGTTAGCATTCAGATCTTATGAGGTATATATGAGAATTATTGTATCATCTTAGAAAAAGCCTACTGTTAGGATCATAACTCTACAAAGTATTTCAATTCCATCTATGAAAAAGCTCAGCATACAACCTCAGACACTACTCACAAGCCATACCAACTCCCATTACTGGTAGAACCAAACTCACATCACTACATAAGTAGTCTCCTCTGAGGTGCGTACTCTTTGGCAAGCCCTCCTTATTGACCTAAACAAAATCATAATTTACTCCTAATTCAGAGCACAACCTTTTTTTTTTTTTTTCAAATACATTGTATTTCACCTAGTCTGAGCCTGAAATTGATCAGTATTGATCAGTGCACTACTCCAGCAAACAAATATTCATAAGTAAATACATAACTAAATAAATAAATGTGCTTTTACACATGAGAAGAACGAGTATTTCTATAAGCTGAATTAGTGAAAAATCAGTGCCCATTTGAAATGTCGGGACCAGCTACAAGCAAGTTCCCAAACATGGAGACTGAATGGCTGAAAGAATGGATTTAAATTTACTAAGTCCAAGAAGCTATATTCTCTTTTCTCTGAGGTATGGGAATTTTGGAGTTGGTGTGTGTGTGTGTGTGTGTGTATGTGTGTGTGTGTGTGTGTGTGTATATATATATATATATATATATATATATATATATATATATATATATATATATAGGGGAGGGGGCTTACGCACCCTGAAAAAAGATGTTTAAAGGAGAAGAGTAATTTTCAAGATTAGCTCTTGATGTTTTTTGTTTTCTTTTTTCGGCTTGTCAGCACCTGGTATTTTGACTGCCAACATTTCAATAGGAAGCCAAAAGAATCATTTTACAAACATGTATAAAAGCAAAATGAGGTTCATTTAAAACAGCATGCATTTTGTTCAGCAGAAAAAAAAACAAGTAATTTGTTACTATTGAGCAGAAACAATGAATGAAGTCTGGCAATGTGTCAGTGACATGGAGATAAGAGTATAAATCATGTTGTTGGCAGGAAATGCTAAGGGTTAATAAACAAAATGTTGAATTTCAATTAGATTCAGGTTCAGAGAACAACATTTTTATGGTCGTACTTTTGAAAACCAACGTTAATGGTATAGAAACAACGGTTGTGATGATTTTGTTAAAATATTAATGACACAAAGTAAAACTACTGGGTCAAAGACTACTGAAGTGAATATACAGATAAGATATAAAAAATTCCTGTTTCAAATTATAACATATAAATCCGCAAATTATCCAATGTTATGGGTGGTATGGTTTAAAAAAAAATCTAAAAAGTATACAGTGAGGCCACAGAATGGAAGTAAAGTGGGAATGCATTCATATATGTGGTGTGTGTGTGTGTGTGTGTGTGTGTGTGTGTGTGTGTGTGTGTGTGTGTGTGTGTGTGTGTGTGTGTGTGTGGTTTTACTTAAATTATGTCTTCAGTCCCTTCAGTGTCTTTTTAAACATTAACAACAAATTGTGGGGTATATGCTTTATACTCCTCCTGAATATTATTCTGCATGTATTGTTCTCACAAATTCCATTTATTTATATATAATTTCCCCTTCCCTTTTCTAAAGATCTCACCTCCAGTTCTGTCTCCTTCACGGTATTCAGTACTTCAATTACATTTAGTTTAGACTTTGATTTTCATTCCCTAGGAATTGCTTTTTTATGTCAGCTAATAGTATTAAATGCAGGAAGGTCTTACCATGTCTGGGTAATTCAGATCATATATTCCATTTAAAAAAATAATTTCCTTAGTAATAATAATTTCCTCCTCCAATATTTGTCACAAAGTACTCTCTGGGAACATTTATAAATCTACCAACTCATCACATTCCCAAAAACATGTTTCTAATTACTTTTCTTTCTGTTTCCTATCATACCGCCAGCGTTTCTTACATACCTGAGGAAAAAGTCTCAGTAGTCTACTTGTGATATGAATAGCTGTAATGCAAACACTTATATACAAAATGTTAAACATTTTGGACTTTGTTATAATGGTTTACTTTCTTTTCTGTTACTGTTCATGTGCCTATGTCACTTTTTAAAAGTGTCATATTAGGCAAAGATGTTTGAAATAATGGTTGTGTAGTCGGGGAGACATAGTGGATACTGTCAGAGTTATAGTGATAGCCTTCACATCTATGGTGATTTATTTACTGACTTAAGATGTTTGCCTGTAGAAAGCCTTCACATCTATGGTGATTTATTTACTGACTTAAGATGTTTGCCTGTAGAAAGCCTTCACATCTATAGTGATTTATTTACTGACTACAGATGTTTGCCTGTAGAAAGCCTTCACATCTATAGTGATTTATTTACTGACTAAAGATGTTTGCCTGTAGAAAGCCTTCAAATCTATAGTGATTTATTTACTGACTAAAGATGTTTGCCTGTAGAAAGCCTTCAAATCTATAGTGATTTATTTACTGACTACAGATGTTTGCCTGTAGAAAGCCTTCATATCTATAGTGATTTATTTACTGACTAAAGATGTTTGCCTGTAGAAAGCCTTCAAATCTATAGTGATTTATTTACTGACTTCAGATGTTTGCCTGTAGAAAGCCTTCACATCTATGGTGATTTATTTACTGACTTAAGATGTTTGCCTGTAGAAAGCCTTCACATCTATAGTGATTTATTTACTGACTTAAGATGTTTGCCTGTAGAAAGCCTTCACATCTATAGTGATTTATTTACTGACTAAAGATTTTTGCCTCTAGAAAGCCTTCAAATCTATAGTGATTAATTTACTGACTACAGATGTTTGCCTGTAGAAAGCCTTCACATCTATAGTGATTTATTTACTGACTAAAGATGTTTGCCTGTAGAAAGCCTTCATATCTATAGTGATTTATTTACTGACTAAAGATGTTTGCCTGTAGAAAGCCTTCAGATCTATAGTGATTTATTTACTGACTACAGATGTTTGCCTGTAGAAAGCCTTCACATCTATAGTGATTTATTTACTGACTAAAGATGTTTGCCTGTAGAAAGCCTTCACATCTATAATGATTTATTTACTGACTAAAGATGTTTGCCTGTAGAAAGCCTTCACATCTATGGTGATTTATTTACTGACTTAAGATGTTTGCCTGTAGAAAGCCTTTTACAAATAACCATGCCAGCACTTGTTCCTCAAACAAAGTTCCAATCACTGTCAAGAGTACAACAGAGCAAAGACTGAATAGAATGGAAACCACAGATGTCAATATGAAACAATTGCAGCCAGCAAACATTGAGCTTAGTATGGTTACTATTGCAAAGGAAAATAACATTCACATTTGTAATTATTTTCAAGACCTGAATAAAATATTTAAGTGTGAGCATTGCTCATTTTATGGAGATGAAGTGGCCTCCGCAGTGACAAAAGCTAAGTTCTCTTATATGTTCATAGTCATATATTAGGCTAATGACCAGTAGAGCCCATAAATCCTAGCCATGCAATCCAAATGTGACCCACAAATTTCACTTATATTTGATTCAGAGGGAGAGATTTACTGACTGCCTCTGTCCATCAGAGACTTAGGAGGTAAAACAGGGGTGAAAGTTCTGATTACCCATATTTTGGTTCAAGTTGTGCCTAAATAGGGATAGGGAGGAACTCTGCCTCACATAGATGGAGAGCCTGTTCCAGAGATTGGGAATTCTCTGAGAAACATGTCTGCCTCTCCAACAAGTTTTATTTACGTTGCAAGCAAAATTTAGGTAATTTAATCTAGTAGTTCTGATTCTGTTTGTTTTGCAAATGTGCAAAAAGTTTCATCAAAACAGGGTCCAAGGATGCCTTGTATGGCAGGCAAAGATTACCTCTCAGAAGTCTGTATGATATCAAGTAAGAGACAGGACTTTGAGACGATCAGCGTAGGATATTATGTTTACTCACGGTATTCTTTTTATAAGGAACCTTAGTGGATATTCCAGTTCCTGCATGTGTCTGGTCAAGTACATACCAAAGGGGCATTATACTCTATCATGGTCCTGAAGAGGGCAAAGTACAGTGGTAAGATGACCTGTCTGGACCTAATTGCCATGTCCTTACTTATAAGTTGAGCAACATAGAAAGATTTTCTTACTGTATTAGGCATGTGTTGTTCAAAGGCTAGGCTACTATCTATGAGTTCCCAGATCCCTGATTATTGAATCAATTTTGAGGGTGTTTTATTGGTAATGTAGTTAACCAGGGTGGAAAACTTCCTAAAAGGCAGAATAATGCATTCCTTGGTATTGAGTTTTAAGCCATCTGGGGATTCAATGACTGCTCCCAGTTTGCAATCATCTGCAAACTTGATTATCCAGTGGCCTTTGACATTAGCTTTGGCACCTAAGAAGTAGATTCCAAAGAGGAATGGACCTATCACAGAGTCGTAAGGGATGCCATTGGTGACCAGCCTCTTTATGGAGGTGGCCTCACTGATTCTAAGCTCCTGCATCCAATCAGTGAGACAACTATCTATCCAGAGTATTATGGAAGAGTTTATACCTACTTCTGTAAGTTTGCCGACAATGCCTCAGTGGGGTATTGTATCAAATGCCTTAGCCAGATCTAGGTAGGCAGTACATACAGTTTTCCCCTCATCCATTGCCTTAGTGACTTTTTCAAAGATGTCCAAAATATTTAGTAAGCATGACCTTTCTTTGACAAAGCCATACTGGGATGGATCCAGTGTCTGGAGGTCTCCTATGTCCTTGTTGATAATTTCCATGATAATTCTTTCCATTGCTTTGCAAATAAGACTAGTCAGACTAATAGGTCTGCAGTTTCCAGGATCTGTTAAAGGTCCTCCCTTATAAAAGAGGATGACCGTTGCAGTCCTCTACTCATGTGGCATAAGGCCTGTTTGAATACTATAATTAAATAATAACAACAGTGGCACAGAAGGTATTCTGGGATGTTACTGGGGCTCACTAAGGCCGAACTTAGCTTCACTGAGTGCAGCCAGTACATGCTCCATAGTTATAGTTGGAGGGGTTATGTTTGAAGGTATTATTGGCAGGATGGTTGGCGTTGAGAAGGGGATAAAGTTGGAACTGAATTTGTCCACTAACAGGTTCACTGTATCACCAGACTTGGAGAATGTGACATCATTAACCATCAATTCAACATGTTGTTACATGTTTCCCTTGATGCTTCTGATATAGCTGTAGAAGGACTTCTGGATTTCCTTCACCTGGGAGGATATCTTAACATCAAGGTTGGCTTTACTTGACCTAATTAGCCCTTTTAGTTGCCTATTTAGTTTGATGAGAGAGTTTTTGTCTTTATGATATTTACTCCTTCTGATTGTTGCCATCATTTTTTCTCTTTGTTGTATATCCTGTTTAATTTGCGATGCCACCTGGACGATGCCACCTGGGCAGTTTCCAGGGATAGTTCTGGGTTTACTTCTCGTAGGATCAGCAGCCTCAATGCAGCCACTGAGAAGGTTGTACAGAGTTTCTGAGAGCAATTCAGCACAGGCTGGTGTGTTCTTTGGGTTTGGAGGGGCACTGAATTTTGACAAACCATCACTTAATAACAAGTAATTTGCCTAGGAATAGTTCCTAACTGTTACTAGTTTTAATGGGATTACAGAGTTAATTTTGATTTTAAAGGAGACAGCTTTTTACTCGGACCTTATCAGGGAGGACAAGATATTGGGCAGAGTGCAACATTTTCTCGTGTTTGTGAGCACGAGGTCCAGTATTTTGGAGCTTCTAGTGGCCGTACTCACTATGTGGTCAAGGATGTTCATATTTATGAAGTCCAGGAATCTCTGTGCCTGCAATTTGAGCCCATGTAGGATTGTCAATCTATACAGGCATAATTAAAAGTCTCCCATGAGTAAAATGTTAGGTTGGAAGGTAAGTGTCTCCAGTAGGTCCAAGTATGCATTGTGAGCTTTTAGAACATGGAGTATGACGTATAGTTAGCTAGAATGTGGTACAGGATTTTGTCTGTGGTGATTTGCATGTGAAGGAATTCCAGCATGTCATCCTGTTTGTTACAGGTATGTTTCTTATTGATGTATATTGAGACACCTCCACCTTTAGCCCTTGTCTGTGCAGCTACTAGTCTAAAAGTGTGGAACGCACTGAAACCTTGCACTGCCGGGGCATGCATTGCTGCTTTAAATCATGTCTCAACAACTGTTCAGATATCTATATTCTTGACTGCTAGGAGGGAGTGTAGTTTTAAATTAGGATCCAAGCATTGAGCAGTAACACCTTGAGGTTCTGTTCAGTTGGTTTTGCTATGTTGTTAGGTTTGTCAGTTTGGCATTAACTAAAAAGGCACTATGGGGTCAGACAAATCCTTAGCCAGTATTCAAAAGCCTAGAGGGGATAGATGCAGACCTTTATTGGTAAAGCAACATGGTTTGTTGACGATGTCCTCCCAATATAACAAATATTGGATCCCCTTAGAATGATAAAAAAACACAAAATTAATGCCATGCAAGCCAAACTGATAAAAATAATAAAACGTACAATCCGAGGGCTATAAAAAACCTGCCTTTATTAAACACAAAAAGTATTAATCACTTTCATCCCTACAACCAGGGACTTCATCAGAATACCCATGAAGTCCCTGGTTGTAGGGACGAAAGTGCTTAATACTTTTCATGTTTAATAAAGGTGTTTTTTCTTATAGCCCTCAGATTGTGTGTTTATTATTTGTATCCACTGAGAATGATGCAAGAAGACAGCCAGTTTTTGAATTAAATCATATTTTGGCATCATCCTCAGTGATGGTAACATGCTGCTCAATGCCAAGCTCATACCAGACTGAGACACATAGTCTGAAAGCTCCATAATGTCTCTCTTTATATAGTCCAGGGAGATACTTATTAGATGCAAACCAGAGATTCTGTCAGATGAATCTAGATGACAAAAGTTTCAAATTATGTACATTTAATACTGTATTTGGATTATGCATGTTCATTGCCCAACCTCCTGGCCTACAACCAACTGACCATGGCCCATCAATTGCTCTATCAACCAGACAACACTCCTGCCCTACTTGATCTCCTGCAGCCATACTCTGCCAATCATGTCTTATACTTCAGCATCGAATCTCTACTAAACAGCACTGCTGAACAAGCTGTACTGCATAGCTAAACATTAGAACTCTCTCTCACTAAGCATAAAAACTACCACCAGTACTACTAAATTCAAAGAGATCCTTAAAACACATTTAAAACTTGGATATGCTTGTGTTCTAACTCAAGTTAAGAAAATATATCCTTTTAGTCAACCACCACCCCCATGTTCTGGTAAAAATTACTTCAAAATACTTACTATCACTCAACTTCAACCTTGATTGTGTTCTATCAAAATAGGGTATAAGTTTGCTGTTATATTTTGTTTGTGTCTTTCAGCTTTTCCCGGTTAGGGGTCGCCACAGCGGAACTCCGGTCCGCTAAATGATTGGCAGTTGATCTTTATGTACTGGCTTGTCAGGCCTGATGGTACGCCCATTCACACATGTCTCCATGCAGAAGACGCTCTAGCTGAGAATCGAACCGGACAGCGTCTTACTGTGAGGCGACAACGCTACCGCAGCACCAAGTTTGCTGTTATATCATATACTCTAATTTTGTCTATGACTGTTGTTTTTACTGGTGCAGTGGTGCAGCAGTTAATGTTGTCACCTCACAACAAGAGGTTATCTGGCTTGATTCTCGGGTGGGGTGCCTTCTGTGCAAAGTCCACATGTCATCCCGGCATTCGCGTGGGTTTCTTCTGGGTACTCTGGTTTCCTCCCACATTCTAAAGACGTGTCTGGAGCATTTCTTCCTGATCCTCTGCTGAAAATAGGATCTGTCTTTGTCAACTTTCCTGGTCAACAAATGTTAAATAAATAAAAATAAATAAATAAAATAAAATTTCCATTTAATATTTCGGCAGCAAAGGGATTGCTAAAAGAGCTGTATCCCAGAAAATAGAATGCTTGGAAGGTGTTATAAGCATAATTGATTATCTACATGTTTGGGTTCCAACCCAAAAAGAGCAGAAGAATGACTAATACAACTGCTAAGTGGATTAAGGCTGTGTAATTTGAACTTTCATAAGAGCAGACATATAAAGTAAAATTGATACATCTGTAACATGTGGGTCATATCCCGATGTCAGAAAACATGAAGATGGAACACAAAGATTCAAATTTGCAGTGAATTTGCCAAAACCATAACATATACAGGAATTTCAAAGGATTCTATGAATGATGTAGTATCTTTCAACGTGCATACCTAATATGTATCTTTCTAGGGAAGCTATTAGAACGATGTTTAGCTTCAGAAAACCAATGTGAACAAGAAAAGAGTTTTAAAATACTCAAAAAAATAATAATAGAGGTACCTGTGTTAAAATGCTTTGAAGTCAATAAGTCGAATGTGTTACAAGTAGATGGCAGTCAGAATGGTATAGGAGTTGCAGTATTACAAGTGAGCTTTCACTGTTCTTATAAAAATAAGACTGACATGTTTATAATATATAGGTTGTATTCTATTGTCAGAAGAACTAAAACACAATACAGAAAAAGCCACATCAATTATGTATTCTTGATGTTATGCCACTGATTAAGCATACAAGGATACTACCAGTAAGTCTCAGCAGTAGAATTTAGCAAACATTGAATAAAACTGAGCACAGAGTGTTTAATATAACTACAAATGTGTGTCTATATAGTAAAACAAGACTATCAGACGAAGGAAAACTAGAGTCCCTTGAGAGGTCCTGTTCAGTATCCTAGATTTGAAAGACCTGTCAGATGTATTAACACCTGAAGAGATTACCATGGTGCTAAAGGTAAAAAAAGATGCATTTTGAAGTATCTACTGAAAGTAAAGTAAGTAATAATCTGATTTTGATGTGAAAACCCCTTGAGATAGTTATTGCAACATTAAGAGCAATTTAAACTTAGTGTAATGCAATGTTTGCTACGTCAAGCAATGTATTAAAACCAATTGTATTTTGTATTAAGAAAAAAAGGGGAGTATAGGATATGGGTGAATGTGTCTTTAAATGTGTAAAATCTAGTTTTATACACATGCACATTATCTAATACACTTATTTGTAGAAGCAGTCAGAGTAAAGATCTCCAGGAGACTGTAAATCATCCACTGTGCTTGTGTTTAATTCTGCAAATCATTCAAGTGTTACAGCCATCTATATGCCTACTGGCTTCCAACCGAAGAGCCATTGATAGCTCTTTTACCACAAAATACCATAAGGCATGGCAACTTCACATTTTGTACCAATGTCCTTACTCCCCATGTTAGCTATGGTACTTGAAAGATGTCAAAACTGGTTCTCATTGCTTGCTGGAGGACCACAATTATAATCCTAGAAATGGGAGAATTTAAATGCGATAACAGTGATTACATAGTAAGTCTGAGATTGCTATCTTGGTGTGTTCCATATCCTCTGAGATATGACAAACCTGACATATAAGTTGGAGGGGTTTGTGGCTCATCCCACCATTGAAAGGTTTAGCCACCCAGAAAAAGATTACATCTAGTATATAACAAGGAGTTTTGAATTTCATTGCTATTTTCTGTGAATTATACTTAATTTTTGGAGTTTTTTTGGGACTGCAGTATCAAGTCTCAGAAATCAGTTGAGTCCCTTAATACATATGGCCTTCTGCAAAGAATTCAATAGACTTTCCGGTAAAAAATGAGTACAGTTAGTTTGCTTGGCTGAATGAAATGCTTTCATGAGGTAGAGCATGATATTATGTTCCTATCACCTTTCCAGATAAACTTTTGTAGCTGTATCTGTTTCCTGGTTCACTGTCTAGTTTCAAAATAGAAAAAAAATTAGTCTGACTTGGCAAGATCATTTCATTGTCAACTCCATTTCTCCAAGGGGTTCTTCGAGGTTTACTCTTAGTGCTGTCAGTTACTGTTATTAATTTAACTGCTTGTAACTATTATACTCTTGTCATCCATTTTTGTAGGCAGGTGTTCTTGCCATCTTTTATGCCTAACAATAATCCTGATACTTTAAGAATGGCTGAGAATCTGATCTAGCTATAGTTAAAAATTGAATGTCTTACATAAAATCTGGTGCTCAACCTAAATAAAACAAAAACTGTTTGGCCCTGCAACAATCCTAAAGCAAGTACCAGCATATTGCAGCATACAGGATTTACCTATGACTTCCCAAGTTAATATTTAACTAACCCACTCTCTTGGTATGTTGTTTGATCCAACACTTTTTATGGATGAATAAATCTACCATTTCAGAACCATAATGAATAAATTAATTAACAAACTAACTCAGACTTTACCAACAGCAGCAAATATGCTAATGCTCTTTAGTATGAAAGGCGGCATTTTGAGGGTTGCTGGGTGCACTTAGTTAACACTAGTATCTGAATTTATGAATAGTTTTTTTTAGTAGTGTTCTGATACTTTTTGGATGATTTCTTTAACTATTAGAAAAATGTAATTATTTGATTGTGGTAGGCTCATCAACAATCTGGCCTATAGAAAGGCTTATGAGGAAGGAGATTTTGTTGTCTGCAGTTTCCTTTCGACCGCAAGAAATGTCTACATTTGTAGCAAAAGTTGCTAGGGAAGGGAATTAATTATATATTTTGCCTATAAATAGTCATTTATCTCTTTAACTGCCTTCTATAAATGTGCTGGGCTACAAGTCTCAGCTGTTCCTCTTTCTTATTAGTAAGTATTCTACTTTTGATCTAGGAAAGCTTGGTGAAATTAAATGTTTTAGGTATTTTTTCCAATCTTTTCATGCTTTGTCCCTTTATGTCAATTGTCCCTTGATATCTGATATTAATTAACAGCAAGTTTTGCCCTTAAGTATTATGAGTATAACTGGGAACACCTATCTATTATTCCAGTTAGTGGGTTCATTAAGAAGGACAAGATCAATTTCGAGACACTCTCCAGTTTAAAGTAATTTAATCGACTGTTTCTAGTGTTGCTTTTAGTTCACTTGTCTTGGTTTCTGAAGTCAGACTCATGCTGATATAGTGTAGCAGAGTTATTATTCCTTTAAAAGACCTCTGTGACAGGATAGAGCATTAGTCATGCATGCTATTAGGAAAAACAGCAATACTAATACATTGGTGACCCGTGTTATCTAATATTAGTTGCATGAGATAGTCATTACTAGTTGTGGGTTTGAGATGACTGTGCCTTATACTTATTTTTTAAGACTCATAAAGATCAGCAACATATTTAGGAAGAGAGTAATTTATTTAAAGAATGCAGGTAGTTTATGCTGGACAAGCAGGATATATAGCAAATAACGTGTGTTCAGGCAACAGAAATTTATAAAGAGTACTGATGCAGGCAGCTTTGATATTTAGGTGACTATTATTTCCTGAGAAAGCTAATCTTTTATTAAGTTTGTGGAAAATATCATCTGTCAGTCCTATCAGTTTTATTTATAGTAGTGTTTCATTTGTTTTTAATTAGAAAGTGCCCGCCAACACCAGTTCCTATATGAAATCGAATGCATTAAATTCGCTTTAACCACATTTCAGATATGTCAAAAATATCAACATTTTCTAATAAAACAAAGGCTTAATTCTGATTCTGTGTCTACTTTGAGCTTCCAAAGTTTAAAATTCCAATGTTTAGGTACTCTGAGCCTTATTTAGATGGAAATACTGTGGAAACAACAGGTAATGCTTAAGAAGTAGATTCCCAATGGAAATGTTTGAACACAGGTAGATTTTAAGAGCCAAAATTCAAAAGTGTTTTTGTTTTTTATAATGAGTAGTTATTAACATGTAGACCTATGTAATCATGAAGTTTTGTAATAAAGTGAGGGAGCTGTTTGGAAAGAGATGGATTTATTAGCAGAAATGAATAAAACAGCAGACAGAAGGCGATTAGTTAATCTGGGAGTAAGAGAGAAGTGATCTTAATTCAGCAAGCAGATCAGTAGTATTGAAATGCTTATGATTGGCTTAGGAAGCATGCCACAATGTTTGTTATTCAAGTAACAAGATAAAAGAAAAGAAAATAAGACACATTAAATTGAGAAATAAAAGAGGAACCATTTATGTCTATGCCTGTCAATCAATCTATCAATCCATCTATCTATATATTTATGTGTGTGTATGTGTATGTCTGCATGTAAAATTTATTGATGTCTTGACAAGTGGGGAAAAGAGATGGTTTTCAATTTTACAATAGAGAGGCATAACATTGTCCTTGTTGCCTCCTAAAATAACTTAGTTATGAGTAGAAAACAAAGGAACAAAGGCGAAGAAGGTTAGCTTTTCTCCTATCAAGGAGACGGAAATTATATAAGCTTGTCTTAGTTCTCACAGAATACGTGTCAGAAATGTTTGAGGAGGAAATTGTTATAAATATGAAAATTATTCTTCTGAAATTGAACATATGATCTGAATTGCCTGTACAGAGGAAAGCTTTACTAAGCTTAATACTATAGTCTTCAAAAAAGCAGTTAATAGTAAAAGGAAATCAGAATCTGAAATAACTGCATTTGAAGTAAAGAATATTGTAAAGGGAATAAAATAACTAGTGGTGAGGTCTTTAGAAAAGGGAAAGAAAAATTACATGGAAATAATGGAATTTGTAGGAGCAATACATACAGAATAATGTTCAGAAGGAGAAGTGAGGTTTAAGGGAAGTCAATGAGTGAGTAATTTATGTAATATTTAAATAAAATACATGTATACTGCTTAATAATAAAGGAAACAGCATTGTTTGTTTTCTTTTAATGTATGGGTATCCATGTCATTGTTTAAATTGTGACTTAACAAAGAATTTAAAAAAATACGACAAATGGTAAAACAGAATAAGGATACCCTTGATACCATCAACAGCAACTAAAGAAATAATAGCAGAGAAGGATATGAGTGATGGGATTTCTACAAATAAGAAGAAACTGGTTAGAGTCTGAGTATCAATATTCAGAAAGTATGTGTGTGTAAATATATATATATATATATATATATATATATATATATATATATATATATATATATAGATTCACTTTATAATTTTGAAATACTGAAATATCGAATTTCAGTATTTCGAAATCATAAAGTCGAACGTCCATAATCCTGACAGCACACAATCGCAAAACACACAATCACAAACATATGCAAACCATACACTGCACAACACATACATCGTCCAACCCACACTACAACAAACAAAACACACACAAACACAAAAACACAAACAAACAAACCTGCAATACATGTAAGCAGGGGGGCAAGCCCCCCTCCACCCCCATACTTATATATACTAACTCCGAGATCGTACAAACAGACACAAAAAGGAAACACACACCCACACATTTCACAGTCCCTCGTACACACCCAAACATCACACATATACATACATCCCCACATTCAGACACACTCAAACTCCCACACAAAACCCTTACAAAACACTCACTTACCTTCAATTGCACCTACATCCATACACGATACACTCCCAACACCACACGCCATGCACCATAAGCATAACCACGAATTAGAGATATTCAAATTCGCAAATATGGACTTTTGCAATTTTCAGTTTTCATCTTTATGATTTTGAAATACTGAAATTCGGTATTTCAGTATTTCAAAATTATAAAGTGAACCCATATATACATGTATATATATATATATATATATATATATATATATATATATATATATATATATGGATGCACTCTAGAAGCTCGAATTCAAGAATTCAAGAAAACCTGAACTTCATATGGTCGAGACCATAAGTTCGATTTTCAGAACCTCGAACTCCTAAAATGAAACGTAAAAAGAAACAAAAAAAGTCAAATGTCGCTTTGCCCTCCACACCCCCTACTTAAATATACCAATGATTGCGCCACAGTGGGGATAAGGGAAATCTCTCATTTCACACTGTATGCGGAAGCACAAAACGAGAGATGTCCCATCCTGTCAACATGACAAAAAAATGAAAACATTACTTACACACAGAGCCTACAGGGGTCCCTGCCTCTGTGTGTAAGTAATGTTTTAAGGTAAGTAAAGTGTTATTTTTTAACACTTTCCACATTCAAGTTACTGAAAGCTCGAGCATATGATCTCGACCATATGCAATTCGAGCTTTCAGTAATTCGAGCATGTAAAGTGCTCCCATATATATATATATATATATATATATATATATATATATATATATAGATATAGGGGTTAGGATTTGGAATGGACCTCCATTAGGGGTGGGAGGTTGGCATAATGATTAAGGTGTTTGCCTTACAAATACATGGTGCAGGATTTGATTCTCACGTGGGGTAATTGGCTAGGCTTAAAAAAGCCTACAATGGCAGTTAGCCTAGTATTAACCTATGAACCTATATATACAGTACAAGTAGATGAATAAAGTGCAAATTTTTTATATAACAGTAGCGAACGAGCAAACTGATTTAAACAAATTACTCAATTAACCAATAAAAAAGCTAAAAACTAAGCCTTGATCCAGCAGTCTTCAATCAGACAAGTTCTAACTGCCCACTCCTGCCACTAAAGTGTAGGGGAACCTTCTCCAAAAAATGATGGCCTGGATTAGTGCTCAAGTTATACAAACAAAGCTAGATTCAGCAGGTCTGAATCTCGTCTATGCCACAGCAAACAAAGTGCACCCATTTAAAAAAAAAAAACAGTTCAAATAAGCAGGCACAATAAGCCTTCAAGCAGCAATTCCCAGGTCAGAAGGGCAGAAGCTACTCTCTCTCTTAGGGTTACCATACTTCCGGGTTTCCCCGGACACGTCCTCTTTTTTTGGGCTCCTGTCCAGGCGGTTTTTGAAAATTCTGCGATTTGTCCAGGTTTTAAAACCCAGACAAATCACAGAATTTTCAAAAACCAGATGTCCCTATTTCTAAGTCTTTCCTCTGCTTTGTTTTTTTTTTTTTGATTGTCTCGTATACCGGTATACGAGCCAATCAAAAAATGGAGCTCTGTTCAATGCGGAACTGCTTGACGTTCCGCATTGAACAGAAGAGAGTCCACTGTGCAAGTTTTTGATTGGCTCGTATATCGGAATGCGAGCCAATCAAAAATTGCCAAACATGGATCTACTTGTCTTTAATGTGTAACTGAGTAAAGCCCTTTTTTTTTGACTAAAGACCTTTTTTCTTTTTTTTTTTTTGCTCTTCACCCAGAATCTGGCCTAAGAGGACGAAAAAATGTGTGCTCCTCCCACAAAAGTGTGGACCACAAAACTTCTTAATGTAAAATAACTGGCCGGAAGCCCAAATGATTAAAGCAGAGCCAAGACACTTTTATAATAACAAACACATTAAGCCTTCAATCAGCAATTCCCAACTTAGAAGGATGTAAGCCACCTCTCCTGCCAAAAGAGTGTAGACCACAAACCTTCCTAATGTGAAACAACTGGCCTGAAGCCCAAATGCTTAAACCAACAGTCTTATAATAGTTAGAATTTAATCAAGCTACTAACAAGCAGTAATAAATGCAGTAGAATAAATGCAGCTGAACACTTTTAAGAACAAGCATCTAAAGCAAAATAAAGTAATAAAGTAGGAAAAACACAAATACAGAGAAAGCAGCTGAATGAAGTGCATTTTTTAGGTAAAGTGGGAAAGGAGGAAACAGAAGTTAATTCAAGGATGAGAAACTAAGGGGGTGGGCCTTCCCAAAATATCTCTCTGTGCTCAGTAGAATATTTGCATGGCACAGGATGTGTTGTTGTCTGTTAGTGTAATGACCATTTTCTTAACATCTCAGAAATGAAAGTCAGGCAGATTCAACTCCAAGAGGACAGCTGTCCATCTACTGTGATTGGATACTATTAAACACAGAAGATTTTGTGAATTGTGTTATGGACAGGCTTTTCTACATCCTCCACTGTGATGTATAACCTTCTGTTATGTTTTAAATATGTCTAACATGTTTTAAATATGGTCCCCATGGTTCATGGCACCTCCTTTTTCTCCTTTTTTTTTACACAGATACATGTCACTTTTTTTTTTATCTACCACACAATGTCTTCTATCTATCTCTTCTATCACAGAAAATGTACGAAGGAATGCAACCTTCTGTTAAACCGCAGGTCCCAAACCCCTGTAAGCCATTACTGTTGTCCAGCTTCATATGCATGCCATCTTCCAAATTTCTTTCTTCAGATGTGGAGCTGATAATTAAATGCATTAGATTCTATGAGGCCTCGCTGGTGCTACACATAAAAGTAGAAGTGCATTAATTTTCCGGGAATGCAATCCTCAGATTGGTGATATACCTAGGAAATCTATTGGTTTGCATTACTCCCTTCCTTTACTGGGCTGGTTAACTCACAGATCCTCGTGCTGCAGCTGAACTATCAGCAGATGATTCTTTCTGGTATGGTTACTGCTGCAGTGTATAGTCTTCTACTTTCTTGTTCTGAATTTGTTATTGCCACCTTCCACAAAGAATGCTTTGAGCTCTCTAAGGTCTTCTCTCCTTTAGTCTCCACCCCATCATTATAATATTAATAAATATGTATGTCACAGTTGTACGGTTTCACAACATGGAAGCTAAGGACTGGTCCAGTTGTTATCTTACACATCAGCCCTTTTCCAGAGGATGTTAACCCCTAGACACTATTCTCTGAGATTTCATGTCTAACTTTTTCTGCAGTCATAGTAACTGCTACTACATTCACATGAATGTCCTTTTCACCATTTCAGCTATATCATGAATTGGCTACAATCAGACCCCTTGTTTAGGCAGACACATCGACCACATCTACTGGATGTCTGTGGTCTACTTGTGTTGAGATCCAAGTGTAATAACTGAAACTAAGATTGGAATGTTTTACAATGTATAAATATGCACTGCTTAGAGAACAGTAAATTACTTATTTGAAGAAATTAGTCCCTCTATCCCTGGAATAGTTTCTCCTTAAGCTTACATCTGGTGAATTAAAACACACAGGCATATAGCTTCTGGATAGCCACTCCTTGTAGTATTGACTTATTTTTGTTGTCCAGTTCACTGACATTTGGCCACATCATAGAGGCTATTTCAACCATCTTATTATAGACATATCTATAATCTGTAACCATTATGTCCTGTTGTCCTTCAGCCTTAACAAGTAATAGTCTGCCACCCTAAACCAAGCATTATGTCTGAGGTCCTCATTTCTGCATCACAGTGATGACATTTTACTATAATAGTTCACTGTTATTTAAATCATAAATCTGGTTTACCTGCTCAATGTCATTAAAACTTTTTCCCCATTACATGTTAGATAATAGGTTTGTTCAGACAGGTCTCTACATTACAGTAAAATCATGCTTATTTAAGCCTCCCTAAAGATCCCTCTGTACGAACAAAATCCCCTTAAAGACACTCTTGATTCCTTTCATGAATGTATACGGCATCCCTTCTTTTACTTTTTAGAATACCCAAGCCATCTCCTTCTTAACAGATACATCATTTTCTCTCTCCATCTCCACTCCTGTTTCTATAACTGTGTACATAAGAAAGAGCAAATTATGTAAATTATATGCATTACACATAATGAAAATTAATATTGAAGCTGTTTTAA
Organism: Protopterus annectens; assembly: GCF_019279795.1. Classification (NCBI taxonomy): domain Eukaryota; kingdom Metazoa; phylum Chordata; order Ceratodontiformes; family Protopteridae; genus Protopterus; species Protopterus annectens. The sequence goes on from NC_056726.1 coordinate 1,551,520,867, forward strand.
TTTACAAATACTTCCATCAAATGTTTATTTCTACTAAGCTCTTAAATCCACCTCTTCTGCAGATGTCCACCCTTTCAGTAAAAATTATAACACTAATACTCATATTAATACTAATACTAATACTAACATTAACACTAATACTAATACTAACACTATTACTATTACTAATTCTAATGTTAATACTAATACTAACACTAATACTAACATTAACACTAGTACTATTGCTAATACTAATCCTATTCCTAATACTAATACTAACAGTAACACTAATCCTAATACCAACACTAATAATACTAAAAACACAATGTCCACAACTGTGGCAGGTTAGCGCGTAGGTTCAGAAAAATACTGAAAATAATCTTGTTCAGAAAAATACTGAAAATAATCTTGTTCAGAAAATTACTAATACTAATACCAATACTAATGCTTCTACTACTAATTTGCATAAAAGGTTTCAACAAAGGTGTGGTTATTCCTATTAACTTTTAGCATTCATTTTAAATTAGGACATTGCAACCCAAATACATGATTTTATTTTCTAAACAAAAGTAAAATAATGACACTTATTGTACATGTTTTCCTTTGCTTATGAAGCATAGCACCTCATTTCTACTACAGTTTCAATATTTCAAATGACTGCAAAAAGTAAATAGTATCTATATATTTATAAATAACTAAAAATTATAGTGCAGTACTTGCAATACATAATTATAAAATAAGTGGTGCCTGAAACAGGAGGGGACCTTTTTTACATGCCTTGATTCAGCCAAAATGGCCACAAAGAAAACATCCACTGCAAACGTATTTTAATAGGAGAAATCTTTTTATCTGAGGAGTGCAAACCCTGTTGGACATTGAAAGGAAAAACGAAATTAAATAAGCTAAAGAAAGTGAAAAACCTTAATGAATACATGTGTTTTTAATCTAGACTTCTGAGCAACACCATAAACATAGGTTCTTAAGTTATGCAAATCTCTGGAGAAAACCTTTTTGTATGCAGAAGTATTAAAGCCGCTAAACACATCTTGAATGTACAAGAAGGAAATGAAAGCATGGCTTAAGATGACTATGCGAGTCAGAAACATATCATTTGAAAAAAATAATGAATTCAGCCTTTATTCTGACTTCTACCATGGTAAAACTACTTGATGAATCCTTGTTTTAAGTCCCACAACACAAGTTTAATCCAATTCAGTAAGCAAACTGCATTTGTTTTCCTTCTTTTGAATGCTACTTTACCTGTAGAAGGCAAGTCAGACCAAAATCTTTGACTTTCAAACTAATAATAAAAAGTCATAAAATATGTCATTTGCAATCTAGCAACCAAATCACTAATAATTCTTACTTTGAATTGTTGTTAATTTTAAATAAAAAGATGATTGCCTTAGGTCATACTTCTTAACCTCTTAGAGCAAGGAATCTGGGCAAAGCAATAAATAAAAGTGGGATAAAGGCTGAAAAATAGTGATGATTTTTAAACATTACTCTTAAAGACTTGGAAAGTTGATAGAAAGTTGATAGAATAACAGCTTTTGCATTAGCATGAATTCTTTGAAGGGTAAAAGTTTGAAACTCAAATGTGTATCGTTATTTTCTAACTTCAGTCTAATGATTTTCCACTAATTTCCCAGAAAACCAGAATTTTGTGAAAAACAGACTAAAAATATGAGGCAACAATCTGGACATGCTGCAAAAATCTGTATAGTTGAGAGATATGCCATAGTTAACTTTAAAAACAATCTTGCCAAAATAGAGTCCAGCTTTTTTTTTTTTTAACCTTGATCTCTATTAATTGGTTATTTATTGTTGTTGACTATCTGATTGGTGCCTTTAGGTATGTAACATTTTCTAGGAAAAGACTGATGCAGTATTTATTAGAGCAGAAGAGATTTGACCAATACACGTGGGTAGTTCCCCTATTGTATTTTCTGTTAACAGTCATGGAATATTTAATATCCACTTTAGCTAACATTAATTCAAGCAAGTGCGACCCTAGTTTATCATCTCAGTAGAAGGATGGAACCTTATGAGTGCAGCATTCCCTTTACTGGTGTATTGTAAGGCCAGTAATAGAACATAAAAATAGTCTTTTGATGTGAGGATGTAAACTACATCTCTCTGACTATCCAAGCATTCCAATTAAATATGCGAACCTCTGAGCCACTGAAAAATGTATGTTTATGTATTTCATTTTGTTTACAAAAGATAACAGTAACCATTTGAAGTACTGGCCTGGGAGAATAAATAAACTGCATACAAATGCAATATTTCTTAAGGGATAAATACAGAGTCAGCAGCAAATACTGATGTGCAAAAACAGACAAGCAATATACTAATCGAGAGTATGACATAGTCCATACCAACAAAAGTAATGGATATGTTAAGTAAAAATGAGTTAGAAAAAAGTTAAGTTATAGTTTATTTGATAAATTAAGGAGTGAGGCCTTAGTTATAATTTTATAGGTAAATACTAGGCTATCAGTCTATAGAGGATTAGAACTCTAGTCAATAAGCTGAGGTAAAAATCAAACCCCGTACCTTGTACCTGTGAAGTTAAGGGTGTAACCATTATGCCAACCCTCCCCTCTTATGCCAAAGGTAGAGAGACGAGTATAAGAAGGATGAGGGTGTATTACAGCCCAGAGATAAGTTGTTCTATTGATTACTCTCTTCATTTATATAATCCTGTCATAACTGGACTCATTGACGGGGGGGGGAGGCTGCAAATATGCCCTTTATTGATGCAATATGTGCCAGGTGTACATAAATCCATGACTGGTATTACACACAAAAAATACAACATGCAGGCATGACTGCTGTTGTAGCTTGTCTGTTATGTACCTGCATATGTAAGCCAGGCCTGTACAAATATAATGGTATGTCCCCTGTTGGTATTCCATAATGAAATGTGTCTCTCTCAGCACTTGCACTTTTGACATCGCCATCACGATTTCCAGGACTGCCCATAGATAGGCAGTTAGTACATTGTAAGTTATATGCAGGCCTGTGCACATGCATGTCAGTAGCATAAGACTGCCATTTCTGATGTCTTATTTGCTGTACACATTTAACATAATGAAATGGTGCTGTATGCAGCCATGTTCATGGACTGTCTGGTACAGCATATGTTAATGTATGCAGGCTCCACTAATCTGACTTCTAGTACTAGCTCCTGGCTCAGTAAAAGAGTTTTCTGCTGGCATCATGAGATCTTTTCCATGCACATCAGACTGCAACAATATCAGCATGAGTACCACTAAACTATAAAAAGTAACTGATAAGTACATCGCCATTGAAACATTGCGTCTATTTAAAAACTTTAGAAGACATATATATTCTAAACAAATGGTCTCAACAGTGTAGATCAAGACATCAAATCCTGAAGTGTTTCCCACTTAAAGAACTATTTAGAGAGTGTGTTGAGCCTATCAATAGTTAGACTAACAGAAAATATCACTTGATCCTATTAATAGTTACAAATAAACTTCATTTAGACAATTCTGTCTACATCATTATCATTTGTCGATAGTCTCAGCTCTAAACTCTTGTTTGCTTCACATGCTGTAGGTTTCAAGACTGAGTGATTAGGTACTTACTGGTGCAGTGTCATATCTATTGATTGTCCTAAACTGTTTATGCATGCCGCATTTGTCCTTGTCTTTGTAGTCTAGATACTAACTGAAAAGGATCTGCAAAGGGTTATTTGGATAGTTAAAGAGAGAGACAGACAGATGACAGATACACAGATAGATACGATTCTTCATTTTAATCCAAAACGTCATCATTATGTTGATCTATTTGAATTTGTTCTGTGATACTCAATAATGAAATGGAAATTGCTAACTTTTAAATATAAATCTTTATGCTATCCACCTTTTGAGTACATCATGATATAATACTTTTGGTAGAGCAGTTTGTTAATTCAATTCTTAGCTAAGATACCTTCTGTACAGCTTACCATTGTGGGTTTTCACATGATAGTCTGGTTTTATTCCATAATGTAATGCTCTGCTATAGGTAAAGTACTGATGCTTGACATTGTCTGTAGGTGTGTCTGTGACATGTAGCTGCATGCAGAGTGTCGTGTGTTTGTGTGTGTGTGTGTGTGTGTGTGTGTGTGTGTGTGTGTGTGTGTGTGTGTGTGTGTGTGTGTGTGCACATGTATATGTTTATGTGAATGTGTCTGTATGTTGTGATAGGCTGGCATCCCATCCAGGACATATGTGTCTAACTTCTACCCCTGAGTACTGAGATAAGCTCTGGCTGCCCCAAGATCAAGAATTGAATTAAGTGGGCTGCAAAAGAATGTAAGACTATAGTTTTTTTTCTTTATCAAAATACTGTCTGATGATTGCATTAACAAGCTGAAATGATATTCTTTTAAAAAGCTGTCTGTTCTGTTTGTCTATGCCAGTTAGATTCTAGCAGTGGATGTATGAATTGCCAATTTTTTATTTGTACTTTTTGCTACGGATGCTATAAGTGTACCTGTTGGTGAATGTGGCTTTTATGTTTACCTGTAGTTGACCTTACCTAGTAATACAAATGAGAGTTAATTCAGCAGCACATATGCAATGTCATATTGGCACACCAGCAAGCATTGCTGCTTGACAGGATTTTTCCAGTTCAGTAATCATCTGTGCCACCTTCTATGTGCAGTTTGCGTGTTATCCTTGCATCCATTTGCTTTTTCATTGAGTGTTTCTCTTTCTTTCCACTTCCCAATGACATGATGTAGATGAACTTGTAAGCATTTAAACTGTCTGTAGGTGTGTGTGCTGACTGAATGTGTGCCTGTGTAAATATATGTGTGCATCCTGTGTTGGGCTGACATTGTATTCCAATGAGCCTTGCAAATGCTAGGATAGGCTAATCTGGTGCCTAAATAACCCTGCACTAGATTAAGTGAGCAATTAAGGAATGGATGAAAAATGAATGAATGAATGAATGAATAGATAAATATATCATTTATTTGTTTGGAAGAGGACAACAACTAAAAGTGTGGTTATCTCACCCATATGCCCTTAAAGTAATATGTCAACTCTGTCATTTATGAACATTTTGCTACTGAATGTAACACTTTCTCCACATCTTGGGTACCTTTTCAGACTAATAATTTTCACTTTTATTTTTCTCTGCTTAAAATTCTTTCCTTCTATTTACTTTGGCTTTTTTAGTTAGTTTATGAACTTCACTTGGAATCTAGTCTCATTAAATAAATGTCTTGAACAGACAAAAGGCATGTGCATTACTTTTTCTCCAGTGGATTCTCACATTATGTGATCTATTTACGTCTGTTACTGCACAGCCCAGTAATTCAGTATGGGCACAGCAGAGGTTTGAATGACAATATGGAAAGAGGCAAATAACAGACTTATTTACAAAAACAAAAATATATAAGCTATTTCTTAGAAATTAGACAATAATATATTCATAATATAAATATGTACAAGTCACGTAGAATTCAGTTAAGTAACTATCTGTAGCATTACTCATGGCTGATAGCAGTTTACATTATTTATAATTTGGTGCTGAAAAAAATTAAATGCAGGGAGGGTATAAGAGGACAGAATGAATAGGGGAAGTGAAAAAGTAGTGGCGGCAGGAGGTGGGTAGATGGCAGAGAAGACATTATAGAGGCACGTGAAGTAGAATGACATGGGATAGCAAAGGGTGTATATGGAGTTATAGTAAAAAGAGAAAGGGATTCAAAGTTAACCTACAGCAAATTTTCTAAGGCTTGCTTTTTCAATAAGTTCAGCACTTCTTTAGAAATGTGTTATATGTGGGGATGCTACATATGACATTAGAGAGTCAGATATTTTATTTTAATTTTTATGAAACTTTGAATTCTTTCAGGCTCCTTAATTTATCCAGTAATGTAATGCATATAAAGGGGAACATTGCATACTGTGTAGTTTATTTGTAAGAAAGCCCAGATATTAATGAAAACATGATTATGGCACCTTTGCCATATGTCAAATAAGCTGTTTAAAGATCATGTTCAGAGATACCTTTCTTAGCACTGCTGTTGTCATGCAGAGTGGGTTTCTGATACATCGCCCAATCACTGAAGCTTTGTTTATTATGTCTAAAATAATCTGTTTACATTTCCTGCATACTGACCAGCTACTAAGTACTTCCTGATTCTGAGTCATGTGAAACTGTCTCCTGCAGGATGAGCTGCAGAACATGTCTTCTGTCTTTCCCTTAGTACTAACACTGCCCTTCTAATTTTTTTTAATTTCTCTAAGTCTTTTGGGTTTCTAATACCATGATGGGAATAGATTAAAGTTCATGAAATTTGTTTTGTTTTACTCATTAATGTCAGCCAAAAGTGTTCTTCGCAGCACCCGCAATGTGCCCAGTAATGACTCCTTCTGCAATTCGTATGGGGTTACATGTATTGGTAACATATCTAAATACGACTGTATTTTCCAAAGACATGCATCTGGAGCATTTCTCCCCGGGCCTCCGCTGAAAACAGGCTCTGTGGAACCTAGTCGGGCATTCCCGGTCAACAAATGTTAAATAAATAAATAATTAATTAATTAAAAAATAAATTCTTTTTTATAAGACCTGTTGCTCCTACTACTATTGGAACTGTCTGGGTATCTTTCTCCCACATTGCTCTCATTTCTACTTGCAGATTTGCAGATACTTGCTAAAAATAAATTCTTTTTTATAAGACCTGTTGCTCCTACTACTATTGGAACTGTCTGGGTATCTTTCTCCCACATTGCTCTCATTTCTACTTTCAGATCCTGATATTTTATGACTTTGTGTCTCTCTGTACACAAGACACTGTAGTCACTGGATGTGGTGATTTCAGTGATCAATGCTAATCTTGTCTTCTTTTCTTGGACCACTATATCCATTTTTCTAGCATCTGTCTTTTGAACTGTTGATAATGGATGATCCTATGTGATGTAGACTTCTTCATTTTCTGTGATGCTTTGTGGCTCATGTTTCAAGTGTTTTTTGGCTATGTCAGTACCATAATGTTTGCACAATCCCCAGTGCAACAGTCTCACCATATTATTATGCCTTTCAGTATACAGTCCTTCTGCCATTAGTATGTTGCAACCAGGAATGAGGTGTGCAACTGTTTCCAATTCAGTTTTACAAAACCTGCATTTGCCTGTTTCTCTCACATGTTCAATGGGCTTTATAAACCAACTTGTACACAGCCCACTATCTCGGGCCGCCAGTATTAACCTTCCATCTCTTGGTTTGAATATGCCTCCCCTTAAACATTCCTGCATTTGTTCCTGATCAACGAGGTTCTTCCAGAAGTTATCTATACTTGCAACTATATTTATGCTTTTTCCACATTCCTCCGTTCTCATCTGTTCCTTCACCTTATATTCTTTCTTTTTGTTTTTGGCACATTCATTTGCTGCCTGATTTTTATCTACTTCTGGTTTGATTTCCATTCCTGCTTGATGCCAATAAGCTTCTGTTAGATTAAGCACAGAAGTCATCTTAGATTTATTCTCCTCATGTTGCAAAACTTTCACTACGTTTGGGTCTTATGAGGTCAGCAGATATGTGTGGAGTCACACGACTGCAAATCTATACATATAATCAATTTCAAGGAGGCCCATCCCTTCTTTGAAATGGGGAATATATACTCTTGGTATGCACTGATTTTTGTAAATCATTTGGTGAGCATGAAGCATCCTTCTTGTTTTCCTATCTAATCTATCCAACAAGTTTTGGGGCCTGTCAATCACTCCAAAAGTTAGGACAGGAAGATCAAATTGGTTTATAGCTTGGATTTTGTTCCTAGAAGTATTCCTTACTAAGTTTTATTCACTTTTTTATGTATTATTGTTGATCCTTCATTGATTCCCAAATATTTATACACTCCTTCTTGCTCAAGTTCTTTTATAACACATTCTTGTCCCAAATTGATGTTTTCCTGGTGTTGCAGTTTTCCTGCTTTAAAGGTTGCTTTTGCACATTTATCAAGACCAAATGACATTCTTATATCATGTGAAAAAATTTTGACAGCTTACAGTTGTGCTTTCAGTTTCTCATCTGATGAGCTATACGGTTTTAAATCATTAACAAAGAGAAGGTGAGAAGTCGTTACACTTTGTTGTTTTCTAGGAGCCAGATTACAGCCATGGACTAAGCTGTTGAGTAAACAGCTTAACGGATTAAGGGCAAGGCAGAATAGTAACAGTGACAGAGAGTCACCTTGGAATATCCCCCTTGGAATTTTTATCCCTGGGATAACAATTTGTCTTTTATCATGGCTTAATTGCAAAGCAGTGTGCACTCTTTTATGGTCCCTGTAATGTAGTCGATCAGTGTTGGGTGTATCTTATACATTTTTAAGCACTCTTTTAACCAAGAATGTGGGATACTATCAATTTTTTTTTTGTAGTCAGTCCATGCCATACTTAGATTCTTCCCCATTTTACAGTTCTTCACTATGACTTTATTTAACAACAAATGATCCTTTGTTCCATATGACTTTCTTTTATTGACATTTTGTTCTACTGCCTAATTGAGTTTTCTTCTAAATGACTATAAACTCTGTCGGCATCAATTCCCATGTATAGATTATATGTTGTTGGAAGGCAAGTTATTGGTCTATAATTTTTAGGGTAGCTTGCAGGTTCACTCTTAAGTAGAAGCATTGTTTTTCCTATTGTTAGCCAGGTTGGTGTCTGTTCTGTGTGCTCATATAAATAGTTCTTACTCATGGCTAAATCTTCGTGCAAAGATGTTAATACTTTTAACCAGAAGTTAGGTACTGTGTCTGGGTCTGGGGTTTTCCAATTAGAGGCTTTTCTTAACTTAGTTTCAATCTCTCTAGCTGTTACTTCATCCCATTTTAAATCCTGTACCTTTAAACTTCTTATTCTTTCTTTTACTTCTTCTAGCCATTTAGCATCTTTGTTATGTTCCACAGGATCTTCATAGAAACTTCTCCAAAATGTATCTATTTCTTCTTCTTTTTTTGGCAGTCTTTCAATTCCTTTTACCTTATTTCCCATTTCTCTATGAAACCTTTTTGCGTCATCAAAAACCTATATGGATACATTAATAAAGTTAAAGATAATGGTAAACTAGTCCCCTCCTTATTTCTAGACTTGTCTTAAGCCTTTGACACAGTTTGTCACAGGAAACTTCTACTTCAAACATCATTAGGTCTCTCTCAGCCCACCCTTTTATGGTTCAAAAGCAACCTATCCAATAAGTATTAGTCAGTAAAATGGCACTCCATTCTCTCTCCATACCTCTGAGTCACCACCAGTGTACTACAAGGCTCTGTCTTTGGTTCCCCCCTTTAAATTTCTCACCAACAGCTTCCACATATCCACACAACAGGCCTCCTTAATACAGTACACAGATGATTCCACACTCACTTCCATATCTGATAGCATGGCACACCTACAAAAAATTACTCAGAAAGCTTTAACAGCCACTGAAGCATGGCTTTGTAACTCAGAACTGATACTCAACCCTAAAGCACACAAACTACTTATTTTTCCCCAAATTTCTCTCTCATGAAAAAATAATATTTAAAGTCCTCTCTCTAAATAATACAACCATCAAAGTCACTTCTCAAAGCAAATTATTAGGGATGATAGGGCATGATAATCTTAAATTTGACCTGCATATATAAAATTGCTTAAGAAAAACTCATAAAAAACAGGGATGCTTTGCAGAGCTAAAAGCTTTCTCACCAATGGCAACTAAAACTACACTTACCACTACTTATCTCCTCCCCACACGCCTATTTGGTGCTCACATCCCTACTACCCTTCAGGCATCACAAAAAACAAAAGCTGAACAGTGCTATAACAAAGTTGCTACATTTGCAGCAAATACCCCATTCAGAACCTACCACTGTATAGGACTAAAAAGCCTATATTGGTTAAAACTACACCATCAACTAACATATATGCAGATTCTTACCACATAGAAAATTATCTAGCATCCATCTGCTTGTCCAGCACTAAATAATATTCTCTACAACTAACTTTCCAGTTGTTCATTACAATCCAGTGACCAAAAATTCCTCTTTATCCACAAACCTTTCAAATCTGCTAGGCATTGCCTATACTTGTACCATGTTGCTAAGACCTGGAGCTCCTTACCTGTATCCATCTTGTCTGTACACAAACCTATCAAATCTGTTGGGCATTGCCAATACTTGTACCATGTTGCTAAGGCCTGTAACTCCTTACCTATATCCATCTTGTCTGTACCCAAACCTAACAAATCTGCTGGGCATTGTCTATACTTGTACCATGTTGCTAAGGCCTGGATCTCCTTACCTGTATCCATCTTGTCTATCCACAAACCTATCAAATCTGCTGGGCATCGCCTATACTTGTACCATGTTGCTAAGTCCTGGAGCTCCTTACCTGTATCCATCTTGTCTGTACACAAATCTATCAAATCTGCTGGGCATTGCCTATACTTGTACCATGTTGCTAAGGCCTGAAGCTCCTTACCTGTATCCATCTTGTCTGTATACAAACCTATCAAATCTGCTGGGCATTGGCTATACTTGTACCATGTTGCTAAGGCCTGGAGCTTCTTAATTGTATCCATCTTGTCTATACAATACTATCAAATCACAGTACCTGTTCCTCACAAAATGAGGCTCCATTCAATTCAATATCTCGAAGAATTGAAGTACACACTATTTGCACCCTTATGACATCAACAGAAGGTATAACCAGATGACACAGAATCAGAAAGTAATTGGTCAGCTACTCAGGATACAGTACATACAAACATGAGTTTAGCTCAGCTGATATAACTAAAGTAAAAAGTTTGGGTTTTAAATCAGAATAACCAAATTACATGACAAGGGGATAATTCTATCCTTTGGATTTGATGTTAAACTCAAGTCCCACATGCTTAAGCTGGTAGTGGCTCAGGTGAATATAAAAGTTCCCACAGCATATATAAAAAAAATATGGTACATATTTTGTAACAATATGAGAACAATATACAATACAATACACTTATATACAAAATATGCGTGAATGGGCGTACCTTCGTTGAAGGTTGTGTGTCAGAGCTGGCAACTTGGCACTTAAAAATCTACTGCCAATCATTAGCGGACCGGAGTTCCACTGTGGCAACCCCTAACTGGGAAAAGCTGAAAGACACAACAACACTTATATACAAAATCCAGAAAACAAACAATAAGAATGCACAGTCAAAATATACACATACATCCCCAACCCTTTTTCCATAACCATTTATGTAATTTCCACAGAATTAATGAACAATCCACCAACTTGTTAAATAACAATTTCACACATTTCATAGGATCATAGGATCATAGGAGGTTACTAGACTAATTCCCTCGGGCCCTTCCAAGCTTAGCCAAGAGTTTATCCCCAAAAAGAAACCTCAGTCATACCTGTCGCCCCTGTCAGTGAAGGACACAGGTGGAATCCCTGGGCCAAATTTGTGGTTTCCCATTCACTCATCAAGGTTGTGCTTGAAGAGGGTTAGCGAGGTGCTCAGTTTGACATGTATGGGACATCTACTCCAGAGACAGGCAGCCTCTGGAAGAAAAACCTGCCTGTCCAGCAGGTTTTGTTAATATTGCATATTAGATTCAGGCCTTCTGAGTGGGTAGTGCTTGAGGAGTTATACTTATGGATATGGAGCATCTCTAGTAGGGCAGGATCCAAGATTGCCTTGTATGTGGAACATAGATCACCCCTGAGCAACCTCTATTATACTGAGTAGAGTGATAGTGATTTGAGCCTGTCAGCATAGGACAGGTGTCGGAGTCCATAGATTCTCTTTGTGAGGTATTTCAGTGGCCTTTCCAGTTGGTGCAGATGATTAGAGAGGTACATCCCAAATGGTTGTTATACTCAATTATTGGTCTAATGAGGGTGAGTATAGAGAGGTAATAATCTCCTTTTTTCTGGATGCAATCCCTTTACTTATGAGATGAACCAAGTAAAAGGCTTTTCTGACCACTGCTGCTACATGATGGTTGAATGTGAAGTTATCAACCTGAGTGCCCAGGTCTCTCACCACAGGTTTTGTGTTATGGGGTTGCCATTGATGTGGTAATCAATAGTCGTGTTTTTGCGAAATGGTATGATGATACATTTTTTTGCATTTAGCTTGAGGCCATGACTTTGGGGCTAGTCATTAGTTGCTGTGAAACCCTCTTGCAGTATGTTAATGTCATTTGGGGAGTCAATGACAGCACCCAACTTACAGTCGTCTGCAAACTTGGTCAGCTACAGGCCTTTTGTCTTTGCCTGAACCTCTGAGAAATAGATGCCAAACAGTAGGATCCCAGGAGAGATCCCTGGGGGAACTCCACTAGAGACGGGTCTGCTATTGGAGGTGGAGGTGCCTATTTTGACTTTGAGGGTCCTGTCGGTGAGCCAGTTGGCCACCCACCTGATGAGATAGGGATTTACACCAAGTTGTGTTAGCTTTTCGATGATGCCCGAGTGGGGGATTATGTCAAAGGCCTTGGCCAAGCAAAGGTAAGTTTATTTTATTTATTTATTTATTTATTTTACATTTGTTAACCGGGCTAGTCTAGCTGGATACATATACGTTTTCAGTAGAGGCCCAAGGAGAAAAGCTCCAAACAAAATGGTAAGTACATGTTTAAATTACTAGTTACAAAATAGAGTTACAAAAAGAGAATACAAGTTACATTTACAGGATGAGAAAAAAAAAAAAAAAAAAAGTTGTATGTACTGACTTTCCCTCATCCAAGGCCTTGGTGACAGTCTCAAAGAAGTCATCCAGGTTCAACAGGCAAGATCTGCCCTTGATGGATCCGAACTGGGCAGGGTCAAGTGCTTGGAGATTGCCTATGTCCTTGTTTATGAGATCCATAATAATATGCTCCATGTCTTTACAGATCAGACTTGTCAAGCTAATGGGGCAATAGTTTCAGGATCGGTAGTGACACCACCTTTGTGCAATGGGATGACAATGGCAGTTCTCCACACTGCTGGAATGAAGCTAGTACTTAGCCTATGGTTGAATAGGGTGCTCAATGGCAAAGCCAGTTCTTGCTGGAGATGGTGCAGAATACATCCTGGGATGCTATCAGCTCCCATGGAAGCTGTGTTCTTTGCCTTGGATAGGGCCTGTAATACTTGATCTATGAAGAAGTGAGGTGCAGTATAAGTATCCAGGATGTTGAAAGGGCCTTTGTGGGGGGACAGGGGGCGATGTTTGTGTTGAAACTATCTGCTAGCAGTTTGGTTAAGTTAACAGGATCAGTGTAAGTGATACTGTTAAGTACTAACTCAGAATAAACCTGGGCTTTGCCACAGAGATTCCTGACATAACTGAAGAAGAATTTATGGTTTCTCTTTGTTATGGAGGCTAGTTTCAATTCATAACTGGCTGTGGAGGTTTTCACTAGCGATCTAATTTGCTTGTTGAGGCTAAGGGGAAAGTTTTTCCAGTTTGGAATTTGTTCCCTTTTACCCTTGGACAACAGTTTCTTCCTTTTGTTGTAAAGTCTGTTGACAGAGGATGTCCACCAAACAGGTTTGTGTTTCCTTGAGGAGCAGGTTTTAGTTCTATTAGGTATGGCTGAGTCCATTCAGTTGTACAGATGCTTGTATACTGCATTGGTGTACTGTTCACAATAGTTGTCTGCATTCTCTGAGGGGGCCATGGTGTGAAGCCACAGATACCATCCCTTAGGAGATTGTATTCAGCTTTTGAGAAGTTCTTTAGCTTGATTATGGCTGGGGAGGGTGGGAGAGAAACTTCGAATGAGACAGTCCGATGAGCTGATCTCACCAGGGAAGAACATACTATGGGAGTGGTGCATCGGTCACCCATGTTGGTAAGAACCAAGTCCAGAATTTATCTCCCCTTGTGGGGGATGAGGTAAGCTGCTCTAGTGTGTTAGAACTGATGAAGTCAAGGAATCATTGAGAGAGTGCACTAGTGCAAGAATAGTTCAGTCAGTCTATAGTGGGGTAGTTAAAGTCACCAAGGATCAGGGTGTTAGGGGGTACCTTGATGGAGTCAAGTAGATCCAGGTAAGGGACGTGGGTGTCCTGAGTCATGGAAAGGGATCTATAGCTATATATCATGCACCTCCAAATAGAAATATATCAATATTATTTTTTTATCTGGGATAAATACCCTATCAAAATGCACTTACATAATCACATCCAAAATTATAGAGTAACGAATTTAACAGTATAACATTCCCTGGGATTCAATAACGCCTACACTAAGTATACACCGTTCTGAGTGAACAGGCAACACAAGCATAACTCACACCTTCTTCCTCTTAAGTTTAGTTTTCCTGCTGATTTTCTAGCAGCTTTAAATACTAGGAGGATTCATAAAGGTATTCTAAAATATCTTAATCCTATCACACTCAAGAAAAACATGTACTAAAGTTATTTCTACCCCACAGACATTACATAACCTTTGCTCTTTAATCTCAAATACCATCTGCACATTTACAGGCAACTTACAGAATAAAAGGCACCATAAAAATCTTAAACTTCAGTTCATTTATGAAATCTGTGTGCCTTCTTTGTATAATGCTATGCAAAACATGGGAAGAGGGTGTAACCCATGGCTGTTGATAATAAAATGTATCCATTCTTGAAACATAACCACGGTTTCCTAGAAATAGGCCCTGAAAAACAAGTAATTTTCTAAACAAAAAAATTGCATCTAGACACTCCTTCATAATATAATGCAAAACTTTTCTTCTTTTAATACTAAAAGCACTTTCCCAAAAAAAATCATATATTGCTCCTACAAAACAGTATGAACCAAATGCATATCATGACAAGTAAATGTTTTAATAAAGCTACCCCATAAAATGTAAAAGAGATACCCCAAATATTTTTTTGCCATTTTGGAAAATGAAAAATGTCCTCCAAATGACATAGTTTTCTCAAAATGATCATATGCACCTTCTTCAAACAAATAATTTAAAACATCTGCATTTGTATATTGTGCTGTGTATATCTTAAAGCATATGGTCCCATTGTTGGAAAAATACATGTTCCTGAACAAAAGAAACACCTAAAATTTTAATTTCATCCATCATAAACTTAATTTCGCATTGAACAATGGATGCACTAAAGCCTATATATTTCAGGAAGTTGAGTTGTAAGCCTACCTACCATGCTCAATTTATTCCTCACTTCAAATAAAATGCTATCAAGATCTTGTTCAGATTTAAGTACTATATTAAAATCATGAGCATATGTGAGGACTCATCATTATCTTCTTTTGGCTGTTCCTGTTAGGGGTCACCACAGTGGATCATCTGTTTCCATTTCTTCCTGTCCTCTGCATCTTGCTCTGTCACACCAACCACCTGCATGTCCTCTCTCACCACATCCATAAACCTTATCTTAGGCCTTCCTCTTTTCCTGTTACCTGGTAGCTTCATCCTTAGCATCTTTTTTCCAATATACTCAACAGCCCTCCTTAGCACATGTCCAAACCAACATAATCGTGCCTCTCTGGCTTTGTCTCCAAACCTTCCAACCTGGACTGACCCTCTAATATAATTATTCCTAATCCTGTCCACCCTTGTCACACCCAGTGCAAATCTTAACATCTTTAACTCTGCCACATCCAGCTCTAACTCCTGCCTTTTTGTCAATGCCACTGTCTCCAACCCATATAACATAGCTGGTCTCACTACCCTCTTGTAGACCTTCCCTTTCACTCTTACTGGTACTTGTCTGTCACAAATCACTCCTGACACTATTCTCCACCCACTCCATCCTGCCTGTACTTTCTTCTTCACCTCTCTTCCACACTCACCATTACTCTGAACTATTGATCCGAAGTATTTAAACCCATCCACCTTCGCCACCTCTACTCCCTGCATCCCCACCATTCCTCTATCCTCCCTCTCATTCACACACATATATTCTGTCTTAGTCCTGCGGACCTTCATTCCTCTTCTCTCTGGAGCATATCTCCATCTCTCCAGGGTCTCCTCCACCTGTTCCCTAATCTCACTACAGATCACAATGTCAACTGCAAACATCATAGTCCATGGGGACTCCTGTCTGATCTCATCTGTCAACCTGCCCATCACCATTGCAAATAAGAAAGGGCTTAGAGCTGCTCCTTGATATAATCCCAACTCCACCTTAAACGCATCCATCACTCCCACCGCAGACCACACCGCTGTCACACCACCCTCATACATATCCTGCACCACTCTTATATACTTCTCTGGCACTCCTGACTTCCTCATACAATACCACAACTCCTCTCTAGGCACCCCTGTCATATGCTTTCTCTAAGTCTACAAAAACAGAATGCAACTCCTTCTGACCTTCTCTGTACTTCTCCATCAACACTCTCACAGCAAACATCACATCTGTAGTGTGAGGACTAAGGGATTGGAAATACCTGGAAATAGTTTCCACACAGCATGCTTACATAATGCAGTACATTCAGTAATTGTAATAATTGCCAATGTGAATCAAATACCACTAAGTGGACAGTCTTGTTTCACTTCCACACACACACCTTAATTTTATCTCCCAAATGCTCATTTATCAATGAAATAATATAATAAATTCTGGATATAATAAATATAGATTTCTGACGAAGACTATAACTTGTTAAAATGTCCCATAAACTATTAATGTGAGATAAAATCAAACTCTTTTTGGGCATCACACAATAAGAAATTTCCCTTCTGTTCTGTTACCAATGACATCTATTAATTCTCCAAATAATACAAATATTTCTTTAGTCATCCTACCCTTAACACCAAAACACCTTTCTAAAATGGAATAAAAAACACAGAGCTTAATCTGATTTATAAAATTTTACAACCTATTGCTGTTGTCATTCAAAGTAATAGGACTCCAGTTGATTATAGCTTGTTTAACCCCTTTTTAAAGACAAATTTAATTACACAACTGGTCATAAATTATACCATATTCTAACCATTTATTCAACACATTAAAAAAGACAGACATCTGCCGGTGGGTAATATTTTTTAAAATCAATATGGAATACCATCAAAACCAGCTTCCAAATCCCCTTAAAGCTTTTTTTCAACACCAAATCTAATTCTAATAAAGATTTTTTTTTATCTAATAATGTATTTTCAGCATCATTTAATCTTATAACTGTCCATATCCTCTTACAACCATCAAGAGAAGGAAATAATGTTGTAACATATTCCTCAATAATATGCATTTAAATTTTTAGACGAAACATAACTTCCAATTGTTTTGCAGTTTTCCAAATAAATGGGGAAAGGTCTTTCTTAGTGCCTGGTGTTACGTATTTTTGCTGAGCTAATAAAATATCAGTTCTCAGGTCAAAAAGTTTCATTTCCTTTCCCCTTGTAAGATAATCTTCATAATCCACATTACTACTTTTCCAATTTATAAATTTATATATATATATATATGGTTCCCATTCAGAAGCCTGAAACATCATAAGCCTGAAAATCAAAATCCTGAAACCAAAAGCCTGAAAATTCAGAATCCTGAAAACTCAAAATCCTGAAAGCCCAAAATCCTGAAAGCCCAAAATCCTGAAACTCAAAATCCGGAAAACACAAATAATGCTAATAAGTCACTATAAAGACACTAATATCTACCAACTGACCCTGACCCTAACCCTAACCCTAAGGTCCGTCACTATCGCACACTCACCTGACCCGCGCCCTAACCCTAACTCACTTAAACTGCCCCTAACCCCAATATTTGTCACTATTGCATACATGCCTAACCTGCGCCCTAACCCTAACTCACTTAAACCGCCCCTAACCCTAACATAAAACCAACCGCACACTTACCTGACCCCAACGCATGACCTAACACCACAGGGCTAACAATAGCAAAGCCACAATGACATCAGTATGTCTATTTTGTGTTTTCAGGATTTTGAGTTTCAGGATTTTGGGCTTTCAGGATTTTGGGCTTTCAGGATTATGAGTTTTCAGGATTCTGAATTTTCAGGCTTTTGGTTTCAGGATTTTGATTTTCAGGCTTATG